>NC_044984.1:2009951-2309951 GCF_008728515.1 Papio anubis
AGCAATGTATCAACGTTTCCATTGTTCCACATCCTCATTAACACCTGTCTTTTTAATTGTAGCCATTCTAAGGAGTATGTGATATTCTTATTTGGGCTTTAATCTGCATAGGTTTCCAATGCCCAATAAGCATATGAAGAAACGCTCAATACAATCTGTTGTTATGGTAAAATGCAAATTAAAACCACAATGAGATATCACTTCAGAACTCCCAGAAAATTTAAAAAAACAAACAATATCAAGTTTTGACAAGGATGTGGAGCAAATGGGAAGTCTTAGACATTACTGGAGAGAGCATAAATAGGCACACAACTGTTCAGCAGTATCTCTAAAGCTAAACAAACCCCTACACTATGTCTCCACCAATTTCACTCCTACGTATAAACCCAAGACAGATAAGCATACCTATTCACCTAAAAAACATGAACGGAAGTGTTCATGGTAACTTTATTCAGAATAGCTCAAATCTGGAAATAACTCAAATATCTATCGATAGGAGAATAAACAGACTGCACTATAATGATGCAGTGGAATACTACACAGAATAAAAAGCAAGAAACTACTGCTACACGCATTAACTTCAAAATACCTGATGAAAAATGGTAAGAATCTTTTCATATGACTATTGGTATTTGTATATCTTCTTTTTTAAAGCATCTTTTCAAATATTTTGCTAATTTTTTAGTTGGCTTGTCTTTCTGTTGTTAACTTCTAAGTGTTATTTACATATTCTCAATATAGTACTGTGTCAGATATATGTACATGTTCTCAGTATGTTTTCCCAGTCTGTGGTTCTCTTTTCATTTTCCTAAAGGTATCTTAAGAACAGAAGTTTTTAATTTGATGAAACTTTTACTTTTGATGAGGTAAAATTTATCATTTTTTGTTTTATAGTAAATGCTTATAAGTGTCATTTTAAATCTAGTGTTTGGTAATACTACTTTTAACTATTTTTAATAAAGATTTATTTCATTGCTTCTATAAAAATGAAAAAAATTCTTATTTCATTTGCAGATAAAACATCTATAGCGTAAGCTTTTCTGTCTACACCACATGGCCATGTTTAACAGGGCCAGGAGGAAACAGAGATGTGACCTGTTTTCATGTATCGTAATTAAGATATCAAGTTTAAAATAGTGAATAAACTTCTTAAATATCAAGTCACAGTATCTCAATAAGCATAAAACAAGTTGAAGGAGACACCCATAAAAGTGCTTTTTTAGAATTTAAAGTTCTATAAAGAAAATTTATATTATATATATACATTATACATCATCTTGTTCACATAGATAAAACTAACATTTTCCCACATTACATATCTCTTCCTTGAACTATTAAATTTCCCATGATGAGGATGTATGGCATTCTCACAACTCACAATTACCTCTAGGAACTTCTAGGTAAATGTTGCTACTATCTATATTAAAGTAACCTTGAGAATCAGAGTAGTTCCTAGGTAAACTGCTAAAATTACTTACTGCTTTGAGTTTCTACACAGGAAACACAGAGGCTTCTTAATGCCTAATGGCTAATGCTCCAAAAGAAAAACTAATCCCAGCACTTTGGGAGGCCAAGACGGGCGGATCATGAGGTCAGGAGATCGAGACCATCCTGGCTAACGCGGTGAAACCCCGTCTCTACTAAAAAGAAATACAAAAAACTAGCCGGGCGAGGTGGCGGGCGCCTGTAGTCCCAGCTACTCGGGAGGCTGAGGCAGGAGAATGGCGCAAACCCGGGAGGCAGAGCTTGCAGTGAGCTGAGATCCGGCCACTGCACTCCAGCCTGGGCGACAGAGCGAGACTCCGTCTCAAAAAAAAAAAAAAAAAAAAAAAAAAGAAATAGTTGTGAACTTTTAGGTTAAGTTTAATCAGTAGCTTTGAATAAAGCAATTCAGTACTCATTGCAGATATTTAATTGTGCACATTTAATGCAAGGAATTCAGTGCTATGGGGGGGGGACTGGAAAGATACCTTTGCCCTGAAGGTGCTTGCACTCTAACAGAGAAACTAGCACAAAATATTATGCATAAGGTAAAATATAAGCACAACTAGTAATTGCCTTTATTTCTAGCTCAGATTTAGCATGTTATTTTGAACATATATGTTTACATGTCTGTCTTTTGTGCTAGGATGGTAAACTATAAGGAGGAAGGGAGATACCTTTTTTTTTTTTTTTTTTGAGACAGAGTCTTGCTCTGTCGCCCAGGCTGGAGTGCAGTGGGGCGATCTCGGCTCACTCCAAGCTCTGCCTCTTGAGTTCACGCCATTCTCCCACCTCAGCCTCCCGAGTAGCTGGGACTACAGGCGCGCGCCACCATGCCCAGCTAATTTTTTTGTATTTTTAGTAGAGATGGGGTTTCACCGTGTTAGCCAGGATGGTCTCGATCTCCTGATCTCGTGATCTACCCACCTTGGCCTCCCAAAGTGCTGGGATTACAGGCGTGAGCCACCGCGCCTGGCCGGAAGGGATATATCTTATTCATTACTTCCAAAATCCAACACAGAATCAGTATCAACAGACAAGTGCTCAATAGCAAATGAGCAAAGCAAACATAAATACAACATAAAAGACGTATATGCTGCAGTGAGACACCACAGCTATACGGGGGAATCACAGAAACATCCAGGGAGGTAAACTTCCAGCTGGGTTTTGAAATATGAGTAGAATTTATCTGGTAGAGATTGGTCAGAATGAGGGAGAGAATTCAAGGAGAAAAAACAATATTTAAAAGCATGCAGGTAAGAGTATTCTGGGAAAGTGTGTACGTAGTTGTTTACTTGGAGCATTAGGCAAGCGTGCAAGAGTAGTAGCAGACTTGACCTGAAAGGGAAACTGACCTGACTACAGCAAGCTTTAAATGTTGGGTGAAGAGTTTTACTTGGTAGGCATTTAAGATTTTGAGAAGGAAAGCAACTTAATTAGGATTGTGCTTTAGGAAGATGAATCCAGCTGTGGTTTTGGATGGAGGGGATAAGCCAGATGTGAAATATAAGGCTAATGACATATCCTTTTTATGAATTGCTGGATTCAATTTGCTAGTATTTTTTCCTTTTTCTATTGTGTTAAAATATTAAAAACATCAAATTTACAGTTTAAAATATGCAGTTCAGTGGCATTCAACACATCCACAATATTGTGCAACCATCACCACTATCCATCTCCAGAACTTTTTCATCATCCCAAACTAAAACTCTGTACCCATTAACAGATAACTCCCCACTCTCCATTCCCTGAAGCCCCTGAAAACCACTATTTTACTTTCTGTCTGTATGAATTTGACTACTCTATGTACCTCACAGAAGTGGAATCATACAGTATTTGTTCTTTCGTGTCTGGTTTAACTTAGCATGATGTCTTCAAGGTTCATTCATGTTGCAGTACATATCATAATTTTATTCTCTTTTAAAGTGGAACAATATTCCACTGTATGTGTATATAATATTTTGTTTACCCATTCATTCACTGATGGATATTTGGGTTCTCCCCACCATTTGGCTATTGTGAATAATGCTACTATAAACATTATTTTGTTAGTATTTTGCTGAGGATTTTTATATCTATGTTCACAAGAGACATTGACTGATAATTTTCTTTTCTTGTAATGCCTTTGCCCTGTTTTGGTATCAGGATAATGCTGCCCTGATAAAACGAGCTGGAAAATATTACCTCTTCTACTTTCTGAAAGAGATTGTGTAGAATTGGTATTATTCCTCCCTTGAATATCTGGTTGAATTCACCAGTTAAACTATCCGAACTTGGAGTTTTGTTAGATTTTTAATTACAAATTCGATTTCCTTAATATGGGACTATTCAGGTTACCTATTTTTCTTGAGTGAATTCTGATGATTTGTATTTCTCAATGAATTAGTCCATTTCATCTAAGTTGCCGAATTATAGTACTCCTTTATTATCCTTTTAATGTCTGTGGATAGCCTCTCTTTCATTTCTGATACTGCTAATTTGTGTCTTTTTTTCTTCTTCATTAGTCTGGCCAGGTGTTTATCAGTTTTACTGATTCTTTTCAAAGATAATCAGGTTTTGGTTTCACTAATTTTCTCTAAATAGTTTTTCTGTTTTTTATCTCATTGATTTCTCCTCTTTTTATTTCTTTCCTTCTGTTTGCTTTGGATTTAATATACTCTTCTCCTGTTTTCTTTAAGTGAATGTTTGAATTACCGATTTAAGAACTTTCTTCTTTTCCAATACAAGTACTTGATGGTATAAATTTCCCTCTAAGTCCAACTTTGGTTGCATCTGAAATATTGTAATTTTCATTGTTATTCAGTTCAAATGTTCTCTAATTTTCTTTCTTCTTTGACACGAGTTTTTCAGAAGTGTGCTGTTTAATTTCCAAATACTTGGGGATATTCCAGATACCTTTCTGTTGTTGATGTCTAATTTAATTCTATTGTGGTCCCAAGAATATACTTTGTATGATTTCAATTCTTTAAAAATGTTTAAGGTTTGCTTTATGACCTGCGAGGAGGTTTATCTTGGGGAATATTTCATGTGCACTTGAGAAGCACGTGCATTCTGCTGTCGTTCGATAGCATGTCATATAAATGACAGCTGTGTTTAATTGATAGTGTTGTTCAAGTCTTCCATATGCTTCCTGTTTTCTATCCTCTTGCTCTATTGACTGTAGAAAGTGGAGCACTAAATTCTCCAAGTGTAATTGCAGAATTTAAAAAAAAAAACAAAAACTTCTCCTTCAGTTCTGTCACTTTTTGCTTCACACACTTTGAAGCTCTGTAATTAGGTGCATACACATTAATAATTATTATGCCTTCTGGATGACTTTATTCCTGCATCATTATGTAATGTCATTTTTTATCCCTGGTAATTTTCATTGTTCTGACATCTACTTTGTCTGTTAATAATCTAGACACCCCAGTTTTCTTTTCATGAGTATTTGCATGGTATATCTTTCTTCATCCTTTTACCTTTAACCTATCTATATCATTACATTTAAAACTGGTTTTGTGGGCCGGGCGCGGTGGCTCAAGCCTGTAATCCCAGCACTTTGGGAGGCCGAGACGGGCGGATCACGAGGTCAGGAGATCGAGACCATCCTGGCTAACACCGTGAAACCCCGTCTCTACTAAAAATACAAAAAACTAGCTGGGCGAGGTGGCGGGCGCCTGTAGTCCCAGCTACTCGGGAGGCTGAGGCAGGAGAATGGCGTAAACCCGGGAGGCGGAGCTTGCAGTGAGCTGAGATCCGGCCACTGCACTCCAGCCCGGGCTACCGAGCAAGACTCCGCCTCAAAAAAAAAAAAAAAAAAAAACTGGTTTTGTGTAGAAAGCATATAGTTAGGCCATGCTTTTTTAATCCAATCTGGCAATCTCTGTATTTAATCACTATGTTAGCCCATTTACATGTAACGTAACTACTGATATGGTTGAACTTGAGTAGGTCTGCCATTTTGTTTTTTGTTTAATGTTTGTCATATTTTTTGCTCTCCTATTACCCTCTTTCTTGTCTTCTTTTGGGTTATCTGATTTTTTTAGTATTCTATTTGATCTCTTGGTTGTATCTCTATATTTCTTTTTAGTGGTTGCTCTAAGAATTACAATATACATATCTAACTTTACACAGTCTACTTAGAGTTTTTCTTTTACCACTTCAAATAGAATGTAAAGGCTCTATAAGTGTCCATTTGTCCTCTCTTTTTATGTTATAGTTGTCACGTTTCACATCCGTATACACTGAACCTCCTCCTGACAACGTTGTAACTTTTGCTTTCAACAGTCATATGTATTTTAAATAATTTGAAAGGGGAAAAAATAAATCTCTTGTAACCAATATATTTACTATTTCTGTTGTTCTTACTTCATCCTGCAATTCCAGCTTTCCCTTTGATATTATTCCTTCCAGCCTGAATAATTTCTTTTAACATTTATTCTACAACAGGTCTTCTGGCAAAAAAAAAAAAACAACTTCTTTTTATGTTTCCTTTATCTGAGTATGTCTTTATTTCACCTTCATTCCTGAGAGATATTTTTGCTGGAAATGGAATTCTAGGTTAATAGCTCTTTTATTTCCAAATTTGAAAATGTTGCTCCACTGTCTTCTGGCCTACATAATTTCTGATAAGAAATCTGTAGTCATTCAAAACATTATTGTCCAAGATGTAACACAATGATTTTCTCTGGTTTCCTTTCAAGATTAAAAAAAAAAAAAAAAAAATCTTTGTTTTTCAGCAGTTTGATTATGACTAAATGTCATGTCATGGGTATGGTTTTCTTTGGGTTTATTCTGTTTGGGGATTCACTGAGTTCCTTGAATCTACATACATTTGTTTCCTTCACTGGATTGGGAAAGGTTTTGGATATTATTTTTTCAAATATTTATGAGTCTCTCCTCTTCATTAGACTTCAATGACACGAATTAGACCTTCTGATATTGCCCCACAGATCTCTGAAGGCCCTGTTCATCTTTTACAAACATCTGGCTCTATATTCTTCAGGTTTGGAAATTTCTATTGACCTATCGATGAGTTCACCAACTCTTCTTTCCACTGTCATCTGCATTTTACTATTAAGACCATCCAAGAAATAGTATATTATTCAGTTCCAAATTTTCCATGTGGTTATTTTTTATACCTATTTTTTATGCCAAGAATTTCTATCTTTCCATTCATTTCAAGAGTATCCAGTTTTACCCCACAGAGCATAGTAATAACTATCTTAATGTCACTATCTTATGATTCTAACATCCAGATCATCTCAGGGTGGCTACTGATTTTTTCCTTGAGAGTTTGGCATATTTTCCTGGCTAGTAATTTTGGATTGCACCCTGGACATTTTTATTCTTTTGTAAGACGCAGAGTCCTCTTGAAACCCTCTGGAGAATGTTCATTCTGTATATTGGAGAAAGCATCAATTCAGTGAGGTTTAGGTGAGAAGCTCTGCCTTGCTGTCTGTGGATGGCGCTTCCATGTCGGTTCCATTTTCTTTTCTTTTTTTTTTTTGAGACGAGTCTCCCTCTGTCGCCCAGGCTGGAGTGCGGTGGCGCGATCTCTGCTCACTGCAAGCTGCCTCCCGGGTTCACGCCATTCTCCTGCCTCAGCCTCCTGAGTAGCTGGGACTACAGGCGCCGCCACCACACCCAGCTAATTTTTTTTTTTTTTTTTTTGTATTTTTAGTAGAGACGGGGTTTCACCGTGTTAGCCAGGATGGTCTCGATCTCCTGACCTGGTGATCTGCCCGCCTCGGCCTCCCAAAGTGCTGGGATTACAGGCTTGAGCCACCGCGCCCGGCCCTCAGTTCCATTTTCAAAAGTGTTTATGTCTGCCCTATACATATACTAGTCGGAAATTTGGAATAATGGTTTATATTGTAAGCTAATTCTCAAAGCTGTTGTTATTTCCTGGGTTCTGTTACATGTATATAGCTCACAGGCGGACCCAGGGTTTGCATCAGTTCCTAGACAGAATTAGGAGATCTCCTTATCCAGCTCCCTCCTCTAGAGTCACTCCCACTCGCCAGCTGTCAGGGCCTTTTTCCCCAGTCTTCCGGCTACAAAGTCAGGGTTTGTCTCAGGGTTTTAGACTCTCACACTGTCAGGCAATCTGTGCAGCAAAAGAAAACCAAAATGAAATACATAATGGGATTTTCCTCACACTCTTCAGACCACAGGGGCAGAGACAGGCTCTTTCTTGGGATTTTGGGTGCCTGTGCCACCACCATGACCACCACAGTGGCAGTTCAGCTTTCCCCGCAACTGGCTTCAGGGTAGGGATATAAGAGAAAAGGGGAGGTAGGGAAAGAAAAGGGGGAAGTTTTTAGAAAGAGGAGTTTCTCTCAGGTTTTGTTATTTTTTTCCTAGAGTTATGTGACTTGGCACATTCTTCTGTCAAATCCAGTTGATAAAAGAGGAAAGAATAAAGCCGGGAACTCACCACCATAGCAGTTTTTCTTCAAGTTCCGATTGCTCTCCTCAGTGTGTCTGTTGTCATTTACTTTCAGAGGCCCCAGTTAGTTGTTTTTGGAATCTGCCCAGAACTTTTAGTTGTAAACAGTGGGAGAGATACATTGTAGTGAACTTACTCTATTTTGGATGATGCCGGAAGTTCAGTCCCTTTATGCTATGGGGGGTTATGAAACGTCCCAAGTAACACATAAGGAAAGCCTGAACTGGAATAGAAGTGGGGATGGAAAGAAGGAGAGAAGCTACAGAACCACTCCAGAATTAAGCAGCATGGCTACGAAGACTTCAGAAGGTTTACTATTACCACACATGCTTAAAAAAAAACGTACAGGAACTCCTAGCTTTACAAATGACTTGTCAATACAAATGGGAATAAGAAGTACTCTGCCCTGCTGCTAAGGAAATTATATTCTTGGCGTCTACACAGTTTTATTCTTGAATGGATTTTCCTACAGAAATAATCCTACATATGCTAGTGCTATATTTCATATGTACATCATTATAATGCTAGTATACTACTCTTAAATAGGTGCATACTGGGCTAAAAAGGCTTTTGTGAGTTGACTTGGAAAGCTAACCACAACTAAAATTACGTTTTTTATGAGAGAATATATTCTGATAACCAATTAGATTTTTAATTTTTATTTTAATGAAAATAATACATGTACATAATTTTAAAAGTTAACTAATACTATGAAGTTTATAGCAAATAGAATCCTTCTCTAGTCACTCCATTCTTGATTACTGCTCCTTAAAAGCAACTTAAATTATATCTATGACAGTTCTTTCTGCTCTCCATTTCTCATCTAATTTTTCTTATGGTATTTAAATCCCTTTCCCATATATCATGTATGTAGCATTTCTTGATTCAAGAGGATTCAGTTTTCTTACAATACACACAAATTCACACACAAATACACCACATACAACCCCATCCTTCCAATATAAGGCTTTCATATTCAGTGTCTTTAACTGTGTATTATGATTTGCAGAGCTACATGGTGTACTATGATTTCCTTTTTTGTTCAATATTTTGTTTTCCCAGGAATTAAAGTGTTTCTTCTGTCTCCCTACCCCTTAGTTTTCAATGCTCCTTATATCAGCACCAAACTCTTAAAAAGTAACTGTAAATGTCCCAATAGATTCAAACTATCAGTTGTGAATTTTTTCTTGGATACCATTCCTGAAGCAATTCACCCTTTGACTTTAATTTAAATCCCCTCCAGTTGCACAGGGGTCATTATGGGACTCTTCATCTTTGCTCTAGGAGATTCCCTTCTTCCTGGATGGTTTGTATATCAGTCACAATAGGCCAAGTTATGCTACAGTAACAAATGACACCAAAATCTCAATGGCCTAGCTTACAATGACAAAGGTTTATTTCTTACAAGCTACATGTCCATCATGGGTCACTTTTACCTCCGTGCCATGTTATCTTCATTTCAGAACCTAGGCTGACAACGCAGCCTCTGCCCGGAATATTGCTGGTCATCATGGCAGAAGGAAAAAAGGCAGTAAATCTTGAGCTAGTTCTTAAAATATTTGCTTAGAAGTGATACATATTTTCAGCCACATTTCACTGGCCAAAGCAATTAGTATAGCCATGCTTGAGTACAACAAGGTGAGTACGTATTATCCTACTGCAGGGTGGGTCAATGCGTGGTAGACCCAACAGAGCAAAGATCAACAACCCTCTGTGAGGAGGCAGAGCTCATATTTGTGTACAATGAAGCTATCAGGGCACGGCTTCCTACTTCTTGTTTATTCCATCTCTTTCGTAAAATGGATCCTCCACTCTTTGGGTTTATGTCTTTTTTTCACTGTCATTTCAAGAGAACTTCAGGAAAACCAGGAGTATGCTCACTCTGCCATGGTTTACCCAAAAGCCTATCAGCCAATCACTTTAAAAGGTAACTTTTTGGAAGATGCCTGTTTAGAAGATGAGGGCTATCTGTAATTTTCCTTTTCATTCAGGGTACTATTTCCATTATTTATAGCAGTTTTTCCCAGATCCTATAAATGTTAATCAAGGACTTAAACTGTCATTTCTTTTTTAATACAATACTACCCAAAATGGTAAATTCACTTTAAGACTTAGGAGGAGTTTTCTAAAATAGTTTTGGTCCTAAATATCTTAAGTTTGTCTTTTCTGATTTGATCTAAACTTCAGGTTTACATTTGCAATAAAATCCAGCATCTAAAAAGAATTTCACTACAATCCTATAACTGTTGATAATAATATATTCAACTTGTTGGCCTAGCTCTGAAATCTCCCTGTCAGCTGGGCATGGTGGCTCCTGCCTGTAATGCCAACTACTCAGGAGGCTGAGGTGGGAAGATCACTTCAAGACAGGAATCTGAAACCAGCCTGGGCAACACAGCAAGATCCTGTCTCTAAAAAGGTTGTTTTAAATTATCCGGGTGTGGTGGTTTAGCCCAGGAGTTCAAGGTTGCAATGAGGCTATGACCATGCAACTGCACTCCAGCCTGGGTGACAGAGCAAGAACTTGTCTCTAAAGAACAGAACAGAACAGAGGAAAGAGGAAAGAAAAGAGAAAGGGAAAGGAAAGGGGCCAGGCATGGTGGCTCACACCTATAATCCTAGCCCTTTGGGAGGCCAAGGTGGGCAATCACTTGAGGTCAGGAGTTTGAGACCAGCCTGGCCAACATGGTGAAACCCTGTCTCTACTAAAAACTAGCCAGGCGTGGTGCCGCACGCCTATAATCCCAGCTCCTCAGAGGCTGAGGCAGGAGAATTGCTTGAACTTGGGAGTTGGAGGCTGCAATAAGCCAAGATTGTGCCACTGCACTCCAGCCTGGACAAAGAGAGCAAGACCCCGTCTCAACTGAAAAAGCAAGAAAAGAAAGGAATCCCCCTGTCATTGCTGTCTATAACCTAAGTATTATATTTGGGAAATGATATTTCCCTATGCTAGTATCTTATTTAGCTGCGAAATGAAAAATACAGTAAATGATTACTATAGGGGAACATTACAAAAGAAGTGATATAATTCAACTTTTTGTTAAATTAGTTTTTAATTTGGTAAAAACGAATCTTTCTAATAACTGATATATGCTTGAATCTCAAGGCTAAAAAAACTTGCTTTTTAAACCTTGGAGTGTACTCTAAAATAACTATGTGTTTGTAAATGATAAACTTTGCTCAGATGCATTATTTACTGCTAATACTTCACTGCTTGGGCCTTGGGTCTTGAAGTTAAGGTTTCTTGGTTTAAATAGTGTTGCCATCTCAAAATAATCATGGACCACAGTGTATTGCTTAATCCTTTTAACCTCAGTATTCTCATTTATAAAACAGGAGTAATAGTATTTCCAAGAAAAAGTTACAGGATAACCCATATAAAGCCTGAACGTAGTGTTTGGCAGACAGTAAATGCCCAGTAAATGTTTGCTGAATAAATGAATGAATGAAATGTTTGCCCTAACTTTAACAGCTATCTTATTTACTTTTAAAGTTCATACAGGTCAAACCCCATTTTAACAATGTTTAAACCCTTTAAACAATGTATAAACCCTTTTCTGTAATAAAGTAATCTATTTTGTGTTTGAATGAAGTTACTTTATTTATCAAGCATCTTTTTTTAACTGATTAAATGAAGGGAATTTGGGATTTTCATTTCTTTATTTTGCTCTTCTACATTCATCCAGTTCAAGAAAGGGATTTTTTTTTCTCTCCTAATGAATCTAAAAAACCTCACCAAAAACCTCTATCAATTCTACCTTTGTCTACTTGAAATGCCCAAATATGGCCTATGATATACATAAACCAATGTGAAATGCCAAGACCATACAGAGAGATTCTTGACTATACAGAATATCTTGAGAAAACAGTCTTAAAAAAAAATCCTGAGTGAAGCTGAGTTCCTTGCCCAAAGAAAGGCCGACCAATCTACGTGCCACCAAAGAATATGTAAACCATACATAATTATTATATAACATATTTGAATTGTATTAAAATGTTTAAGAGGTATCTGAGACTCTGACAGCACCTGTGGTAAACCCTTCTGTGTACCTTTGATGAGCGGGATTGAAAAGGCTTTTGCAAACAACATAAAACCAAATGACTCTGGCTGCAAAGGCAATCAGTATCAGATATAAAGGAGAAAAAAAAAAAGGCAAAATGAATTCAGAAAAGTAAATAGATCCATTCCCTTTCACTCTTTGTTGTTCAACTGATTCTACTTCTTTTGTATGGAAATTCATTAGCAACATTTTAATATGCATCCCAAATTTGCATCCATGTTTAATAGTAGAGCAGGTCAGGTTGTGGTGTGGAAAAAGCAATGGAAGTGAAATCAGAATCTGTGGGTTTTTACACAGTCTGCCACCTCACTGAGTCTCAGTTTTCTCATCTGCAAAATGGCAGTGAAAATGTCTACAAAACTGTGATTATTAAATACGGTAAAATAAATGAAAATCATTATAAAATATGGAAACATAAATGAAAATATGAAAAACAAATTAAAATAGAACAGTGCCGTTCAATAGAAATATGAGGTGAACCACGAACGTGAGCCACATCTATTATTTTAAATTAAAAAATTCAAAGAAGCAGGTGAAATTAATTTTAATAATATATTTTATTTTGCCCAATTTATCCAAGATATTGTCGTTTCAATGTGTTAATATAAAATAATTAATAATAGAGGTTTTTAACTTTTTTTTTTGGTACTGTCTGAAAATTGGTGCCTATTTGACACTCACAGTACAGCTCGGTTCAGACTAGCCACATTGCAGGTGCTAAACAGCCATAGCAGCTAGTGACTATCATAGTGGTCTGCATATGCTGAGAACCAAAGTGTATGTTTATTAGATCTAAATAGTATTTCCTATCAGAGAAACCCTGTGGGACTTAAGGAGGTTATTTTTTAAATTGATGCATTAAAGAGAGTTTGCATTTTTATATTTTTGATATAGTAGTTAATACGTGATATATAATAAGAATTTAAAATATTACCTATAACTGACCAGACCATGTATTTATCCAAAATAAAAGCAACCAAAAATGATGATTATAGGTAACTTTGTAGTTATTTTATTAGGACTTAAATTATATATTAATTTGACATAAAATCTAATAATCTTAAAAAAACCTGACATAACTATAAGCACACAAAACAATTCAAACTATAAACAATTCAAACTGGCATTTCTGTAGAGAAGGAAAGGGTCTTGGAGTTGGAAATCCAAATCTTTTAGTAATCAACTACAATTGATAAAGTGTACCTTTTGGCAAAGAAACATGAGGAGAAAACACAATATTTTTCTATATTGCAAAACTTCATTTCACAGGACCTGCCATTAGTAAGTCATATTATAGTTTCAATAGCTTTATTTTTTTCCTCTCATAAAAATTTATTCTCTAAATAACAGGATGACCACCTATTATGACAATTATATATAGCATCATTTTAATGCATCTTAATGATGCGTTGGGGTTAAAATGTCAAATATTATTTACATTATACTCACTATTAAAATTATACTGAATAGTATATGGTAGGCAAATTCCTGTATCTTGAGTTCAAAGAGTAGGATGAAAAATATAAAGCAAACATTTCTTCACTGCAAGGTCTTTATGAAAGCTGTCCACAAAGCGTAAGGTGCATGTGTGTGCACACATGTGCACACATACATATTTATATATTATGTTCTTGTTTTCTGTGGGTGGAGATGTCCCTGCAACTGGCATATTTTCAGCAATCTTCCTCTGGGCTGACCAGCAGTGCAACACAAGTGGTCAGAAAACGATATGAGAGTAAACTGTAGTATTAGAAAGGTGATGGCTACTTCATTTCAAATCTGACAAGGACTATTTAGTTACCTACTATGACTTCCACATTACAAAGGGTTATTAAATTCTTAATGACGGAAAGAAACTTTTTGGACTTTTGATTTTTTATTTACTTGTATTCAGAAGATGGCACTCCTACAACACAGGCCCTCAAACACTTTGTCAGCACACTGGGCCAAAAGTGATACATCAAGAAAAAGTGCCATAGCAGACTCGTCACTTCTTCGTTCAGGGCGCCACCTATGTGTCTCTCTGGAGTCTCCTCACTAACAACTTGCCTCACCCAGCCCTGCTCAGGCTTAAGATCAGCAATGGGTTCACACTACAAATCCATAAAGCTTCAAAAGACAGAGTTTAAAGGTTTATATCATCATATTTATATTCACTTAAACTCTTCTGAGGAAGCATCTATTCCATCAGTTAGGCATGCATTTCCTAAACATTAGCATTTGTTAAAATGCTGACCACCCCCCATAGCCACTGATACCAAATGCAAACACAATAGCATACACTGTACAATTTTAAACACTTGGCCAAACTTCAGATGTAAAACTACCCAATGTAGTAAGAAAGACTCACATCTGGCATTTCTGTAGAGAAGGAAAGGGTCCTGGAGTTGGAAATCCAAGTCTTTAGTAATAGGTTCTGTCCTATTTTCCATGCTCAGCCTATTCATAATGGTGAATCCGTGCTTTGGAGAAGCAGACCTAAAAATCACAAGGGGTCAGCGGGAGATCAATAGACAAATTGCTTAGTATGCTATATTTTCAGTATAGTACATTCTGATGTGTCTCTCAACTTTTGTTTGTATATGCAGCTTTATACAAGCAGCCTGTACACATACTTCTCCACCACTGGCATCATTATGGACTAATTCCCATGTAATGCAGCAGCACTGTCATGATGACTCATTCGGTAAAATTGAGTCACACTTCATTTGTGGGGGGTGTGTGTGTGTGTGTGTGTATGTGTGTATACAGTTGTTGTTTGTTTATTTCTTTACCTACGTTGTAAATTCCTTTAAGAGAGAGTAACTACTTTTTAAAATATTACTGACTTTTAAAGAATACTTTTTAAAAGTTAAATTAATTAAAGATATTTTTAAACAATCTTGGTAGTTAATATTAGAGTGTACATCACAATTATATGAAGAAAATTTTCATAGAAAATGTTAAGTGTCAGTCTGAAACTGAAGGCTGCAAAATCTCTTAGCCATATGAATCAACTCTCAACAATGAGTTTGTGAGGACACAGCCTGAACTAGAAGTTTACATAACAGTGCAAAGGGCAGATACTTTGTTTTCTTCAATGCAAAGCAAACAGCTTCACAGATAAACCACTATAGAAGTTTTTCTCTATAAAAATGTGACATTTAGTGACGTTTTATTTTCATTTCACTCAATAAACCTTGAATGCCTACTCTGCCAGGCAGAAAAGAATCCAAATCATACTGAGTATAAACTCTAACAACTACATGTGCATTCGTCTACCCTTGGGTGACAGCCATTTAGTAATTCAACTGTTCAACTTCCGGTGACAAATGAAACACCACATATTTACACACTGAAGCTGAAGCAAGCAGAATTCATTTATTTACTTTAAATGAGGGTGCTAGGGCTGTTACTAACAAACCCACAGAAATGTTATGAGCAACAGGAAGACAAGTTGTTTATGTCTTAGTTTCATTTTGCCTCTATTTGATACTGATCAAGGAACACAGCTACACAACCACTGCCAGGATTTTCTCCTGAAACCTCCAATTTTAAAACTGATGGGAGGCAGTCCTTGCCTAGCTTATTTTACCAAGGGGTAAAGTGGCGGCAAGCACACCATCAATACAGAAATAATCACGATCATCACTTCCGCTGAAACTCAGAGAAGAATGACAATGTGCTCCCAAAGAGCTCTGCTGGGGGCCTTCTGGACGCGTCAAGCTCAGAAATCACCAGTGGGTGTCTCGATGAACTCTCTATTACAGAGAGGAAGGCACGGGAGGAAATAAATGATTTTTTAAATGGGATTAAGTGTTTTCATACAAGAATCAGAATTTGATTCTTCACGTATTTCATTATCACAACTGGATCTCACCTCTTTAATAGCACGGCTACTATACCATCTCATAATTTAGAAAATAGGCCCAGGGGATACATGTGCCAGTTGCTCTAAAGCGACTTCCATAAGAGAAGTCAAAATACATCACTGCCAGCTCCATTCCCTGTAACACGCCTCCCGCCCCCCAACCACCATGAGTTTTACACGCTTTTTGTAATTCTCTGCTGAAGAAAGGCCTCCACATACTAGGATCTGGGAGGTTTTCGTTTTGCAGGGGATAAGGGAGGCATCCTATTCTTGAGGAGTTAGATTTGGAGAAGAGACTAAAAAAAAGCAAAGGATTATTTCCTCAATTTAATGTTTTGTGTAATTGAGAGTTCCATTAGAAACTTGGAGTATAGTAAGAAATCCTTGAAAATACAAACCTGTATTTGGTTTGGATGTACAAAAGAAAATACTTGTATGATTTGTTCCTCTTCCATAGTTAAAAAAAAAAAACCCTACTAAAAATTCCCAAAATCTATCATTAATACATACGAATACATTTTTTCTGTCACTTCTCCAAAGAGTAATAATACCTGTTGTGAGAAATGAGTGAGAATGGACCCTGTGCGCACGGCACGTAGTACAGTTCAACCCTATGGCTTTTGTTGTAAACTTCAGAATCCTCAAGAGCGCTCATACTCTATTGACTAAACCTGCTTGGGGGCATGCTCCGGCGCTCTGGATGTTCGGGAGCATAATGTAGACGAATACGCCAATGGTTCTTGGGTACTCCACTGCTTTTCCGAGACTGTAAAGAACCTCACCTCCTTGTCACCGAGTGTGCTGGCCTTGCCTCCCATTCCTTCCTTCCCCCTCCCATTGTTGCCTCCACTGGAACAGACCTTCCTCCCCTGCAGCTGAGCTCCCTCCTGCCCAGCACACACAGACCTCCATCATGCCCACACTTTGCCCCCAGTGGGCCTCTCTGTGCTGTTCTAGTCCTGCTTTTATCTTTCTAGCTGACTCCTCTGTATCCTTGCTGGCCCTCAAACCTAACCATAAACCCTCATCGGTTCCACTTTACACTCACTCCTTCAGGGAACAGCTTTCTTTCATGGCTTCAACTACCAAATTACTTCAGACAACTCCAAACCATCTCCAGCCCTGCCCTTACTCTGAGGGGCTGGACACCTCCACCCGAATGTCCTGCTACCAGTCCAGATCATTACTTCAAAGTAAAATGAGGGCTGATCCTCAAACCATATTCTTAACCTCCTGTCTTTCTGTTCCACCAATGCTTCTGTCATTCTCAATCTTCCATGTTCAAAATATTGTCATTTTAAAAATTTCACCATTGCAATGCCCTTTCCATTTCAATTTCTATTATTCTAATCCCAACTCTCATCATTTCATATCTACTCCACTGCAATAATCTTCTCACTGTCCTGACTCCAATTTCTTCCAGAACCAGTGCATCCCCATGAAGTTAACACACTGACTTTCCCCACATATTTTCTCTATTACACTCCTGTTTGTAAGCCTTCAATAACTTCCTACTGCTAAGAAAATAAATCTCAAAATCCAGAGTCTGCCATTCCAAGTCAGCAAATCTCTTTACACTTGCTAACTACCACAAACCAGTATAAGCCCTCTGCACCACATCTCCCTCACTGGCCCTTTTACACACCAGGTTCTATGCCTCTGCTTTTGCCATTCTTCCTGCTGAGACTGCCTTCCCTCTCCTCTATGCAAGCTAAGTTCTACCATATTCCTGAGGCCCAATTCAAGACCCATCACTCTATAAAGCAGGGGTATCCAATGTTTTGGCCTCCCTGGGACACCCTGGAAGGGGAAGAATTGTCTTGGGCCACACATAAAATACACTAACAATAGCTGATGAGCTTAAAAAAAAATCTTCTAATGTTTTAAAAAAGTTTACAAATTTCTGTCAGGCTACATTCAAAGCCATCCCGGGCCACATTTGTCCAGCGGGCCACGGGTTGGACAAGCTTGCTATAAAGCCTTCCACGATCACAGCAGTCCATTCATTGCTCAGAATCTATCCACTGGCACTTGGGGTACTCTATCCTGTATTGTGGCTTACCATAAACATGGATATATGTAGAAAGAAAATACACTTGTGTGTGTGTGTTTCCTGTCTCCCCAGTGAAACTGATACCCCTAGAAAGGTTTACATTAGGCCTTTTAATTTCATCTTTGTACCCCCAATGAAGGTGATGACCTTTCGCTATGACATTTTATGTGAATGTTTATGTGAATGAAAAGTTTATTTGTTGAGCCAATATACATAATGTATGTCTCTATATGCACTTGTAATTTGATATTAATAATATAACAAGAAATGACTAAAAACATGAGCTTATTAAATCTATCCTGAAACATATTCTGTTAACTAGACAATGGAGGACTGAAAGACATCTTCAATTCTGGATCACGCTTTTTTAAAGAGTCGGTGGTGGGAGAAAAATGATCAACGGCCAGGCGCGGTGGCTCACGCCTGTAATCCCAGCACTTTGGGAGGCTGAGGCGGGTGGATCACAAGGTCAGGAGTTTGAGACCAACCTGACCAACATGGTGAAACCTCCGTCTCTACTAAAAATACAAAAAAAATTAGCCAGGCATAGTGGCGTGCGCCTGTAATCCCAGCTACTCAAGAGGCTGAGGCTGGAGAATCACTTGAACTCAGGAGGCAGAGGTTGCAGTGAGCTGAGAGTTGTGATCGTGCCACTGCACTCCAGCCTTGGCAACTGAGCGAGACTCCATCTCAAAAAAATAAATAAATAAAAATGATCAATGAAACCCTTTTCCAAATATTAACTGAACAATCTAGTATTTCTCATAGTGTTCTTCTAGCTCCTGGCCAATGCATTATATTCAAGAACTTTGTGCCATTCATTTGAATCAAAGAATATTTAATCTATTTTAAACAGTGCTCAGTCAATGATTTAAGTTCATCTATATTGAAGTTTAAATTATATTCTGAAATTAGTATTCATCACAACATACCCGGTGACATTATTCAGTATTTATTCCCTTCTTCATGTCAACTAATAACTTCAAAACTGAGATTTAATTCTTTTACTTCTTTTTGAAATAAAACTGCATGCACTTGAAGAGTGACACAATTGAGCTAAAATATTATCTCAAAGATTGTTAGTTTCTTTATAAAAGTGAAACACTCTTACCTTGTATAAACAAATAAGGTTCCTTCCACATCAGTTTTCTCCTAAACAATAAAAACAAAACACACAAGACATGTATGTTCTCCTCATTCACAAAGGTATAAAACAACTTCTCATGGAATAGGAATTATATCCAACTTCAAGCAGGTGAAACTGCAATGGGCCAAATACACCGAACATGAGGAGTGATTCTCAGGAAAAGGAGAAAGCAAGCTCTGGGCCATCAGTGTGCCTCTGCAGACTAGGCAGCAGGAAGCAGGCTTTCTTCTGTCATTTACAAAATAAACCATCATTATCTCTCTTTACCAAATACAGGGAGAGCAACATACCTCTAGCTGAAACGACGAGAAAGTAAGTGTGCTATGTGGATTTAATTAGAAAGAAGAGCACTGCCTTTTTCTCCAGCCACCACACTGGGTATGGAGCAAGCTGCAGACATCACTGGTGTCTGCATTTCACTATTCTTCATTTTGTTTTCCTGGTTCATTTTCTCTTGCCATATCCAGTCATTTAGGAGGGCAGATGATCTGTCAATAACTCTACTTCAGCTGCTAGATAGAGAGGGCAATGATGGCCACAGAGTTCTCAGATGAATCAGTCACCTACTTAGTGTAGTCTATTTACAGTCAAGGTCTGCTCTGAGATCCCTGAAGTAAAGTTACACAAGTACTACCAAGTTAGGACTCAAGAAATTTGCCTGAGAAAATCCGGGAGAGGTGGTAAAGTTAAAATGATGCTTCAACTAGTTCATTTGACATTTCTTTTCCATTTCTCCAAAGGCAGGAAGCCGGGCCATTATGATAATATTCATCCATATAATGCATACTAAAAAACATACATGTAACTATCCAGGTGTTTGATTAACCAGTAACCAAGCCTATTGTAATTCAGAATTTAAAATGTACTTCTGCAATTTACATGGTTTAATTTCAGCATTCTATTTAAACCCCTGATATTTTATTATTAATATTCATGACCATAATCATTCAAAATTTAAGTACTCTATAATTTGGGTGAAAAATACGCCCTTTTAAAAAAAAAGTGTAATGTCAAAACAGCAATTTTTAAAAGGCATGATCCTTTCACATGCTCAAGCAATTTCAGCCAATTTCTCATTCACTTTAGTTCAGTGGGCCTCAAAGTGTTATCCCCAGATCAGCGGCACCAGCATCACCTGGAACTTACTAGAACTGCAAGTGCTTGGGCTCCTACCCAAACCTACGGAATCAGCAACGCTGGGGATGGTGCTCAGCAATCTGGTTTTCATTAACCTGTCCCGGTGATTCTGATGTATGCCAGTCTGACAGCCACTCACTGCCTCAGCTCAACAACATACTCTCTGCCCATGAAATTATATTACAAGTCCTGAAAACAAAATCCATTATGGCACAAATCGTATCAAGTTATTATCAAGAGTAAATGGCTATAAAAAAATCATTACTTAGTAACAAAATTTTTAATCTCAAGATGTTTATTATTATGGAATATGAAATTATAAATAAAGAATTTAGACTAGGTACAGTGGCTCATGTCTGTAATCCCAGCACTCAGGGAGGCCGAGACAGAAGGATCACTTGTGGCCAGGAGTTCAGTTTGAGACCAGCCTGGGCAACATAGTGAGACCCTGTCTCTACAAAACAAAAATTTTTTTAATTAGCCAGGTGTGATGACACATGCCTGTAGCCTCAGCTACTCAGGAGGCTGAGGAGGGAGGATGGCTTCAGCCCAGGAGTCTGAGGCTACAGTGAGCTATGATTGTACCACTGCATTCCAGCCTGGGCAACAGAGGGAGACCCTGTCTCTTATAAATAAATAAATAAATAAATAAATAAATAAATAAATAAATGACGAAACAACTTTAGCCAGTTTTTTCCCTAACATATAAGCATAGGTAAGAAAGTCAGGGACTTCATCCTTAAACTAGATCCACTATAAAGTTTGTATAAATCACTACCACATACTGTGCAACATATCCTGATTTCTGAAATGTGGCTCATTTGCCCCTGTACTTTGAAAAATATCCAAGTCAAAATGAAAAAATATATATACAGAAACATTACTTATCTTTCTTTGAAAACAAACGTGGTTAATTCCTATCTGTTGACAAATGTATATCCTGAGTGTACTTTAAGCACTAAGAATTACTTAAACCTAAACCACTAAGGTATTAATCAGGAAAATGGCCCCTACAGTACAGTAAATGCTACCTGAACAAATTTTTGGCTGTCCCTAAAGTTTAAATGATTCAGTCAGCATGTATTCACAAGTCCACAAAGCATTTAAAAATAAATTTGTAAACACTAAGTATTTGGTATTACCCATTATATTGTCAGGAAACTGAGCCAAGATACAGGTGACAGAACTAGGACTTTGCAGAACCTCTATGTACCGTCAGGATCACGCCCCACAAGATCAAAACACTCTCCTGGTATTCCAGTATTTGACTTTGGACTGTTTCATCTTAGAGATCCGAATCAGGATATCTATATACATCAGCACACATAAAACTAAATAGCTTCTGACTTGTTTCCTTTCTTCCTTGATGTAACAGAAATTCTCTTAATTAAAAAAAAAAAAAACAAAAACCTTTAATGCCACATTTTAGTTTTTAAAATTCCAAGTTCAGAAATGTAAAAGGCATGCTTCTCCTAAAATTAATCTGTAACTTAAAACAAGCAGTTGTCAAAACTAAGATTTTTATTTAGCATTACACACAAAGAATATGAATTTGTTCATAGGAAGGAGTTGCGTTTCAGTAATCACAACCTGGGACCTAGAGTGGGGTTCCTGCCAGATCATGCTGGGCTAATTAGCTTATTATGATATGTCTCAGTTTCTCCATTGAAAAGAGATAACCAGGTCGGGCACGGTGGCTTACACCTGTAATCCCAGCACTTTGGGAGTCCGAGGCAGGCGGATCACCTGAGGTCAGGAGTTCGAGACCAGCCTGGCCAACAAGGAGAAACCCCGTCTCTACTAAAAATACAAAAATTAGCTGGGCGTGATGGCAGGAGCCTGTAATCCCGCATACTAGGGAGGCTGAGGCAGGAGAATAGCTTGAACCGGGGAGACAGAGGTTGCAGTGAGCCTAGGTTGCGCCATTGCACTCCAGCCTGGGGGACAAGAGCGAGACTTCGTCTCAAAAAAAAAAAAAAAAAGAGATAACCAGCTTACAATACTCAGATCTTTTGATGAAAAAAATGTCAGGTGCTCTATGATACCTGGATAAAAGAGACTTTGAAAATGTACATTTCTGTTCTATTATAGCTGCCCAAATTCATGCATTTTCCTGGCCCCTCCACAGTTATCCAAGGGCAACCAGATTTTTTTTTTCTTTCTGAGCAAAGTCCAGGGTTAGGGATGTGGAGAATAGTTAAAACAAGATTAGATGTTCCTTAGATCCTTTAAGGAGGACTTTTATGTTAAAGTATTAGTTACCAGTCCTGGGGTATTTTAGCTTAAATTTTAAAAGTACAATTTGACAATTTAATATTATATTCTATTATAAAATCTAACAAGTGCTAAAGAAATAAGCAATTCAGAATTCAAAATACTAAAAAACCCAAAATGGAATATAAAATAGTGCTGTTTTGCAAATTTTGGGGACTGCACACTGACACAAAATAGCTCAGCACAATCTCTATTTTAACTTGATTATTCTCAATTAAAATAATCAAAACGTAGGCCTCAACTTATCCTCCCAAATCTCTCTTAATCATGCATGTAGCGTCGGCGTCACCTATGAAGCTTTCAACAATCTCAAATGCCTGGGTCTCATTATCCAGAGGTTTTAGTTTGGCATTTTTCACTTTTAAAAAACTGTGAGTTAATTGGCTACACCAAAAACTTAGAAAACCACCAGCTCGGAACACAACCTCAGTCACTGTAGGGCAGTTTTCAGGCTCAGCTCACCTGGCCTCTATTCTGCAGATGTCCTAACACTCTTTCCTTCAGTGCGACAGCCAAAAACGTCTCCAGACGCTGCCAAATGTCACCTGGGGGCAAAATCAACTCCAGCTGGGAGCCACTGGTCTAAGGACTGACAGCTGGAAAATACCAGGGCTATGGTCTTCAATTGACACACAGGTATTAATATTTTGGAGGGGGGCATCTTTCCTGGCAACAGGGAGTAGATCTAACTCTAAAATTCCTATTCCAGTCATGACATAATCTTTCTTAATCCTTCTTTAAATCAGTTCATTTTCTATACACCTTTCCTTCCTAATTTCTCCTCCTCTGAAAGGCTGATGTCATTCTTCATCCATTTTCAGGGCAATAAGAATTCCCCTCTTTAACATCTTCCCTGCCTTCTTGTAAATACTTTCTCCTCTCTTCTCAAGAATGTTCTCATATTCTTATTAGGTTTACATTCAAATGGCTCCCACCCAGAGTGACAGCACATGGAGACAGTGGTCATAATTTGTTTGCCTCCAGCAACTGCTCTGCAGCTGAACTAGGTCTCTCTCTTTGTTTTTCTGGCTACGACAGCCTTGAATATTAGAACTTTGAAAGAATGACCTTTTCCTGAGTGAATTATACTCTGTCTGAAGGCAACATGTCCAGCAAGCAGGAAAACGTAACTCCTGTAAATAATGCATTGTGACACATCTGCTTTTTGATGAGGCTTTAGGTATCTAATAAACATCTGTAACTATCTTAAAAGGTATCTATCACATAGATAACGGTCAAAAGCCTACAGGAAACAACTATTATTCAAGAGAAATGCCCTACTTTCTTTATATTAATAGTTTCTCAGGATGCTCCAGACTCGAATCCCAGTGTCAAGTCAATTTACACAACTATACATCTCTGGTCCTCATCTCTCTACTATGGAATTAACTTTTACAGGATTATAACATTATGCCTTTGGCATTTTTCTACACAGCAGCAAAACAGCCTTATGTAGAATATCTTCATATATACTTTTAATTACCATGGAGGAAACTGTCTACTATGTTGCTCAATGTTCTTTATGTAAAGACCTAGGTGACAAATGCCCCTGGAAACTAGGGGGAAATAACCTTTCTCCTGATTAAGTGGTAGGCTTTCTATTACAGAAGAATGAATATTAAAGAGCTCTTCCTGTTCTCCTTTTGAGTTTGGCTACTAGGAGCGCAGACCTAAATTCTTTGCCCCATTCCTGTAAATTTCCTCTCTTAAGAACTTTGGGCAAAACTGTTTGTCTATCCCATTCTTGCTTGCTTTTTTATTTTTATGTTAATGATTTTCAGGTGAGTTTTTACTACAGGCTGCTGAACTACACTGGAGATAAGCAGGCTTATGAATGTGGGTGTTAAAAAAAAAAACAAGAGTTGTTCAACATGGATGTTTTCCTTGCTTAAGTTCTGATGTTTATACAACCGACTTGAAGAACACAAAAAGTTTATCTGAAATCCATTCATCAAGGCTAAGTTCTCCATACTGTTTTGTAACTTATTTTAAAATGATGGATATCATATATGTGATACTTAATGGGCAATATATAATGGATGATGAATATTATTTGGACAAAAATCATTATGAGGAAAGAAAGAAAATTACATCTCTCTACATTCGAGTGGGTGGGTTACAAAATTACAAGCAGCAATTCCTGCAACAGGATTCCAGTGTTCTAGGCTTCTACCCCATTCTAACTGTGAGGACAATGAAATTTCATTCCATTACCATTTATTGGGACTCTGCTTTGAGAAGAGCACTAAAATAATCTGGCTCCCAAATGGCCTCCAATATCAAACTTGGTGGGCTGTCGTATAATAATCCTCCCAAGAGCATCAGCCTCCTTCTAAGTGTTGGACCCTGCCCCATTTTGTCTTTTATTTGACGAGGTTGGCTCTTTTCTTGGCGTTTCCCTAGTTTAGAACTTGCAGATTTCTCCCCTTCTATCAAGTTTTGATTTCTCTTTGTCCCATCTAAGACTGACATTCCAAAATCAGAACTCTGCACTTTTATTCATCTGCTGTCCCTGCCTCCCCCATAGCCACAGATTCACTGTAACAGAACTCTGCTTTACTGTCTCGAGCACATCGGTCTTCCGACCTTAAGGCATCAGGTCCTTCCTTTCCTTCGGCTCTCAGGGTGCGGTACCCGATCGGTCTGGTCTCCCAGCGTTGGGTACGTTAGAGATTTAAGTCTTTTCCCCAACTCCAGGTAGCTCCACAGATCCGCCTCCCTTCCCCCAAACCCCCGGGAGCGCATCTCCACAACTTCGGCCTCAGGCCCCAGATCCACCCACCTCCAGGGCGTCAACGTCTCCTCCCCCTCACCGGGTCCTCAAGTCCTGAGTCTGACGCCCCCCGCCTCCACCCCAACCCTGCTCTGCACTGCTCCGCCGCGTCCGCACGCACCCACTCGTTGGCCCGATGGCCGAAGGTGTACAGAGCCACCTGGCTGGCCACGTCCACGATGCGGTTGATATAGGGGTCGTGGCGCTGCAGGGCCGCTAGGCTGATGTCGCGCCCCTTCCCCACCAGGCCGCCTGCCGCCACGGCTGCCATCTTCCCTCCCTCCCCGACATAGGCACGGGGCTCTTGGAAGCCACTCTCAATAGATCGCAGAACGAGCGAGCTGGTTCGCTACCAAGAACCCACGGCGACCACAAGGCCCGGGAGGCGTTTTCCGGCTCCACACCCACACCCTCCCGCCCGCCGACTGACGCAAGGCCTCACTAATCGATGGCCGCGCTCCGCCCACTGAGGATCGTTGCCACTGGCAACGACAAGCCCAGGCCTGCCCTCTGCATCCCGTTTCTTTCTCCAAGAGCTGTTTTTCTTCACGCTCGAGCCTTTGAGCTGTGTGCGCGGTAGGACTTCCTTCTTGGATGTGTTCGACGCCTTGGCATATCTTTTCTTTGGCGCTTCAGTGATCAGACCTATCACAATAAATAAGCCTCGAGCATCAAGAACTCTGAAGAGAAAGAGAACTGAATTGATTTCTGAATGCGCTAACACCCAGTGGTTGTCAAAGTGTGGTGTGGTCCTGGAACCCCTTGGGAGTTTCTGAGACCCTTTCAGGGGATCTGCAAGGTCAAAAAAAAAAAAAAAATTTGATGACAATGCTAAGACTTATTTGACTTGTTCACTGTGGTGACGTTTTGCAGACAATGGCGGTTAAAAGTGCTGGTGGCTTAACCCGATCATGGCAGGGACACCAAACTGTATTGCTAGTGAAAGTACGCACGCGTCACTAACCTGCATTCTCAGTTAAAAAAAAAAAAAAAAGCTAGAGAGCCAGTGTCACCTGATGGTGTTCTTGATAAGCAGTAAAAATTATAAATTTTATTGAAGCTTAATCCTTGGGTACCATTCTTTTTAGTATTCTGCATGAAAAAATAGGAAATAGGCATAAAGCACGTCTGCTACAAAATGAAGTGTGTCATACTTGTCTCTAGGAAAATACTTCTGTGCTTGAGTTGTGGGCCGAATTCATGTTTTTTTTTTTATTTTCATAAAACATTTTACTTGAAAGAAAGATGGGCAAACTATGATTATTCAAACAGGTACTTGACAGACATTTTCCTGAAAATAAATAAAGTGTGCCTGTCACTTTCAGGAAAACAAGGGACAATTACTGCTGCCAATGATAATTTTTAAGCCTTCAAGCCAGAATGAAAAGTTTAGAAAATGTGTATCTGCTGCCATGAGCTTGACAACGTCTCAATATTTAACGTTTTTTTCCTGATGAGATCAATGATGATATTAATGAGTGCAATTTTAACAAATCTTGTGTAATGGAAAGTGTCAGTATCTCAGAGATCTGCTTAACTCAGTGGTCCAATATTTTCCAAATGACTGATGTCTCATGCTACATAATCATGCACAGGCAAAAGATCCATTCCAGGACAAGGTGGACTAATGGATTTTTAATGTAACAGTATGAAAAGTTAATAGGATTTCAGATAGTACATTGCAGCTAAGCTTTGAGAAACTCCAGCTTGTCAAGTTTTGGTATATTGTCCAAAAAGAATATCCACAGTTATCTGAAAAAGTCTATTAAAATATCCATCTCTTTTCCAACTACATTATCTACATATGAGGCCAGAGTTTCTTCATATACTCCAAACAAAACACACATAGCCCGGCCTCTTTAAAGTTATTTTTAATTTCCAACGTGGTAAATATAGGTAGATATAACTCATATAAACAAAAGTTCTCTGAGGGAGTCCTTAATATTTTTTAAGAGTGGGCCAGGTGCAGTGGCTCACGCCTATAATCTCAGCACTTTGAGAGGCTGAGGCGGGCAGATCACAAGGTCAGGAGTTCAAGACCAGCCTGGCCAACATGGTGAAACCCTGTCTCTACTAAAATTACAAAAATTAACTGGGCGTGGTGGTGGGCACCTGTAATCCCAGCTACTTGGGAGACTGAGGCAGGAGAATCGCTTGAACCCGGGAGGCAGAGGTTGCAGTGAGCCGAGATCCTGCCTCTGTACTCCAGCCTGGGTGATAGAGACTCCATCTCAAAACTAAATAAATAAATAAAAAGTAATTTAAGAAATGATTTTTAAGAGTGTAAAGGGGTCTTGAGACTAAAAAGTTGAGAACGGTTGATCTAAACCATTTATCTAGCATTAAATATTAGAACAACTGTGCAGACATTATGACATTCATAAATTCTTACCTATTTGATATAGAAATATCATAGATATGGCACACATGCCCTGTCATAATAATATGTTGCAATATAATCTTTGCAGTCACAATTCAATTGTACTGAAATTCTTGGTTAAGCTGCGTTTTGTAGTCTCAGTCCTGTTGATTCCCAAGCCTAACTTCCCAGTGGGGAAGAATATAGCAACGGCTTTCAAAGACCTTTTTTTTGACTGAGGCTGGGGTTGTTTGCAGTCTGACCCAGAACATATGTTTATATATTTATACCTGATATTAACTAGAATAAATGTTTCATGAAACAATACTAAGTGATACAGACATTTTTTAAATTGCTGTTTGTGACTTTGTAAATTGATTTCATGATCAACGAATGGATTGTGACCTGCAGTTTGAAAAACACAGGGCTACAGCAACTGAACAACCACACAAAGCTGACTAGACAACTTTCCATGTTAGTTCACTGCCTTTTTCCAGCGTTACTGACCTGTTTGCTCTTCATCGCATACGTGCTTCCAAAAACGAGTCTAATTTGTAATATGGGCAATGGATAATTTTGTGATTAACACTTGAACTAGTCACACTCTCTCACTTGATTAGCTGTTCTAATTTGGATTTTTCAGCATGAACCCACAGATTCTACTTTGCATTTCCCTCATACATATAATGAGGCCTTGCTTTTCTTTTGTCTGTTAAGTTCCATGATCCTTACACAGATCATTTTCCAGTCTTTCCATCTTTAAAGTGTAAGGAATAGATTGTGGCCTCCAAAGAATGAATTGCTTTGAGCTCAGTAGAGAAGACAGGCAGTATGGGGGCCGTTGTAAAAGCTTAAATGTTCATAAACCAAAAGTGCATTTGGGTCTTGGTGATCTGTATGACTACAACTGCAGAGCATTTACTGAGTGCTCACTTGATGAAATTCATTAATTCTTCTTGATTTATTGTTGCTTCTTGTGTCTGTGCTGAAATTACATGGTCATGTCATCTCCGGTCTTTGATCTCACTGATGAGTAAGATGAAAATACCCTTACTGTGCTTATGGGAAAGATTTCACACATGTGAACAACATGCCAATATGGTGCTTAGTAGAGAAGGGTTGATTTTTTGTGTGTTGAGAGTTAATGAAACAACCCACCTTCTGTTCCAACCTCCTTGTATCTGAACTCTTTTCTCCCAAGTATCTCACACATTCCCATCCCTGTACCTTCGCCCATCTGTCTTCTTAGCTTGGAATGACCTTTTCCTGGAAAACTCACCTCCTGTCTTCTCCCATACACTCCTTTCAGCCTGTGAATCCTCAGTGCAGTCTGTTGCGATTTTTCTTGTGGCACTGAACTCACTTTATCCTGACTTAGACTTATTTCTTTACTATGTTACATATACTTTTTTTTCCAGTTCTTAAAAAAAAAGAGTCACTGTAATAAAAGAGAATTGTTATAGAAAATCTAGTCTGAAAACGTTATTGCAATTGAACAAGAAATGTAGCTTTGAGTTTCTTGACAAATAAGCAAAAAGGAGGAAATAGTATGTTTCATAAATTTTTATTTATTTATTTATTTATTTATTTATTTTTGAGACAGGGATTTTCTCTGTTGCCCAGGCTGGAGTGCAGTGGCAGGATCACAGCTCACTGCAGCCTTGACCTCCTGGGTTCAAGCAGTCCTCCCACCCCAGCCTCCCAGGTAGCTGGGACCACAGGCGGGTGCTACCATGCCCAGCCAATGTTTTTTATATTTTGTAGTGATGGGGTCTCATTATGTTGCTCAGACTGGAGATGTTATTTTATTTATTTATTTTTTTGAGACGGAGTCTCGCCCTGTCGCCCAGGCTGGAGTGCAGTGGCTGCGATCTCCGCTCACTGCAAGCTCCACCTCCCGGGTTCACGCCATTCTCCTGCCTCAGCCTCCCGAGTAGCTGGGACTACAGGTGCCCGCCACCACGCCTGGCTAGTTTTTTGTATTTTTAGTAGAGACAGGGTTTCGCCATGTTAGCCAGGATGGTCTCGATCTCCTGACCTGGTGATCTGCCCGCCTCGGCCTCCCAAAGTGCTGGGATTACAGGCGTGAGCCACCGCGCCCGGCCGGAGATGTTATTTTTTATGTGCTTATCACCCGTATAGTCTCCCTAGCACTTGGTCCAATGCCTTGTGCATAATAGAGATTCAATAAATGCTTATTCTTTCGAACTAAACCCTGAGTTAGTGGAATTTACTCATTAAATGTCAGCATTTTTTAAAGAGCTCATGATTTATAAAATAATGAAATCCAAGTTGGGATAAAAGAACATATAATAGCAAGTCCTGATCTCTCAGATTTTACATTCTAAGGGAGATAGAAAAAAATGGAAAGGTTTTTGGTTTTTTAACTTTCAAACAAAAAACTCTTGAAGATGAGACATCATACTCAGAGAAAAAAGATAAATAATGTTGCAGTGACTTCAGCATTGCCGTATTGTTCATCTCCTCAGCCCACAGAGCTTTATTTTTTTTATTCTTTTTTCTGCCCCCCAAAGTCCTAAAGCTCTGACCTTCTAGGATGACGCCAGCCTTCTGCCTTCTTTCTATTTGAATAATCTGTGTAAAACCAGGTCATCATCACTTATCCAAATATACTAAGTTGCAGGCTCGATATTAGTAAAAGACCATTTCAAATAGGCAAATTCTTTTTTAATCCATGTAACTTCCATTTCTGTTGGCGTCCAGAGTGCTGGCGCACTTCCACTGTGTTTCCATAAGCCTCGTCATGATACCTTGGACAAATATTGGTAACTTCGGGTTTCATGATTATATTATAATTGTCATTATGAGATTAAATATATGCTCACACTTGGTTTTATAAAGTTGCATACTGCAATTTAAAACAAGTTTGTAGTATGATTAAGAAAAAAATAATGTTTGGGTCTGGGGTTTTTATACCATGGCGATGACTGAGTAAGACAAAATTCAGCACCTAATCAATTAAGATAATTGTAAGAAGACAGTATGTTTAGATTCTTTGAAAATCAGAATATAATTGAAAACTGGTTTTGTAGGTGTGAATGAATGTTTGCATGCAAATATGGATTGACTATATCATAATTTTAAAACACAAATACATGATCTGCTTTATTAGTACTCTTTGTTGTATAAATACCCTCTAAGTCTGACATTTGTCTTGTAGCAGAATATGTTAGAATGAAGAGGAAGAGAGGAGCTTCCAGGATGCCCCTAAGAATTTGTGATTCTGAGATGACTTAAACAGCCTCTGATGCTGTGCTTTTGCCATGTGTATGAGTTGCCCTTTTTTTGCTAGGAATTTTATTCCAAAGGATGATACAAGTGAAGAATTAACGCCTTCTCCCTGTGGAGGAGAACAGTTTGAAGCAGTGTGTTATCAGCTGTTTTCAATGCATGGTTCATTTATTTTTCTAAGCAGCAGCGCACAGTAGAAAGGGCACCCCCCTGGAAAGGGAAACTAGTTTCACCTCTTTCTATCTATGTGACATTCAACCAATGACCTCACCTATACCTTGGGGAACATAATATTTGCTCTACCAATTTCACTGGGTAAATGAGATCAAGTGAGAAAATGTACCAGAAAAAGCTTTGCAATCTGTACAATGTTCTGCAAATGAAAAAAACAAAAACAAAAACAAAAAACTATTATAATTAGTAGTAGTAAGAGTATTGCTATCTTCATCATGATTATTATTAGTTTCATGACCAGTATTATTCTTTCTAATAGAAGCCCAGAAGGGATACTTTTAGTCCAATTACCCAATTAGTGTTCAAATCAAAAAAAATTCTGCATAAGTGACAAAGAATATGTCAATTTCTAAGGCAGCACATTCCCAATATTTTTATACAATAAAGGATGCAAGTTAAAACATACTTGTATCAGAAATTTCACAGAGGAAGATAAAATATAGGAGACATAGCTCTTTGTTCTGCAAGGTTGTACAAAGAGGTTACAATTTGAAACAATTGTTTGGAAGCCAGAGCAGAATGAGAAGGGGCAAATATGGAGTGAAGATTGGGTGATGTGAGGAAGGCAGACATCTCCCAGGGGGGCTTTTGCTAGGGTAAGAGGTAACCTATACCTTTGAAAAGGTCAGAAATTCTCCAGTCTGGGCCTTATAGCTCCCTGGACTAGACCTCTGTTAACTTGACCTGGAGCGGGGTTGGCGTAATTAGATCTTTTTGGAATGGAGAGACCACTCGTGAATTGACCACTTGTGAATTTTCTCTTTTGATCTCTCTTTGCTTCTCTCTGCCAGTCCTACGAAATCTATTAATTTTAGTGTCACTGTCAGAAGTCAGGTGAAGGCATAGTGGGTCTAGAGGATCTCTACAATAGCTACTTCTTTTGATTTGTTTCTTTGTGTTTCTGGGCATCATCCTAAGATATGAGGAAGTACTTTTAATTCCACATGAAGAGATCATGGGCTTAAAATGCAAAGATCTGATGCTGCTACCCAATGTCCATGAGTCTCAGTCAAAGTAATCAGTCATTTGATTACCAAGAGGGAGAAAAAGATATTAAGACAGAGGAAGTAGAGGTCGGACACAGTGGCTCACGCCTGTAATCCCTGCACTTTGGGAGTCTGAGACAAGTGGATCACCTGAGGTCAGGAGTTCGAGACCAGCCTTGCCAACATGGCGAAACCCCGTCTCTACTAAGAATACAAAAAATTAGCCAGATGTGGCAGCGGGCGTCTGCCCGCTACTTGGGAGGCTGAGGCAGGAGAATCCCTTGAACCTGGGACACGAAGGTTGCAGGGAGCCAAGATCACGTCACTGCAGTCTGGCCTGGGAGATTAGAGCAAAACCCCATCTCAAAAAAAGTAAAAATAAAAAAATAAAGGAGGAAGTAGAAACTGCAGAAGACAAATCTCTGTTTCATTCTCAGTGTACCATGGAAAGGACAATGGAAGTTGCTTGCCATGCCTCTGAAAACACAAGCAGCTCTGTGTCACATTATTGAGGAAGATGTTATTGGATGTGGCTGATTTCACATAAAGGAGCCTTGTCCTAGGACATGGAGGAGTGTTGAGGGTTGTCACCGGATTGTCTTTCACATTAACTAGGTGTGTGCTAGCTGATTCATTATCATAGCACCAAGATCATAGAGGGATGACCTGAATGATTATCTGCTTTGAGCAAAGAACCCACAGTTCTGGGCAAGTCACGTCCTTCTCTGTGTAATAAAGAGATTGAATTAGAAGAGTGCTACCCAGCTACAGATTCCGTGGTTCTCTATTAAGCTACCTCCATTCATATCAAATGCATATCAAATCTTTACAAACATGTAGATAAGCCCAGAAACAATACTGAATGATTTGTTTAAGGGAACATCTCACACTGAAATTATGTCAGGGAAGCAGCCCATTAAAGACTTTTTAATGTTAAATCAAAACTGACGGCTGAAAAGCCTTTCTTCTTCCGTGTGTTGTGTTCCCTCATGCTCCAAGGAAAGCTGTTGTGGGGAGGAAGGAATATTTCCTCTTGCCATGCTGTAGGCAGCTTCCTGCCCGGATGGATGGGCTCTCGCTGTAGATTGCTAATCCAGGTGAAATGAGTATTTCAAATCACCTATGATGATTTGCATGGCAGTCTGTAAGAAGCAGTTGGGAAAGAGTGTCAGAGACTCCTTGGTGGAATGCGTTTGAAGAATTTCGTAATTACTTATTGTTCTTACAACCTACTATGTTAGCTTTCCACTTTGTCATTGATTTTTCTCTTTTTACACTGATGTACGAAGCCCCAAAGGTAATTGGGCTGCAAAACATTGTGCTAAACTAACCTTAAGTCCAAGATGAGAGGCTTTGGAAAAATACTTGGCTTGGTCAGGGGCTAGAACTCTAGTAGTGGGGACAAGAGGGTAGAGGGATGAAGGGGAGGTATAGTATCTACTTCTATAATGCTGAGATTTGAGAATATTTCCTTACCCAGTCCCTCAAGCCTATCATACATATTCTATATTGGGTTGACAAACTACAGTTCACAGGCTAAATCTGGCCCTCTGCCTGTCGTGTAAATAAAGTTTTATTAGAACACAGCCATGCTCATTGAATTGTCTATGGCTGTTTGCACCCTGCAACAGCAGAGTTGAGTAGTTGCAACAGAGACCATGTGATCTGCAAAGCCTAAAATATTTACTATTTAGTCCTTTACAGAAAAAGGTTTTTGGCCTATATTATTTAAACAACTCAATACATAAGTTATACTGAGGACTTTCTACATGCTTAGTCGGCAACCAGTTTGTGCACATTGTAAATACACAATAGATTGGAAGCCCAGTTTCTATTCTCAAGGAATTTAAAATGTAGTTGAGGAGACAAAGACTAGCATACATGAAAAAATAGTGAACAGTGAAAGGCAATGTATAATCAAGGGTTCGACTGTGATGTACAGGCAAGTACCAGAATCTGGAGAAAAGGAAGGAGGATCAGTGAGACCTCTAGTAGTTGGGGAAAGCAATATTTAATATAAAAAGTTCCAGGACACAATAAGAGCTTGGTTGCTCCCTTGAGATCCATTGTAATTGGATTTGACCTGTATTTCCACTCCAGTGTCATTTAAATCACTGTTATTTTTGGCCTTGTGCTTAGAAGACACCTAAATGACCAGAAATATTTCTGAGTGACTTTAGCTGACTGATTTTCCTGGGATTTGGGATTCCTTCAATCTCCCTAAACTACAGAAAATTAAATCTAGCCATAGTGGCATAATGTCTTTCTCTTTTGAAGACAATACAGCAAAATGATTGCCAGCATGAGCTCTGCAGTCAAAGAAACCCAAATTTCAATCTCCCTCTAGCTGTGTAACCTTGGGGAGACTCTAAAGCTCTGGGCCTCAGTTTCTTCCTTTACAAAGTAGAGACAACAATAATGGCAACCTGCTAGGGTTATTGTGATAACTAGATCATATAAGGCCTGTGACGTGTTTAGAATATAAAGTGCCTGCCTGGTATGAAGAAGTCTCCATGAATGTTTAGTTATTGGTCATTGCTCCTGAGAATAGCAAGGTTTACATCCTGCACAAAAGAGTCATACTTACTTCCGGAACAAAAATTAGTACTTTATCATTTATAAAGGCACTTACAACAAAATGTACTAATGTAAAGCGAAGAATTACTGCTCCCCATTATTTGGTTTACTAATGGTTACAATTCTTAATTTTTAACATATCGCCATTGCCAGGCCCCTGATTTATTCCTGTGATGTCCTTGGGGATCTTGGGACCAGGAGCATGATGCAAAAAACGCAGATACAGATCTCCACTCTGATACTAATGCAGGAATCTTGGGGGTTTTCAGGACCGGTAGTGACTATCTTTGGAGGTAAGGCAGAGGGCAGTGGTACCAGCCTTGTGGGCTGGGAGGCAGCATCTGCAGGTTCTCACCGATTTCTGTGGTTATGGAAGAAATTATGTAGAATCCAGACCAGTTTTTCTTATCTCTAATAAGGAGATAACGTTATAACATTTATTTTTGTGCTTGTTGTGAGTATTGCTGAAAGAGCTCTTTGAAACACTTAAGTGTTTTGATGCAATCATAAAATATGAGGCTTTAAAAGTAGGGTTTGAGCATCCACAGAAGGCTCTGTTTTCTCTGTGGATAATGTCTGATGATAACATTGTTTTCTGTTTTCCTTGAGGTAATTTGAAGATTAAAGGGCAGGGTGTTTTCCACATTTCCTGTTGGTAATAAACAGCCCTCTCCCCGTGCTTTGACCTTCCCCCGCTGCTATGGAGACTCCTAGGAGCAGTGACCAGGACTGCAGCCAGCCAGGCCCGTGTTGTTAACACGGCTGACTCTGTGGGCCTTCAGTATTAGTGTATTTATAAACAACCCCAAACACTGAAACCACGGTTTGGTTTTGTTCGCTCTTTTTAAACATTACATGGACTTTAGAAGAAAACAACAAACTGTCAGAAAAATAGGCATCTCTCTCTTTTTTTTTTTAACCCAAATAAGCCAGTGTTTAGTCTGTAATGGGAGAGTTCTTACAATAAGCATAGCAACTCATGGCTCAGCACTTCCCCGTGGAGTAGAGAGCAAGTATTGCTTATTCGCTTATGCGATAACCTTTACATTTAATTACTTGTCTATTCAGTGAATATTTATTAAGCTCTTACCATGAGACAGGCACTGGGTAGGAGCTGGGAATATTGCAGGGAACAAGACAGGCACATTCCCTGCCCTCCTAGAGCTTAGAGTCTCACCGGGAAAATGGACACATAAACAGGGAATCGAAATAAAGTGGGGTGAGTGTGAAAAGTTTGGGATGCTACAGGAGCATGGCAGACCCACCAGAGGCTCCAGTTTCTTTAAATGAATTGCCAAGTGTATCGACCTGAAGACACTGTACATCCTGTCTTTGTGCCTAGACCAGGGTGGAATGGTCCTAAGAATTAGAGGCTGGTCTCAGTTATTCTTGGACATAAGACTTTTCTGGTTGGTTTGAGCTTTAGGCCTTAGAGAGGAGCCAGAGACTTGTTTGGGTAGTGCCATAGGTGTCATCCTAAAGCCACCTTGGTCCCCACTGGCCTTGAAGCTAGTGAGACTAGGAGCCTCCCAAGAGCACTGGGAATGGGAGCAATCCCTTCCTACTCGTGGACTGGCAGGTCTCGGCCCAGCAATTCACCTGTGCAAATAGTACATCCTTGAACCACTAGTAGTTTTTACCTGCTCAGCTTTCTCTTGTTCTCCTTCTTGGAGTTTCCTTTCCCAAGAAAACAGACTGGATCTTCTGCTTCTCCAAACCCATCCCTCTGAGGCAAGGCTGAGAAGACCATGTTGGTCAATGAAAGGGCTAGTTTACCAGCCAGGGGACTCTGCTGTACTCTCTCTCCCTTTACTTGGTGCCGAAAGACCATCCTCAATTAGGGCTGACAAGGAGCACCCACTTGGCTACATTTATCCTCCTTATTCTTCTTAAGAAGCTATAGCTTTTACTTGCTGTACAGCATCTAACAAAATAGGGCCGTTAGCTTATCCCAGCCCCAAGTTTTCTGTAGTGGAGGCTGAAAACTTCAGGGGAAAGCTGTCTGGAGTCAGATGTGGGGAGTCTAGGAGTCCCCTGTTTGCCAGGGCCTAACGTGGGAAGTGGAGGAAGGGCAGGGATAATTTGTAGGCATTCAAGCTAGAATTATTGCCAAGATAGGTGGCTTCAGCCACCTCTTGGTATAGAAGAGACTGAAGCACAGAGAAGTGGCTTTTGGGAGGATACAATGGCTTAGAATAGAGAGAGAGCCTAGAGCAAAAGTTCTCAACCCTGGCCATGCTTTAAAATTGCTGGAAGACATTTAAAAAGAAGCCCCAGTGGCCAGGGCTCATCTAGAGGAGTTAATAGGATTCTGAGGTTGGGCCCTGGTCAGTCTCAAAGTGATGCAAACAGCAGGCAGGATGGAGAACCACTGCCTGGTCGGCAGCCTCTGCGCTTCCTGGGTTCAGATCTGGTTCAGCTAGTATGGGAACTTGGGCAGTTCACTTGTCCTAGGTTAACCTCAGCTTCCTTCTCTATAAAATGAGGTTGCTAATCACATCTATTTGGTAAGATGATTTTTGAGGATTAAACAGGAAACTACAAATAAAGCACCTGGGACATATCAAGCACTTAATAAATACAAATCACTGACTTTGTCATTTGGTAATGACAGAACAGGACTAGACTTCAGGTCTCCGATTTGCAGGCAATGCTCTTTCTACCACGAGGATTTATCAAGGCTTATGATGATCAGTTCAGTGGGAAATGGGGTGCTCCCTCTTCAAAAGAATTCCCTTTATTAAAAAAGACATGAATGACTTCATTTCTTGGTTCGGTGTCTCCTGGTTGAAATCATTCATCTATTTGTTCATTTGTTTGTTCTTTGATTTGACAAACATTTGTTGAGTGTCTTATTAGGTGTCAAGTACTTATCAGGTCCTGAGTACTATCTAAATATCATCAGTACAACAAAATAAATGCAGACCCTACCTTCCAGGAGCTTACAGTTTAATGGAGGAGATACACTAAAACTATTATACAATGTGTCAATGAATTGATTATGACAATGGGTTTGTTTAAAACATTTCTTTCCTTCCTTTCTTCCTTTCCTTCCTTCCTTCCTTCCTTCCTTCCTTCCTTCCTTCCTTCCTTCCCTCCCTCCGTCTGTTCGTTCTCTCTCTCTCTCTTTCTTTTTCTTTCTTTCTTTCTTTTTCTGTCTCTCTCTTTCTCTCTCTCTCTCTCTCTTTCTTGAGACGAACTTTTGCTCTTGTTGCCCAGGCTGGAGTGCAATGGCATGATCTCGGCTCACTGCAACCTCCGCCTCCCGAGTTCAAGCAATTCTCCTGCCTTGGCCTCTCGAGTAGGTGGGATTACAGGTGCCCGCCACTATGCCTAGCTAAGTTTTTGTGTTTTTAGTAGAGACAGGGTTTCGCCATGTTGCCCAGGCTGGTCTCAAACTCCTGACCTCAGGTGATCTGCTTGTCTCGGCCTCCCAAAGTGCTGGGATTACAGGCGTGAGCCACCGTGCCTACCTGTTTAAAACATTTCGAGAACAGTCCCTGATCTACCAGGCAATCTGGGTGACCAAAATCCGAATAGAGTTTTGGGATTACCTAAGGTGCCAGACACTGGCTTTACCCACAGACCTTCTGATGTAATTGATGCAGGATGTGGCCTGGGCATTGAGGTTTTTTAAAGCTCCCAGGTAATTATAATGTACCTCCAAGCCTGGGAAGCACTGGCTTAGAAGCTTCCTGTTCCTTAAGGATAGAGCCAACTCTGGAAAGATAGGCTGCAGCTGGGTGGTTAGGAGTCTTCTGGGACCGTGCTTGGACTTTGGGAATTTGGAGTTTATTCTCTAGGCAATGAAGTACAGTGACAAGTCTTTAAAAGGGGAAGTGACATCAAAGTTTCAGAAAGGTAATTCTGACTACAATTTAGACAGTTGGAAAGGCCGGACACAGGGTAATTGTTAGGAGGAAGAGATGACACCGAAGGCCTACATGAGACTGGGATGGTGGCATTCCGATGCTAGGTAGCAGCAGAAACCCGGGCACACGGGGGAAAAAACAGAATAAGAGCAACTAAAATGTTCTGCTTCTGCTGGTTTCCAGCTTTGAAATTTAATGGTGGCCTTGTTAGTAATCATCTAAAGAATTCAGTTAGTACTTATTAGCTTGGTTGTAAATGGGGACAGTCCCTTCAAGAGCTCTCAAGCATTTGAGGGTTTCAGAGTGATACAGAGATAATCGATCACCCTTAAAAAATAAAAGAACTCGACTGGGCGTGGTGGCTCACGTCTGTAATCCCAGCACTTTGGGAGGCCGAGGCAGGCGGATCACGAGGTCAGGAGATCGAGACCATCCTGGCGAACATGGTGAAACCCCGTCTCTACTGAAAATACAAAAAAATTAGCTGGGTCTGGTGGCGGCACCTGTGGTCCCAGCTTCTAGGGAGGCTGAGGCAGGAGAATGGCAGGAACCCGGGAGGCGGAGCTTGCAGTGAGCTGAGATTGTGCCACTGCACTCCAGCCTGGGCGACAGAGCAAGACTCTGTCTCAAAAAATAAATAAATAAAAAAATAAAAATAAAAGAACTCAGTTAGCTTTTACGGTTACCCAGTTAATTTTGGTAAATGTAGATCATTAAGCTCCCAGATAGAATTTGTCACAGGAGGTGAGAGGAGAAGAGATGGTCTGGCTACTTAGACTCCAATTACCTGGATAATTGCCAGATACCCACTAAACATGGTGATGTAAGCATGGTTTCAGTCAATGTATCTTTTTCTTTGTTTTTTTGTTTTTGTTTTTGTTTTTTTCCTGATCTAATGCCTCTACTGATAAAAATATATTTTTACTATTATTGGTTCTGTGGAGCTAGTATGACCGTGGTAGTGAGAGGACTGGATTCATTTGCCTTGTGCTCCATCAGAGTCAGCTGTCGGTGCGTCCTCATGCCAGACTCATCGTAATTAGGAAGGAGGCAGAAAAGGCAAGAAGAGCCCAGCGGGAGGCTCTCATTTTGGCTTGAAGGCAGTAGCACCACAAATAAGAAAAATCACTGCTTGCCTTCTACACGGACTCAACACAACACTCTTGTGTCTACCAGTGGGAGGTTCGGAATATTTTTTTACAACCTTTGAAAACATAAAAACCATTCTTAGCTCAAGGGACATAGGAAAACAGGCCACAGGGCAGAGTTTGCAGACCCGCGGTCTAAACAATTAACAGAACAATCAATCAAGCCCGGATGTGTCACATTTGCTGATCTCCCTGTTGTAAATACTCTCATGATGACTTGATTTCAGAATCTCCACGTAAACTCGGCTGCATGGGGAGTTAGGGAGAGTCGTGCAGTGGTTTACCATCGTGTGCTATTTCCACCATGCAGAGCATAGGCTAACGGGTGTGATAAGCAACCTTGAGAGCAAAGGGAATGGTAAAATGTAGTAAAATAATTAGGAAGGAAGGAGTTTTTGAGTATTTATTCCCTTTGTTTCTACTATGATTTATTTAATTGTAAGTTTACATAATTTAGTTTTTATACTGGCCATGTTGAACAATCGGCTGGCAAAATTTCTGAAAATTTTACAATGTTCTCTCACAAACTGGTACAAGCTGGCTCCAGTACACCACGACTGGAGAGGGGAAGCTAGGATGCTGAGAGGCAGTCAGGATGAAAGCAACAGAGCAAGGGAAGCTGAAGTTTATGGTTGTGGATGAGCACTTCCTCCATCACCTGGGATGGAGCCACGCGTGGGCATTGCACAGGGCAGCAGCCGATGATGGGACAGAGCTGATTCAGGCCCTCTGTCTTAAGAAGCATGACTCAACTAATTTGGGAAGAAAACTCACTTCAGTTGACCAGTACCTGGCGGGGACAGGGAACTTGACTTAATATATAGTAAATCTGATTATAAAAATAGAGTACTGTGCTCAAAATTTACATGTGAGTAGAACGATCGTGAGTGATACAGAAGATAGAAGTTTTCCCTTACCATAACATTGGATTTTCTCTCCAAACCTAGCTCTCCTACAAACATGCAAATAAACTGCACCAGCTGAAGAAGTGGTCCCAAGGTTTTATTAAAAAAAAAATTTAACCCTTCCTTAAACGCTATCTAATGAGGGAGCAAAATGTGTCACTCTCCCTTAACAGATGGGATTCTGATGGCTGCTGTTAAAGGGGAAAAAAGAGAATCAAAACTGGGTGACTCCTTGAGTTAGATCTTTGGCTCTGAACTCTGTGAGTCTATGGTTTGATAGGTTGGCAGGGCAAAGGGAAAAGCAGAGATTGAGCTGACTAAGGATTAGAAATGGAATCTGGAGCTGGGTACAGTGGCTCACACCTGTAATCCCGATACTTTGGGAGGCTGAGGTGGGAAGATCATTTGAGCCCAGAAGTTCAAGACCAGCCTGGGCAATATAGTGAGATCCCATCACTACAAAAAAATATTTTTAAAAAGTAGCTGGGTGTGGTGGCACGTGCCTATAGTACCAGCCACTCAGGAGGCTGAGGCAGATCACTTGAGCCCAGGAGTGCAAGGCTGCAGTGAGCAATGATCATGCCACCTTACTCTACCCTAGCCCACAAAGCAAGACCCTGTATCTAAAATAAAAATAAAAAAGAAAGAAGAGAGAGAGAGAAAGGAAGAAAAAGAAAGAAAGAAAGAGAAAGAAAGAAAGAAAGAAAGAAAGAAAGAAAGAAAGAAAGAAAGAAGAAAAGAGAAAAGAAAAGAAAGAGAATCTGGATGACTTCTAAGATAACATGGTATTTTTGAGGAAGAAAGAAAGAAAGAAAGAAAAGAGAAGAAAAGAGAAAAGAAAAGAAAGAGAGAATCTGGATGACTTCTAACGTAACATGGTATTTTTGAGAGGGGATACTGTTACCTATAGCAGTCATTTGATTTACTCACAGATTGATTTAGTTTTTAGTGTCCATAATACGTTAAGTATTTTAAAATATGAAATATGTACCTACGTGTATTTAATATTTATGACTTAATTGAATCCTTAAGATATCAGTGGTAGATGGCTTTCTGTTTCTATTTATTTCTCATGTTTTTAAACTTTCTGCAGGGAGGAACCATTTGTTAAATTTCTTTTTATGTTTCTTACTATGCAGTATTGTACCATGAATATGGAGGGTGAGCTTTAAAATAGTAGTAAAGACAAATGTTAAAAGGTATACATTTCTTTCAGAGAACTTTTTCGCTCTCTTTCTCTGAGAGTGTGTGTGTATCTCCTGTGTCTCTCTTTCCCTCTCTCACGTGCACACTTATGTGCACACATGTGCACACACATGCATACACACACTTCTCTTGGAAACTGAAAGAGGCAGGAATATGATACCATTAACAAATGCTCTTTGGTGGACAGCAATAATAATAACTGCTAACTTTCACTGAGGACTACTTATGTGCCAGATACCATGTGAAGCACTTTGCTGGTATTAGATCACCAAAACCTCAGAAAAACTCTATGAAGTGGGTGCTAATATTTTCTAGATTTTTCAGATACAATACTGAGGGTCAGGGAGATTGAATAAGTTGTCCAGTGTCACCCCTGGTAGCTGAGAGAGCTGATTTGGGTGCTTAGGGCTGTTTGTCTCCAAACCTATGCCTTGCACCCTTAGCTCTGGTTCCTCCCCTCTCATGTCATGTAATCAGCACAAATTTCCTGAAGTAAGCCTACATGCCTCTAACAAGAATAAAGGAATAAAAATAGAGGACGCCGTGGAATGGGAGAAGGTGGACTACTTAAGGCAGCTGAGGAGACAGTAGGAAAGGAAAACTCTAGACGCTGTAAAGCTTCCTGGGACTATAAGTACACTTGGCTCCAACAAAATGGTTGAGCAGGAAAGAAGGGAAGACAGAAGGTCTGATTTGGTGGAGGGCCATGGGAGGAATAAAATTAGACATCATAGCTACAGAATAGAAGCACTGAAATTGCACCAAATCCATCGACTCTCAGGAGTGGAGGAGAATTTGAATGCCATCTGCCTAATACATAAATTTGCTCTGCATCTTGACAAGGTGGTGGTTCAGCCTCCTTGAATGCCCTTGGCCATGAAGAACTCATTAGCTCCCCTCAACAGATGGTGAATTAGACAGTTCTTCCCTGTATGGAACCCATATTTGCCTACCAGTAACTTCTGCTCTGTGGCCAGGAACTGACTTCTTGGGGCCATACATGAAAAGTCTTTCATAGAATAGTTTCCAGGGTAAATAGGAAAATATCCACACATCAACTATTTTTCCCTAGTGGTAAAATTATTTCTAGATACTGGTTCACAAATGCTTCCTAATCACTAATTATCACTCAGTACATTTCTTAATCAACTGCCTTTTTACTAGGTAATAATAATAGTTGATAATAACCAACTGCAAATAGCTTTGCATAGATCATTTTTTATGTTGTCATTTCTAACTTACAGTTGAGGAAGCCGAGGCTCAGAGAGCTTAAATAACTTGCTCAGGGTCACCTACGCTACAGGCAAAGGAGTCAGGATTTGCTACAGGTAAACACAGAAGTAGAGCATTATCTTAGTCAATTTGGTGCTGCTCTACCAGAAACCTGAGACTGGGTAATTTCCGGGCGAGGTGGTGGGCGCCTGTAGTCCCAGCTACTCGGGAGGCTGAGGCAGGAGAATGGCGTAAAAACCCGAGAGGCGGAGCTTGCAATGAGCTGAGATCCGGCCACTGCACTCCAGCCTGGGCGACACAGCGAGACTCCGTCTCAAAAAAAAAAAAAAAAAAAAAAAGACATTTATTTTGGCCAGTCGCTATGGCTCACGCCTGTAATTCCAGCACTTTGAGGGGCCGAGGTGGGTGGATCACCTGAGGTCAGGAGTTTGACACCAGCCTGGCCAACATGACGAAACCCATCTCTACTAAAAATTCTAAAAATTAGCCGGGCCTAGTGGTGGGCACCTATAATTCCAGCTACTCAGGACGCTGAGATGGGAGAATCGCTTGAACCTGGGAGGTGGACATTGCAGTGAGCCAAGATCACGCCATTGCACTCTAGCCTGGGCAACAAGAGAGAAACTTCATCAAAAAAAAAAAAAAAAAAAAAAAAAAAGACATCTTTTCTGTCACGGTTCTGGAGACTGGGAAGTCCAAGATCTAGGCGCAAGCCCTTTTTATGGTGGTATTAATCCATTCATGAGAGTAAAGCCTTCACAATCTAAACACCTCTAAGAGGCTCCACCTCCCAACATTATTGCATTGGGGGTTAAGTTTCCAACACATACATTTTGGGGGACACATTCAGACTATCGCAAGTACAGCAGGTCTTTGAATAAATTTATTTTGTTCAACATCATTTCATTATGACACTTATAAGAAGAAAAAACTGATTTCTGGCCAGGACCACTGTCTGGGTGGAGTTTGCAAGTTCTCCCCACGTCTATATGGGTTTTCTTAGCCTTTCCTGTTTCCTCCCACATCCCAAAGCTATACACTTAGGTGAATTGGTGTGTCTACATGGTCCCAGTGTGAGTGTGTGTGTGTGTGTGTGTGAGACAGCTCTATGTGATGGAATGCCTTCCTGTCCAGGATTGGGTCCTGCCGTGCACCCTGAGCTGCCAGGATAGGCTCTGGCCACTTGAGTTCAGGGGAACTGGAATACTTGGGTAAATAATTATCTCATTTCTGATAATCTTTCTTAAATGTATGTATAGCTCACATTTGTTTCAATGTTTAGTATTATAAGTGTTTTGGGCTTTATTTAGAAATTTGGGGGGTTTTTTGGTTTGGTAATGTTTTCATGACCAGAAAGATGCCCTAAGGAACTTTTTTTTTTTTTTTTTGAGACAGAGTCTCACCCCGGGGGGACTGCAGTGGCGCAATCGTAACTTGGACCCCTAGGCCGAAGTGATCCTCCTGCCTCAGCCTCCTGAGTAGCTGAGTAGCTGGAACTACAGGTGCATGTGACTACACGCAACTAATTTTTGTACTTTTTTTGTAGAGAAGGGGTCACTCTATGTTGCTCAGTCTGGTCTCAAACTCCTGGGCTCAAATGATCCTCCCACCTCAGCCTCCCAAAGTGTTGAGATTACAGGCATGAGCCACGTTACCCAGCCTTAACTCTTGTTCGTATCCATTAGCTTATGGTAAAATGGGCTTTGTTATACCAATTTTGTAATACCCTTATATCATCATTTCTCTTAAAGTGACAATTCCTGAGAACCTATCGGTGACATTAGGTGAGGACTTATTGTACTTAAACCATTCATTCTACTTGGTATAAAAGGAGAATGCTGTGGAAGGTAGAGTCTACCCAGGGTTAGCTTTGAGGCCATGCAGCTTGTACAGTCTCCCAGTGAGAAGGGCTCTGAGCCTGGTTTTATGCTCTGCTGTCACAGCCTTGAAATTCTTAATAAAGTTTGAACAGGGAGCCTTGTATTTTCATTCTGCACTGAGCCCCCCAAATTATTAACTTCTTCTGGGTCTGCCATTAAAAACAAAAGGAAGGGCCGGGCGCGGTTGCTCAAGCCTGTAATCTCAGCACTTTGGGAGGCCGAGACGGGTGGATCACGAGGTCAGGAGATCGAGACCATCCTGGCTAACACGGTGAAACCCCGTCTCTACTAAGAAATACAAAAAACTAGCCGGGCGAGGTGGCGGGCGCCTGTAGTCCCAGCTACTCGGGAGGCTGAGGCCGGAGAATGGCGTGAACCCGGGAGGCGGAGCTTGCAGTGAGCTGAGATCCGGCCACTGCACTCCAGCCTGGGCAAGAGAGCGAGACTCCGTCTCAAAAAAAAAAACAAACAAACAAAAGGAAGAAAACAGTCAAGCTGACAAATAGACCACCTGTTTCGGTGGTGGCGCATCGAGTGTTCTGTCGTTCTGTGGGTTCACGTATGTTGGAGTGACCTTTAGAACCCATTCTCTGTTCTGTGGCTTCTGGTCTTACTACCCTGGAAAGCCTCAGTGGGCAGGGATGGGGTGTAGGCTGTGGAGAGTGGCTTCCTTTCTTGTGTCTTTAACGCCACGCATGGAGAAGGGCTGAGTTCTGGCAGAAATGCTTTTACATTTTTGGTTTTTATCACTTTCTACTCCTTAGACACTGTGTCTCCTGTCAAAGGAAATTTATGGGCACATTATAGTAGTTGACAGGAACAACGAGCCTCCAGGATTTCCCCAGGAGAAGCTTCCACCTGCCGAGTGAGAGCTTCCTCCTTCTGGCTGGCGTGGAAGCTCTGGGCTCTCCTCATTACCTCCTCAGCCTGTCGTAAATGCCAGGAGTGCAGGTTTCACAAAAGCAGGCAGAGGTGCGCTGTTAGTAACTGCTCCAGGACAAGTCATTTGGGAAAGGTACTTACTGTGCTTCTTGGATGTCTGCTTCCAGTCATCTTAGTAAGTCCAGTTTAACAAAAATGTGCCTTTCTGAGTAAATGTGGCTCACAGCTCACGGTTGCCAACTTAAAAAAAAAAAAAAAAAGGACGGATGTAACGTGTAAGAATGCATAGCCACCCAACGCCTTCTTCAGAACACCAGGGCCTGATAGTATGTTTTGCTGCTTTATAGGCTTCATTCAGATTATGAATGCCTTCAAAGTGGCAGTAAGATATCTTGGAAAGAGCACTGCACTGGGAGTTAGAAAACCTGGGTTTCCACCTAGTTTAATCTTCCCAGAGTAAGGGAAGGAGTTGAATGAGGCAATAGCTAAACCCTGCCCTCAGTACCCAGTGCAGAAATTTTATAAGGCTCCCTCTTTTGGGAATTGACAGATGTTGAGCTTGGGTTTCCTTCTCTTGGCTCCAAGTGAACAGGCTTTTAATCAATCCAGAGACATTTACCTAGATCTTTTCATTTACTGCACTGCAAGCCCTGTGGCAGAATGATATACAGGCAAACCTGAGGTTTGTTATGAGAAAATTGCATAAGGGGCTTCCTTTTTTTTTTTTTTTGAGACGGAGTCTCGCTCTGTGGCCCAGGCTGGAGTGCAGTGGCCAGATCTCAGCTCACTGCAAGCTCCGCCTCCCGAGTTCACGCCATTCTCCTGCCTCAGCCTCCCGAGTAGCTGGGACTACAGGTGCCCGCCACCTCACCCGGCTAGTTTTTTGTATTTTTTAGTAGGGATGGGGTTTCACCGGGTTAGCCAGGATGGTCTCGATCTCCTGACCTCGTGATCCACCCGCCTCGGCCTCCCAAAGTGCTGGGATGACAGGCGTGAGCCACCGCACCCGGCTGGGCTTCTTTCCTGACTTCCGCACAGGCCCAGGAATCTTGGCTCTGACTGTTAGGCCAGCTCCACCTGGGCCAGGTATTTTCAGATGACATCCTTAGATGGGGAACACAGAGCTAGCTGCTATAATAGAAACCCCAAATAACAATGAATTTAATGGGGGTAGACGTTGATTTCTCTCTCAAGCAATCTAGGGTGTCTCCGTGTCAGACTCCCAGGCCCCTTCTGTGTTGTTGCTCCTGCCCCGCTAGAGTGTTGCCCTCCCTGCATGGCCCATGATGGCTTCCCACTGTGTTCACCGTCCAGGCAGCAGAGTGGAGGAAGGGGAGTCAAAGGCAGGTTGCACCCGTCTCTTTTTCCTCCCAGCCCAACAACCAGAACTTAGTCCACCGAAAGGTAGGAAATGCAGTCTTCGTTCTGGGCAGCCATGTGGGAGAGTGGATTCTGGCAGACAATTAGCAGGTTCTGACATGTGGCCTGTGTCTTGGGATTTGATTAAGATGAAGCAAAGGGCCTGTTGAGAGTGTCTGCACTCTGACCTGTCAGGAGGTCTCTATGCACTGTAGGCCACAAACTTATATGCAACAAACCATGAAGACCAAAGCAGGCTGTGGCACCAATCACCCATCCCCCCTGCAAGGAGCTGGTGCAGACCCTTAGCTGGTGTGGCCATGGCTGTGGTATCTGTGCTAGTCCAGTCTGGGTCTTCTCTGACTATCCCGCACTGTTCTTGTTTGGATTGCTCGGGAGTGCCAACTTTTCTTCACAGTTCTTCTGATTAGGTGCTAAACTTCATTTATGCATTTGTCACAATGGAGGCTGTAGGCACTTATTTCTGCGGAAGGCAGGCTTAGCCTTCCCCACAGCCTCTACAAAGCGCTGCTCTCAGTTCCCTTACCCCAAGTTCTCTGTCTCTGTGCAATTCTATGGTTGTGGTGAAGGCAAGGGATCCCCTTCTAGTGGGAAGGGTCACTTCCGACGTAGATTCAGACTGGAAAGATGACCTCTAGCTGTGCCGGGACATGGTCCATGGTTCTGCATTCCACTGACATCTGAAAGAGTTGATTCCAGGCGGCGGTGTCTCAGCACAGCTGGGGCAGGGCTGTCTGCCTCCTGCCTTGATTGACATCCATTAGGTGAGTACCCTGGGTGTTGTGGTGTGTGTTAGAGACTCTGGAGGTGAACGTGGTGGTCAACGTCTCCTGTTCCACCTCTGCACTCTCTTTGGAGGCTCTTACTCTAAGCCTCCAAAAATGGTTCTGGGCCCATTTTACTTTGAGTCTCCAAACGCAGTTTGAGCCTTCCTGTTTTCCTTTATTCTCTCACATCTCAGCCTCCCAAAATGCTGTTCCATCTTCTGTCTTTTGACTCAAATCCTCTTCATCCTTTGAAGACTCCAATAACTCCCCTTGGAGAAGCTTTCTCCTAAAATACCAGCCTTGGGATTTTTATGGCACTTGTCTATTCTCCCCTAATTTCTTTCATCGGCCGAGCAGAACCATTACCCATCTCTATTGCTCAGTATTTAACTTCACATATTTTTGTCCTCTTCTCAGGTTTTAAACTCCTGACTTGTTTTATTCATGCATTTATCAGTCATTTACGAGGATTTGCTAGACACAGAGCAGACAAAGACAAATAATTCCCCTCTGTAGCACCTCGCTGGGATAGCCAAGGAGGGAAGGCAGTTACTGGAAACAGTAACAGAACAAATTATTATTTTACTAGTAGACGTATGTGCAAAAGCCTTTGAAAGACCAGGAGAAAGCCAACGGCCTGGCAATGTCGGAAGGTTTCATGGAGGAGCTGGCATTCTTTTTTGCCTATTCAGTGGTGGATGGATGGAAACAGTTGCTGGCTGGAAGAGGTGTGAGTATAAATGGTCAACAGTTTGAAGAAGGTGAGAGTTGGAGGTCTATGTATTTGGGTGGGAGAAAAGGATACAAAAGAGAAGGATGGATGAATAGAAGATAAAGCTGAAAACCGGAGCTGGGCAAGATGGGCAAGTACTTATTGGCTCTGCTAAAGCTTTTGGATTTTCCTGTCGGTAATAGGGAGCCTTGAAAATTCTTAGGGAGGGAAGGTCCATGGTCACATCTGTGTATTAGAATGATGAGGTTGGATTTGGAGGGGAAAATCGATTGGGGTTGAGGAGGGAGCCTCAAGTCAGATGGATCAGTTAGATACAAATTTCTACCAGACAATGACACCAACAAAGGTGAGAGGGGAGGCGAGTTCTGAATTACTAGCGGTGGCAATGGGTAGCAATGAATGAAGGGAACACATTTAAGAGACATTGAAAGTGAGTAGTTAGATGCGTGTGAAGTTGCAGATGCTGGAAGCCTTCACTCCTCTATATAAGGCAATGTCTTTTTTTATTCAATAAATATTGCCTTTTTTACTCTGTGTACAAATGGTGTATGCTTTTCCGAACATTTGGGTTTTGACACAAACTTCTAAGACTTAAACCATGTGAATATTCTTTTTAAAAAGTGAATTGTAAAGATTTCATGTGAGAGTTTAGTGTGTACAAGACTTTGCAGTGTTGATTTTCAGTCAAGCTGGTGGTCAGATTCTTTTCTTACAAAGTACTATGGGGGAAATTTCGAGGAGTACGCGGTATACATTCTTGGAGTACAAAATCAAAATGTGTACCCTGTCATGTTTTAAAAGAAGAACTAAAACTATGAAATGATGTTTTCCTTCAGGTTTTGTGGGTTTCAAAAAAAGTTAGTGGAGAAATAGCTTTCTAGTTCTTTCTGGCCATTTCCCAAAGAAAGATACTGTGATATTTCACTAAATTAAAAACAGGGTTTTTTTTTTTTTTGTTTATTGTCATCAGGCTAGCAAGCCAGATGATGCTGGGGAGCAGGGGTGTAAAGAAAAGGAAAATGTTTCCTGGTATAAACTCTCTTCCAGTGCTGAACAAGTGCTTTGCCCCTTGGGTGGCATATACCACCCCAATGGCAGAGCAAGGGGGTTTAGGAGAATGTCTTTTCCTTTTTGCCTGGTGTTGCCCATAACTACATAATTGTTTCTTGGTTAATTGGTTCAGATGCTACATTGTTTCCAAAGGAGATCAATCTTTCTTCTCTCCATCGCTCTCCTTCTGTTTGCCCCCATGTGTTAAGCTCCTTTGCTTTAATGCTTAAATGCTTAACAGTCTGATCTGCTGATCCCCTCAGTTCCCAGATACTGGAAATAAATTACCTTTATGTTACGGCTGCTATTAATATATTCTTGTTTGTCTTGGCCTCTGAGTTACGGGTAGCCGTCTGCCTTGAGCACTGCATCATAACAATCGTATAACCTCTTCCAAGCACTGCAGCAAACTTAAATTGATAAATCCCTGTGAAGTGAGAGGAGAGAATGGAATTGACTTGAGCGTGGGCATTTAAAGCAGAAGGTCCCTTCTCTGGAGGCCTCTGTCGGTTGATCTTTGCAGAGTGAGCGTGAGGGGCTCACTTTCTCCCTGACACTTGTTATCCAATGATTCATTGACCAAGTTTAATGATGGGGACCAGAGGAAATATCAGTATTAAGTTTTATGAAGAATTAAGTAGTACTACTTTAATCAATGTTAAAAACTCTATTAACTAACCCAGCTTAATAATTGTGGAGCTATTTAGAGAAAACGCACAGATTGAGAACTGAACAGCCTGTCTCCCGAGAGGGGCCCACTGGGCTGGTAGCATCCAGCAGTGAGAGAAGAGGGAGGCTGCGCCCCCCAGAAGGTTTAGGTTTTGGACATCCTTAAACGTCCTTGGAATGATCCCCTTGCACTTCATACCTGAAAACTTCGCCTCCTCTGCACAAAGCCATCAATCCAAACACACGTTTTTGAGCAAAGTGACCAGAAGATTGTAAGTTTTCCCACAGTGTTAAAGAACGCCTAAGGATGATGTATTTGAATTAAAGGTTTTTAGGTTTTTTCAAAAGAAACCTTGGAGGTTTTCAAATTGTATTCCACAGAGTTACAAGGGTTCCAAGACAGTGTCTCAGGAGCTGCTTGGGGCATGGAGAGCGGGCCTGCATCCCCCTTCCCCCACCTTCAGCCGGAACAGCTCCATGCTTGTATATTGTAGATATTGGGTTTCTAAGCGAGGTTTAATCTGAAGACAGTTACACTGATTAAATCATTGGAAAACTATTGATCTAGTCCAACTTCTCATTTTATAGAGGAGGATGCTGAGGGCCAGAGAGGTTTTATAATCTGCTCAAAGTCACAATACCAGTGACCAAGATGGATCTAGAATACAGATCTTCTATCAGTCCAGTGTTCTTTTCTTATCCTATTAACTGTTGAATTCCTCTGTTTATCCAGGACAAGCATGGTCCTATCAGCACCAACCTTAGAACTAAAATAAAATCCACAATAAAATGGATCCTGTCTATGGAGAGGCTGTGAAGCAGAGAGGTTAAGCGTGTAGACTCTGGACCCAGATTTTCTGGGATCAAATCTCCACTCCACTGTTTATGTCCTGTATGATGCAGGGAACCTTGCATAAGTTACTTACCTTCCTGTAGCTCTGTTTTCTCATCTGTAAAATGACTGTGATGAAATAAGCCAGTGCATATACAAATACTGAGAACAGTGTGTGGCAAGTAGTGAATAATAAACATTAGTTTTTATTTTTTAATTTTAATTTTATTTTTTATTTTTTATTTTTTTGAGATGGAGTCTCGCTCTGTCCCCCTGGCTGGAGTGCAATGGTGTGATCTCAGCTCACTGCAAGCTCCACCTCTCGGGTTTACACCATTCTCCTGCCTCAGCCTCCCGAGTAGCTGGGACTACAGGCGCCTGCCACCGCGCCCGGCTAATTTTTTGTAGTTTTAGTAGAGATGGGGTTTCACCGTGTTAGCCAGGATGGTCTCGATCTCCTGACCTTGTGATCTGCCCGCCTCGGCCTCCCAAAATGCTGGGATTACAGGCGTGAGCCGCCGCGCCCGGCCAACATTAGTTTTTATTTAAAAGTTGGTATCATCAGCCTTTCTCTAAGTTTCTGTCAGATACTCTGTAGTCTGTCGATCCTTCTGCCCTCTGTGTTTGGTGCTGATGATGACTGTGGTCATGGATGTGTGTTCTCTCATGTCTGTTAAAACCATTCTCCTAGAGGTAGGAGGAGTAATGGGATCATAGATCATCTGGACTGGAAGCATGTCTTATGTTACAAGTACCTGAGTGAGAACTGAGGCCCCATGAGTGGAAATGACTTGCTCAGTAATCTTATGGGGCTTTCCAAAAGGGCAGGGGGCAGGGAAGGAGAGACTCCTGACAGTCCTGGGAACCTGCATTCTATCAGAAAGCCAGTTTTCATTCATTGGATCAATATGTTTATGCTGCATTTACAAATTTTTCAAAATTGAGGTGTGATTCATTTAACATAAAATTAACTTGTTCTCAATGTAAAATCCAGAGGTATTTAACACATTCACAATGTACACCATCACCACTAACTTTTTCATTAATCCCAAAGGAAACCCTGTACCCATTAAGAAGTCACTCCCGGGCCGGGCGCGGTGGCTCAAGCCTGTAATCCCAGCACTTTGGGAGGCCGAGACGGGCGGATCACGAGGTCAGGAGATCGAGACCATCCTGGCTAACACGGTGAAACCCCGTCTCTACTAAAAAAATACAAAAAACTAGCCGGGCGAGGTGGCGGGCCCCCTGTAGTCCCAGCTACTGGGGAGGCTGAGGCAGGAGAATGGCGTGAACCCGGGAGGCGGAGCTTGCAGTGAGCTGAGATCTGGCCACTGCACTCCAGCCTGGGCAACAGAGCAAGACTCTGTCTTAAAAAAAAAAAAAAAGAAAAGAAGTCACTCCCTATTCCCGGCTCACCCAAGGCCCTGGCAGCCACTGCTCTGCTTTCTGTCTCTGTGGATTTACCTGTTCTGGATTTTTCATACAAATGGAATCATGCAATAGGTGAACTTTAGTGTCTGGCTTCTTTCACTTAGCATAATGTTTTCAAGGTTCATCCACATTGTAGCATAAATCAATATTTCATTCATTTTTATGGCTTTTATGTTGCACTTTGGTTAAAGAATTTTATTGCCTTTCTTTGTCTCTCACCACCCCCAAAGTGAGGCTAAGTGACTGTAACATGGTTTTCTGTTTTACTATTTCTCTCTCCCTTTTCACCCCATACCTTGGTCATTGGTAAGGGGCTAATCCTGTGGTTCTGTTATTTACAGAAAACTTGTTCCTGGTTTCTTGGGTCAGGAGACCAACAGCAGAGAAAGTCCAGCTGCTGCTATACTGGTGGGACCTGCTCTGTTAGGTTCCCTGCCTGTCATTGTTCTTGTGCCCAGGTGCTTGTGAGGGCCAAGGGTTGCAGCATGAAGAAGGAAGGGACTTCAGGGGCTGGGTGATCTGGCCCCACCATGATATCTGAGTGTTGCACAGAGCCCACATGGCGGTGGCGAGGCTATCTCTTATCGGTGCCTTAGGCGTCAGCTTCTTCTCACAACCCCCAGCTTGCCAGGGGAACCACACTGATAGGTGGGCCCTCTGGGTCTTGGCAACAATCATAATGCAGATTACCAGAGCAATATGTCATGGTGTCATTTTGCAGTGTTGAGGTGTTCTATTTGTTAATGGGGTGAATTTCTTGTCTGTAAACATGAACATCTGAACTGTAGAGGAGAGATTAACAAAATAAAATCACCATACTAATCAGGCCCAATAATTCCTTTTTTAAGCTTGGATCTAGTGCTGAGGAATCTCTGGCATCCTTCCTTGGAATCAATTACAGTCAATTTCTTCACATTTTACATCAGTTAAAGGAACATTGTCAAGATAAAATCTTGCCCAACATAGATTTTTTTTTTGTTTTAATTTCCTTACTCTCATAAACCAAGACCTTCATAGGTTACTTTGCCAAAAATGCATTTTTAGAGCCAAATCCCTGGTTTGTCTTTATTTGGGCTGTGCTGAGGAAGGAGCATCTTCCTTTCCTTTGGTTCACGTGTTGCTGTGGGCCACTCCATGGGTCTCAGATGTGCCCTTGGGGCTGCATTTTGTCCACACAGGGGCCTGTGTTCTAGTTCCTTATGTGCCTGTGAAGTCGTGTCTGCCTGGCTGATGGGGTTATTTGTGCTAATCTTTCTGGAGCCTGGGCACAGGCCACAGCGGGGCAGAGATACCTGGAAGGGGTCAGGGCTGGGTGCCAGCATCCTAATGGGCCACAAAGTCAGGCAGGCATGAGGCCACATTCCACAGGCTTGAAGGAGCAGGCAGCTTGGGCTCAGGGAACTTAGTTGAGGCAGAAAGGCTCAAAAGGCACCAGAGGTGAGGTGGGTGGAAGCTGGAGGCCCAGCAGCAGGTGGGGAACATTACCCGTGAGTTTAGTTCATGAGACAGAGGCAAGCTTTGTCCTGGCATCGTTGCCCTTCTCTTTTGTCCTATGCTAGGCAAGAACTCACAGATGCGTGTGTGTGCTGCTAGAAGGCAAGACAGGTCTCTGCAGGTTCAACTTACCCATAATTAAGGATGGACAGCAGCCTAGACCTCTCAGTGGTTTCCTAATGTGAGTCACTAACAATAGATTTTGTTCAGTTGCGGTAAAGGGACCCAGAGACTTGCTGCCTAAGTGCCCATGGGCATCCTTGGTTCTTCCCTACCGGGCAGGCCCTCTCCTCCTCATCCGAATTGGAGGATCCAGTCACTCTCTTGGGGGGTCCAGCCTGGATTTTGTCTTTATCAGCATTGTGGTCTTAGTATGGAGAAACCAAAACTCATGGCACTCAAGAGCTTGTTCCCTCTTCTCTTCTCCAAACCCTCTGGTGTCCAGGTGAGTTTGGACTAAATGGGAGGCCAGATTCATTGGCACACAAGTGGCAGCATGGTGAATGGGGGGTTATGTTGTATTCTTCAGGCTCAACCTTCCAGAAGACAATGCATGCCTCTCTCCTCTGCCGCCTTCCTTGTCCCATGTCTTTTGTTTGAACAAAAGAGGATTGGATAATGAGTTTCTTTTTTATTTCCATCCTTATGTTCTATGGACATGAAGCTTGAAAGTCAGGCTTCTTGGGCCTCTATCTCTCTACCTATCCTACTATCCCTTACCCTAGAGTAAAGGTTCTGAATGTAAAATAAAGTTATTGGGGAGATTTTAAAATTCTGATGTCCAGGCTGTATCCAAAATCAAATTAATGGTTGGATTTTATTATACAGTAAGGAATGCTTTGGTGCCATTTTGAATGTAGATGACTCAGTAGCTTTCTTTGGCTTTCTCTAAGTCCTGCTCCATCCTTCTGAGATGCTCTGAGAGTACTGGCTTCCTGAGCAACAGTGGCAGGATCTCAGGAGAGAGACGGCAGCTGTGGGCTGTGTCTTTTCACAAGTATGCAATAGTCACCTTTGTTTGTTGTTTCCCCACCCTGGAGAAAAATGTGTTGCTCTCTCTGTGTGAGAGTGTGTGTGTGTGCGTGTGTGTGTGTGTATGTGTGTGGAACGGGTAAGAGCAGTGCAACCACAGCTCCCATCTCCATGCTGCAAGGTAGAGGGAGGAGGGGTGGCTCACATGTGAGTGGGAGCATGGCTTGCTGCAGTCTCGGCAACTGGAGGGGGAGGGCATGCTCTAAGGGAGCCAACTTGGAGGAATTCCTGTGGTCCCAAACACCGATCCATCTCTGCTTGAGTTCTTTGCCAGTTTTAGGTTTCATATGAGTGCTTATATCACTATAACTCACATCAGCCTTAGTGCCATGGACAATCCCTAAAGTGAACATCAATCTCTCTGTCACCTGCCATATTTTGGGTGTATCCTAGGGGACTTTAGCACACCCAGCCAGGAGGCTCAAGCCCGTGCCTGTGGATGGCACATATTGAGAATGGACTCTGTCACTCTTGAAAAGGATTGTTAAAAAATCAAGTTAGCATCTCGTTTGTCAACATTAAGACTGTTGATGTTTCAGAATAATTGACAAGCATGAAAATCTGCTGGAAACAGGAATATTATGAGGCGACTGTGTTTGTGAGTGTTCGGATGTGAATTGAACCAATCCATTACACTTGTTTGATGTTCATTGGGCCTGCAATATTTTATGCAGAACCCGTGAAAGGAGACACAGTTCAGTGGTGTTTGTGAGTGACCTTGTCTTTTCCTCTGCATTATGGACAGGCAGCTCAGAACATCAGGAGCTGGTGCTAAGAACTGTGCCGTGTTTTCTTCATATTCCATATCCCTGAGATGGTGCTGCCATCTCGGGCTTAGATTCTGAAGTAGAGAACATGAATGTGGCTTTTCAAATCAGAAATATTTATAGAACTAGGTCCTGATTTAACCATCGCTGAAGCTCTGGTCATGGAAATAATAACACAAGTCAGGAAAGAGAACCTCCCTCCCTATAAAACATCCCTCCAGTGCTTGCTTTTGAGGGGACTTTTTGTGAAAAATAATGTGTGCCAATCTGATCAGAAGGGTTTTAAACTGAAGGTAGGGGGTGGTGGAGTAAAATGCCAGGTGAGCCTATGACACCGACAGGCAGTTCCTGGTTAGGTGCAGTGATTAGCTAACCCATCCTGGGGGAGTTCCGCTGGCCTGTTCCACCTCCAGAGAGGAGGTGCTTGACTCGCCATTCCTTGACGTACAAGGAACCCTGAGGAAGGTGTGGGCAGGATATGCCAGAACAAGTGAAGCCAGTCTCTGTGTCCAGCTGGGTCCTCTCTCTGGCCCTGACACAGATGCTCCCATGATGCCCGCGCTCGGCAGGCTCAAGTTGGCCCATATGCTCGGCCACCGCCTGGCCTGCCAGTCTATCCTGGGATGCTGAGGGGGCAGCTCTGGCATCCGACGACACTCTGGAAACCAGAACATGGGTCCCGTTTTCTCTCCAAACCCAGGCTATATTTATACCTTCAAAACACACAAGGCCGACTGTCCCTTCTTTCCTGAAAAATGGAGCTTCACCTCCACTCTTCTAGGCTATATGTCTCCTGGGGTCTCAGGGTCCTTGGGGCTTGGGGGCATTGTCTTCAGGACTTTGAACATGATTCACAGTATAATCCTAAGGACAAAGTTTTTCCGGCAACCTCACACTAAAACATGACAACAATAACAACAACAACAACAACAACATCCTAGCTTGTTCTCATTTAAAATCATTCCCCAAGTCAAATCTCCAGCAAATATCCCACTAGAGAAATGAGAATAACATAGTCAAAATGCCCAGTAACCTCAGCAGATGCAGCTGCCAATAAAGCTAAAGTAAACGTAGGCACCATGAATAGATGTCTAGCATTCCAAATGGAGGTGGTGAGAGTTTGCCTGGCGCTGGCCATACTGCCCTGGAAGACAGCTTAGCTCTGGCAGCGTATTCTGAGAGGAGCACTGATGGAGAAAGAGAAGCATGGAAGAGGAGCATGGAATAGGATGGGAGAGTGGCTCATGTTCTGGCCTAGAGAAGAAAAGATTCATAGAGAGAGGAGGAAGTTAATATAGTATTGCAACATTTGTTAATAATAATAACGACCACATTTTTAACATCTGCTATACCTTAGGCCTTTAGAATGTACTAACTTGTTTTAATCCTCACAACAACCCCATCAGGTGGATATTTTTATTCCCATTATACAGATGACAAAACGGAGGTTTGAAGAGAGAGGTTTAGTGACTTGCCCAAACCCACAGGCTTAGTGTGGCAAAGTTAAGATTTTGCCACATCCAAGTCCTTTTAGATCCAAGGCCATGTTCCTTTTTCCAAGCCTCCCTGGTGTGTGGAAGACAGTACACTTTCTCCGTGAGATGCCAGATAACTGAATGAGAACTATAGGGAAGATGTCAGAGGAACAAGATTCAACTCAGCCTGATAAAGAACTTGCTCATGGTCAGAGTTGTCCAGAGATGGAATGAACAAGCCTAGCCCGGACTGCGTTTCCATCCCTTGGAGGTCTCAGGCAGAGGCTGAGGTACTAAAGTTGAGGGTGCAGTGTTGGGTTATTTAATATTATGAGTCCCTCACAATGCTTCCTGTTTTATTACTCTAAAGTAAACTTCCCAAGCACGCAGCTCAAAGAGAAGGCCAATGTAATACGCTGGTTCAGTATCGGATGACTTTGAAATAATTCGAGGGCTAACTGGCTCATCCAGTGTGATGAAAGCTTATAGTTTCCCATTCATGTATTTACTCGCTTATTCAAAAAACATCTTTCGGAGTGCCTACTTTGTGCCAGGGTCTGTAAATACCTTTGTGAATAACAGTCCCTGTGCAAGGAATCTCTAGATGGGAATGGAGAGAGATGGGCAAACAGGTGATTTTCATTCTGTGTGTAAATATAATTAGGAAAGTACACGATGCTATGGGACACCGAATCCAACCTTGTGGGAAAGGGGAGGAGACTTAGGAGCGAGGTGAGGGTGTGAAGAGGGGAAGGAGGTCTGGGCACTGGGAACAGCGCACGTGAAAGCGGGAAAGGCGGACGCCGCCTCGGGGCCGGAACTGCGACAGCCCCGTCGTCCACGTCCGGTGCGGGCGCCCCCTGCTGGTGCACGGAGACCGCAAGGCCGGGGGTGTGTCCTCCCCTGCGCCGGGCGGGTGTGCCCGGGCCCTCCGCGGGGCGCTGGCGTCTGCGCCAAGGCACGGTCTCCTGCTGCCCCAGAACTGCCACCTCCCAAGTCCTGAAGGAGGCCGTTTTCCTGTTATTTTCACCTGGCCGGAGCCATTCTGGATGTTTTAAGGAAACGAGAAAACCATTCTTTCCTCTTACTGGATGCTATGCTATGCCATTTGGAAACAAAGAAGGGCTCTGTTTCTTGGAGTCCATGGGTTCTGTCTGCAAGAGGGGCAGTCATGAGGCTTGCAAAGGACTGGGTAGGATGCAGGGAGTGGGTAGGATGGTGCTACAAGCGGCCGGGAGGTGATGGGGTCCAGGGAAACAGACATATCCATTTCTTCCTCCTCCCTTCTTTTCTCCCCAAAATCCCCTGTGCGAACCTCTTCTGTGCAGACACCTTCCCACCCCACCTCAACAGAGCCCTATGGGCCTCCCACGCTCTCTAAGTGTGCGGACTCATCTGAGTGCCAGTAGGGGACACAGCCCAGATTCAACCTGGAATCCCCATAATATGTGCACCTGCAGCCAGGTGTGACTATAGAACCACAACTGCGACAGGTGAGGGGATCATCTTATTATTTTCCTACTTCCAAGGCAGGACGGTACTTAAACCATCTCAGACAGATGGTTAACTGTCCTATTTTAAAAGATCTCTGGGGAGGACGATTTCACAATTCCCTGTGGCTGTCTGTTCTAGTATTTAATCATCTTCATTACCAGCGAGTTCTTCTTTATGCCGGATCTAAATCTCCATGGTTGTGATTTAACTTTTTTTCCTTGAGGGTAGACGCTGTGGCTTTTCTGTTTCAGGGGAGGGGAGGATTCTGGTCCTAATTCTGCGGTCTTGTGAATCATTCATATCTTGTAACACCTTCTTTGGGGTTTATTTTCTTTATTGGTAAATGGGGTTGGAGGGTGAGTTAGGGATGGTTCCCAATGACTCTTCTACCTCTAAAAGCTATGACTTCTCAAATGTCGTAGCTTTTAGACAAATGCTGCATTGGTATCCTGCGCAATTCAATACTTAGTGGAAATAATAACGCTTTGTTGCATGAAAAGTGTGTAGCTGAAATCTGAAATGATGCCACATAGACCTAGTCCAGAAAGCCATCTATCCCTTAGTGGCTGAGTGGGCCGTGGGAAGGAATGAGCAGTGGAGTGGGCTGGGCCACTCACAGCTGGACCTTCCAGAAGTCACTTCAGGGTAGGCACTCTGGTCATCTATTGCACAGAAAAGGGGAATCAGGCTCTGTGGGTGCTGCCCCAGCCTCTAGCTCTGGAGAGCTCAGAAATGAACACCCAGCAGAGGGCAGTTGTATGAGACAGTGGATTTTCCTCCTCCCTCCCCTTTCCTATCTTTTCTTTTCTTTTCTTTTGTTTTCTTTCTTTTCTTTTTCTTTCTTTCTTTCTTTCTTTCTTTCTTTCTTTCTTTTTTTTTTTGACAGAGTCTCTCTCTGTCACACAGGCTGGAGTGCAATGGAGTGATCTTGGCTCACTGCAACTTCTGCCTCCTGGGTTCAAGCGATTCTCCTGCCTCAGCCTCCCCAGTAGCTGGGATTCCAGGCGTGCACCACCACGCCTGGCTAATTTTTGTCTTTTTAGTACAGACAGGGTTTCACCATGTTAGTCAAGCTGGTCTCAAACTCCTGACCTTGTGATCTGCCCTCCTCGGCCTCACAAAGCGCTGGGATTACAGGCATGAGCCACCATGCCCAACCTCCCCTTTCCTATCTTTAAAAAGCAAATGCCCTAGGAAGGGTTATACCTTAAGTCATTATCAGGTAACCCTTTAGCGACTGGATGAGGAAATGGGCTACAGAGTAGCTGCTTAGTCTCCAGACTAGAGGGGTTAGCACAGGAGGATTCGGGATACCCTGGGAGGGAGTTTTGCCAACAGCAAAACAAGGGCTCCACACTAGCGGCAAGAGACCAAGTTCACTCATTTCCCCTTGTTTTCAAAACCTTCTTGTCTGCTTACTTTGGTATGTGTGTCCTTAGGAGCTGGTTCTTGCTCCAGGTGGCATGAGTTACCTTGCTTTAGGGGGCAGTTTTCAGGCAGGATTCATTCCAGGCAAAGTTCCACCAGCCAAAGCTCTCCGAGCATCCTGCCTCCTCTATACATAGGAGTAAACAGAGCTTCAGCCAACAACTGGATCGCATCATGAGACAGAGTAATCTGCTGTTTACTTGTATTCTCTTACCTCCTCAAGTTGTTTGAGACAGGCATAAAGACTTCCTTGTTTGGTAGGCATGGGAGGAATTTTAATCTTCTGCACATGTAAATGTGAGATTGTAGGATTTCTCTTGCCTTTATTACTGGTATCATCAAACACTACGTTGGGCTCACTGTCCACTAACAGCAATTCTTGTATTATTATTTCAGAGTTAGCTGGGAGTTAAAGTATCTCTGGACCTAACTTGGTCTTGAAATTGTTAAAAGGTATTGGGTACACCAAAAATGTCCTTGGGCCTCTGAAGGGGAGAGAAGGGGCAGAATGGTCCCAACTCAGATATGTCTCCTGGGAAGGGACGTGTCCCCCGCTTTGCGCAGGTCAGGCAGGGGTGCACTGCAGAACTGGTTTCCACTATTGTACCAGTCATGGAACGGTTTCCATTAGCTCAGGATTGTAACAGTGTCCCACTGGAGGAATAGCATGAAGTTCTGAAGATACTTGGGCCTTCTATATAACCCCCACTTCTCAGAGCATGTTCTGGGGTACAGCAGCATCAGCCTCACCTGGAAGCTTGTAAGAAATGCAGAAATCTCAGGTTCTACCCAGGTCTACTGAATCAGAATCTGTATTTAAAAACTAACCCCAGGTGATTCTTATGCACATTTAGGTTTGAGGCCCCTGGGCTAGCCCACTGGAAAATAGAGTCCTTCTTGGTGGATTTCAAGTGCATTGTTCTAGGCAACATTGTAAAGCAGGTGAGGCTTCTCTTCGGGACCACTGACTCTAGTTTTCAATATTCTTTTCTCTCAATAAAGCTTTCTTTTCCCTGCATCTCCCTTCATTCTCTCCCGAAAGCACCCAGACAAAACCCTACTGATGAAGACTGTGCACTCAACATAGCCCAGGTCCCTGACCTACTGGAGAAAAGAGACATGATTAAATAATTCCTATTAAGCTGTTAGTGACTTAGGATTTGAAGGGTTCTTTCTCATATGTATATTGCACTCTAAAATAGGATACTTAATGAATCACTGTTTAACCTAAAGATTATATTTCCTTTCATAGAATTTGAGTCACGGTGGCACTCTGACAGAGACTGCAGATATCTGGGGATAGGGTGACTTTTCTCATCACTAATAGGATGCTATGTGGGTGACTACTTAATCCAACTATGTAACAGACTGGACCCCCAAGTTTTGGGTGACCTCCAAAACTTCCCAGCTCAGTAAGCCCTCATTATTGCTCACAGGCGCTGGATTCTTAGTGCTGCTTCTCAGATACTTCTTTCTTATCTTTATTATTTTGCTATGTTTGGCCACTTAAGATACAGAGTCCAGTTTTGAAAATAAGGAATGGATTTTAGGAGAGTTTTTAATAAGTCAAAGAAACATAAAAGAAGAGAATTGTTGAGATATGATTCAGGAACTATTTCTGGAGATAGCTGAACCTATGCTTAATAGGGTACTGGTTTTGCCGGGTGGCTTTGACACGTGACAACTGTTTCTCCTTTTAATTTCCAGTTATTGTAGAAATAAATCTGGCTTACATGGTATTTCTCCTTTTTATTGCTTGACCTGACTTTTTTTTTTTTTTTTCCCCATGCAAGTCACTTCCTAGCAATTCACTCCAATATTACAGCAAGTCCCTGACTGTCCTGGGCCCAGGTATATTGACAGGTGAAATCCCTTAACATAAATTTTGTCAAAAAAGCCTGTAAAAGACAGGTGCTGGGAGATAGAAATGGATACATCCAGGTGTTAGAGATGGGACATTGGCAAATGCAAGGATGGCAAATGTTGTATAAGTAAACACAATGTCCACAGGTAGGAAATTGCCAAAGACAGATGCTGTGAATAATGGTCTACGAGGTCAACAGACAGCCCTTTGCCCATAACATGGGCCTCTTAATAGACAAATAAAAGCTAAACCTTTCATGCAGAGTTCCAGTCCCCTAGCAGAGGATCTTTTTAGCTAAGGCACTCACTAAACAATGATGAGAGGACAAGTGTAACAACCTCCCTTTAAACTAATCTCCCTGGGTAACCTGCCAGGGAGTTTTTCCAGGAACGTTAGCTACCAGCTCAAGAGCAGTCTTTCATGTAGATATTTTATGAGATGATTGATAGAAGTAGGGCAGGTCTCTTGGTCTAAAAATTTCTCTTCTATCAGCCTGCAATATGCCTGAAATTGCACCATGAGCAATATATTTTTGGATTAATTCTCTACCACCAACAGGATTGATAGAGCAATCATTCATTTATTCATCAAATGTTTATTAAGCACTTACTATGAGCCAAATACTATTCTTGGTAAAGGAAATTCAAAGGTAAGTACAACATGGTTCTTGCCCTTGAGATGTTCAGAGTCTAGTTGGGAATATAGGAGGTAAACAAATAACTACAGCAATATAACTAGTGCTTTGATACAGATAGCTGTAGGCTCTATGGGAACACAGAGGAAGAAGAACTCGACCTGTGACTCTTGAGCTGAGTCTTAAAGGATGAGTAGGAGCCTGCACACAGATGCAAAGGATGGAGGTCTGCAGTTTGGGTGGGGGAGGGGAGAAGGAATAAGGGATGATTTTGGACCATTGGGCCATAAGGGTGAGCATTCCTGTACCTGGGTAGGGATTACAGTTCTTGGGTTCATGCAGCATCATGTCAGTGTTGGCTGCCCATATATGCAGAGAGAATGCTTCTGGAGATGGAGGTGGGGGTAGGATTTATGGAGATGGAGGTGGGGGTAGGATTTATGCAAAGAAGAGATGGAGGACAGCAGAGACCAGTGCATCTACTTGGATGCCATGGAAAGCCTGACAGCACTAGATTTTTCTTTCAGGTCATCACCTCTTCATTCAATTTGCTTTCCCATCCAGGTGCTTTTCTACCCAGTGGTGGTGCACCCATGACTTCAGCAGGGAGAGAGTTAAGACTTTGAGGATGGAAGCAAACCTCCATCTATTTTTTTGTTCGTTTGTTTCTGTTTTTAACATTCATGATTTGGGTATTGTAGAAACTATCAAAGATGGCTTAAATGAGGTCTGTGTGTGATAGGAAATGTTCTTAGCTCTGCTCTTTTAACATTGAACTGCTCTCTGCAAAACATCCATCTTGGTGGGCCTTCGCTAAATGCATAGAAGTGACAGCAAATAATTTAGCTGGTCTAACTACCTCCCTTATAGGGTTTACTTTCAGAGTTTTAAGGGAAATTTTCAAGCAGAAAATGGTTACATGGATAAAACTGTTGAGATTTAATTAGACTTTTATATGAAATGTGACAGAATTTCATTATCAAAGCCTGAGTAAGTGGTAGGCTGGGTGATGTGGAGACGTTGAATACCTTGACTTCCACTTCTGAAGAACTGGTTTTAAGTATCCTCTTTTCAAATAGTTAATTGATTCTTATGTAAGAGATGGTGATCAACTAGTCTCTTTTTCCAAAGAGGAATAAAAGACAAAAAGAAAATGGTTGGAATTGTGGTTAATGATATTTGGGTTGGACCAAGAAAGACTGTTGGGTGCTTCAACGGATTGTCAAAGATGATAGAAAATTCCATCTTTGTGGTAATAAGTACCCTGCTATATCTATACTTTTCCTTGCCAAGACTTTTTCATATTAATATTTCACTTTGTACTCAGAATCCATTCCTTGAAAGTTCCTTGGTTTATGGTTGAGGGAACTGATACTCAAAGAACATAAGAGCCCTGGCTAAAGTTACACAGCCAAGTGGTAATACATACAAGGTTTAAACTCAAGAGTTCTTTCTAATACCTGATGCTTTTGTCTTCCAGACTGTAAATGAAAATACAGCAGAATCAGATCTGTCCAATAAATCCTGACTGAAGGCCGGAACTGAAAGTATTTCTTTTGAGGCTGAGAAAAATTCCATCTCTAATCATTGAAAGGGTAGAAATAGGCAGTGAAGTCCTAGTGTCTGCTGTGTTTGGCCTTTCTGGGTTAAAAACATACTTAAAATTGAGTGACTCTGTTGTAGAATAAAATCCAAACAACCTGGGTTGAAAAATACTGCTTAGGGGTGTGTGGGTCACAGCACTGCTAAGAGTATTCTTGATATCCTCTGGGATAATGTGACCACAGGACACCTTGCTTGCTCGCTCCATGAATCTCAAGAAGACTAAAAACCCCAAGAAGGGAGGCATATCGTTCAAGATCATGTTTGGGATAGAAGACAGAGTGAGAATGAGAAAGCAGAGATGTTCATTTGTTTTATGAACATTTACTTATCTGCCAGGGTCTGTAGCCCTGGCCTTCCCTGTGAAGAGCAGCAGCCTGCACCAACCGTCAGAGGCCGGGGTTGCCAAGCTAGGATCTTACAGGGCTGCAGCCTGTGCTGACCCAGGGCCTCCGCAGTGCTTTGCTTGCAGATCCCCCCAAAAAAGTTGTGAAAAAGTCTGTGCCTCATCATGCATTTTCAAGTTGACATCCCAAAAGTTTCATGATAATTTTAAATGGTTGTAAATGATGCAATTTCTGGTGCTTTATAAATCTTGACAGTTTAACATAAAATTGTTGCATTACTCTTTTAAAGTTTCCAATAAAATATAAACACTGCAGCTATTTGATACCTTCTATTATGTATTCAAAAATATATAAAAGCCCTGTTTTTAACAGTCAAAGATTTTTCATCATTTCTTTTTCTCCTTGGATACATATTTACATTCCATTTCCTTCTTAAAATTTTACCCTAATACAATATATTTTTATGCTTGAAAGTCTTTTACTGGTCACACTATCATATTACTCTGCAACAAAAAGATGTATATAAATTAAAATTTAAAATTAAAAATTTTATAACCATAAGGCTTTGTGTTATACATTTCTTTTGGATTGAATTATCATCACAGATACTAATAATATACAACTGAGCAAAACAACATAATTACATTATGAGCTTTTTGAGGTAATTCTTAATATAAAATGTACCAGAAATATATATTTTAAAAAGATCATGATTGAAGGGATATGTTGTCTGATTCAAGAGGCTTTCTAGACACCTGTATTTCAAATGTCTCCTTGTCTGGGAACCAGTATTTCCTAGATCTCCTTGTTTGGTGTCCTGGGGGCATTCACACCACAGGGATATGGACCTGGAAGGATGCAGGGTGAATGACAGGTGTGCCTCTCTGCTGAAGTGTAGGCTATGGATGCCCCTTTGAGAGACAGGAGAAGTGGCAGGTGGGCTCCAGGCTCTGCCCCAGGTTGTTTTCCGGTGAATATGAAGACTGAGCACATATGAAAGCTGAGGATCTGGAAATGAATTCTATTAAATCATTACTTGTACACGAGTTTCAAGATGTCCTACACTACTCCAATTACTTTCCAAGTCCACTTGGGAAATTGTTAACATGTTCTTGATTCATCCACACAAGAATAGTTTGCATAAACGATTCAATATAAACACAAGCATAAATATACCTGTACTTTAAGAAGATTTTAAGAGGAAAACGTATTTTGGGGTATTTCATCTGTATAATCAGTTGCTATAGACACCATCACCAGTTTATCTAGAACAAATAAAACTATTATATGCTACATAAATTATAAATGTTTTCAATATTACTTCATCGCAAGATCATTATCGTTACAGCCTGCCCTCCTACGAATTAGAATCATTGACTGATATTATGCTGATTGGAATAGAAGTCAGTTCAATGAATCAGAACTTGGCAAATCCCTAACCACACGTGGGTTACACACATGGAGTTGTTGATTTATTCCAGCCTGTTAGTCAAGATAGTTAACATTATACTATGGTAATATTTTCCACATTCCTGGAGCTTAATAGAGTACAAATCTATTTCTTGATCATACTGCATCCAGAGCGGGCTAGTGAGAGGTTCTGGTTCACAAAGTCACTCAGGAATCCAGGGTTGATGGATGCTTCTCTATCTTGCAGCTGTACCATCTGGATCATGCGGCAGGAGAAGGGAGAGACAGAATAATTGCAACAGGTCTTCCATCACCTCAACCTGGAGGTGACACAGTCACTTCTACTTACATTTTATTAGTCAGGACTAGTCCAATATTTGTGCCCAAATGCAGAACGGCTGAGAAGCTCACTCTGCCCTGTGCCCCAGAGGAGAAGAAAACAGAATATTCCTCCTAACTAAACTATAGTAGAAGTTGATATGGGTGGCATTGGTCAATTGTTCATTGGTTAAAAAAAAAGATTACCAAGAGTTAGTGATTAATAATAAAATAATGGGGTTATATTCATCACAAAAAATCATTATGTAAGCAGGACTGAACACGACAAAGGCAGAAAATCTGAATCTGCTATGTAAAGAGGTAAAAATGATAAATCTTGGGAGATTGAAACTTACCTTCTTTGGCTGAAGGAAGACCTATCTAGCTGGTAGAGGTACTTCAGCTGGGTCATATGAAGACACGACTGGAAGTGTCCTGCCATACTTGACAACTCTGCCCAGCTCTTGTTTCCACCAGGCTCCACTTGGCCACTGAGTGGAAGCCATTTGGCAAGTTAATGATGGTCACTACTGAGAAGATATCTTTTTGGTTGCCCTCTTGACTTTGCCTATATCTAGACGTACTATGCAGCAGTGACCTCTCTAGTAGGGTGATGATGATTAGCTGTAACTTCCCCACCCCTAGATACTTGGAAAATGGCCTAATCAACAACTTAGAGTGAACTAGCCAAATGTTAATTAGTTTTATGGCATTCGAGTTTACCGTTCCAGGAATGCAAATATTTGGAATTATTCCTATCAGTGTAGTCTATATTCTTTTAGATTTCAGGGATGGGACTGCTGCAGGTTAACCAAAGGGTACCCCTATAAAAGATCCTTGGAATCTACAATTAGAACAGTGCATCATCTTTAAAAGGAGGCTTTAGAGAACAAATATCCTTTTTCATCTGTTGAGGTGGCCAGGTCCCAAATGTCATATCAACTAAAGGGTTACCTGACCTATGTCAGACTAGGAACCAGAAATGTTCATGGCTATATAACCCTAGTCTCACATGACTTCTGATACTGTAGGAAAGCAAGCTGGAAATTAACGTGGAATTCTAAGAGAGATGCATGCAAAGTGACCATTCAGGAAAGAATAATCCAGAATGCAAATACGAACTAAGCCATCATTTATTATTCATCCTTGCGTGAGAGGGAGAAGAACCAGGGGTCAGAGAGAGAAGACATTACAGATTGAATGCCAGCTGAAATATGGAAGGAAAGGTGAGTTTGCCAAGAGTTATATTAATAGGAGGACTGTGAATAGAATGAGGGTTGATGGCTGATTTCTGATGGCCAGATAAAGGTGTTTACTCTTAGGACCGTGTTTTGAAAATGACAGAGAACTTAGAATGCGTTCAGAGAAGGGTAAAAAGAGAAGAGAGAACATTTATAAAGCTAATTAGAAGAGGAGGGTTCTGAAAGCCCTACTGAAAAGAACACTTTTCAGCTTCCTTTGAGAAGACATTTTCTATATAGCTCCATTGAACATGTTTGAACTGGCCTGGAACGGTTAAGAAGGTAAAGGGGTTAGGGAGGTTGAGGATCAGAATGGTCTTTGGGGTTTAAAGCCAGGTCCGCTTCTACCCAGCTGAGTTGGCTCAGCCAGGTTACTGAACCTCTCCAAGCATTCAGTTTCTCTAATCAAATAGCTGAGGGTGATTCACTGAAAGGGTTAAGTGTGAGACTGAGTTCTGTGGGAAGGAGCATCTTCCATAGTGAAGCACCTTTGTCACCACTCACTTAAGCTCTAACATATGGCAATAACTTCTGTTTTATAAGTGAAGAAACTGAGCCTCAGTGGGAGAGAGAAAGAGGTTGCTAAAGTTTCAGGAATTAGCAAACGTTGGGCTTGAGATTCAAATGAAAATGGATGAAGAAACATTCATGTAGGTTAGGGTAGTGTAGTGCGTTGAATAACGGCCCCTCAGAATGTATGTACATGTCCTAATCCCCAGAAAGTGTCAATTTTAGCTTATCAGGAAAAAGGGTCTTTGTAGACGTAATTAACTTAAGAATTTTGAGATGAAGACATTGTCTGGGATTATCTGGGGAGTCCTAAATCCAATGACAGGTGTCCTTGTAAGAGTGAAGCAGAAGGAGATCTGACTGCCAGGAGATGAGGAGGCAAGGTGACCATGGAGACAGAGTGATGTGGCCACAAACCAAGGAATGCTGCCAGCCAGCAGAAGCTGGAAGGGACAAAGAAGGGGTTCTCCCTGAGGGCCACTGCAGGCAGCACACCCTGCTGGATTTTGAACTTCTGGCCTCCAAAACTGCGAGATAATTAATTGTTGTTGTGTTAAAACACCCAGCTAGTGGTAATTTGCTATGGCAAAAATTGAATACAGGTGGGAATGGCTTGCGCTTCGTGATGGCCTTTGAACTCCTAAAAAAGTGGACACAATAGTGGATAGGTCTGAGCCTTGACTATGCGGTTCCTTCTGGGGGTCAGCAGGTCACCCAGATGAAACAAACGTTCTCAGGGCCTTAACAAGTAATGAAGGTATAACTTTGGTGATTGAGCGCTTCCCTTGGTATCAACTTCTCTTTCCAAAGAGCCTCAGCAGATGAGGCCACACATTCCCATTTTGCAGATGAGCAAACAGAAGTCCAAGATAGTTACATAATTAGCATGCACCATTGGTTTGCTGAGGTAGAGAGGGCCATGACTTGAATTCACACATGGCAGGTGAATTCTCCCACCTGGAGATCCAGTCCCCAGGATCAGGCCATAAATAACCTTGCTGTTTTCTGTCTTTGGGGGCTAAGTATTGCTGAAAATCACAAGGGTATTCATGTTAGTCATGTTACCACACCTTATTATCCAAACAACTTAGGCTGCTGTAGAATGAGGCTTGAATTATCCTCGCACCTTGAGTACTCCGGCTTCCCCTTGGGACGGACACTGGGGCTGAGCTGCCAGGAGAGTTTTCCCTAAGTGTGGTGTAAAAGATAGCCCAGTGGGTTAGGTGGGATGTGGTTTGTCCTATGGCTTCTACAAAAGCAGACAGGAGGAAGGATGGAGATGTGATAGAAGGGAGAACTCTGCCAGCAGAGGTTTTTAAATATTAACATGAGTTGTGAAGGCTTCAGAGTTTTTATGGGTCTTCCAAAAGAAGGAGAAAGGCCATTCTGCACCCTCTTCAGCTCTGCTGTCTGAACTGTGGGTTGGGGGATTTTCCCCAAAGCCTTCCTCTCTCCTCCATTTTACTTCTAGTGCCTGAAATGTTGTGCATAGTCGCGGCCAGTGCATGGCCTCTGGGTTTGTGTAGACTTGGGTTCAAATCCCAATTCTATAATTTGCTGACAAACCAATCTTGGGCAAGAAAGTTAACCTCTTAGCTACTGTTTTGCATCTGTACAATGGTGGTAAGTCTCTTTGGCAGGGCTGTGGTGAATTCAGGGCACACAGTAGATAGTCAACAAATCTTCCTTACAGGGGTGAAGGATGGTAACAGCTAACATTAAATGAGCATGCTGTGCACCCCACACACTTTACCTGGACTATTTCATTTGATTCTCACAACCACCCTATGGAGGTAGGTACCACTATTAGCTTCATATTGTAAAAACTGGGTGTTAAGAGTTAAAGTCAGGTGTCCACATTCCCGTAGCTCATAGCAGGCAGAACCCGGCTCTGTGTCTGGCCTGTCTCCAAAGACCAGGCTGTTAGCTGTATTTAAAGTGCCTATCATAGCACCTGATATTCACCAGGCATATTAAATGATGATAATTAGTATGAATTCAATAAACATATATATTGAGGGCAACTATGTGCCAGGCACTATTTACTCATAAAAATATCTAAACAAGTAACCTGGTCACGGGTGGGAGCACTACACCGATGCATCACTCAGGTTTGATCAGGGAAGTGGTACCACCGTGAGTGACTTGGAGGAAGGGATTGATCGCAGAGATTAGACCTTATCCAGTTGTGGAAGCTGGTGAAGAATCTGCAGAAGGCTGCTACCTCTGCATCTGAGGATGGGTCTGAAGTTGCTGTAGTGCCGAAAGGCAGGAGGAAAGCAGGATGTGATGTGGGAGAGAGTGAGGCCAAAGTGGAGCCCACAAGGACAAATAAAACCCTTGTTTGCCTTTTACCATTGCCGATCTTGACTATGAAACATGAAGCTGGAATCTTTACTACAGAGCTGGGCATGTACTTTGCCCAGGCCTCAGAGTAGCTGAAGGAGGAGATCTAGCAGGAGCTGGAGGAGCTGTGGGCTCCACCGTCAGGGTAAGCCAGCAGATCGGTGACGATGAATGCATGCTGCTGCTTCATGTCCACCTCCCAGAGGCTCCACAAATACCTGTTGTGGACAATCTTAATGCAGAACCACATAAGGAAGGCAATTCTGGGAAATAGGTTCCAGCTTAGTTAAGCTGACCTAATGCAAAACCACCACACTGATGTTCCCATCTCTGGCCTTTGAGAAGGAACGGTTGTGCGTGGCCCTATGGGGAGATAAAGAAGGTAAGGTGTCAGAAGGCACATTTAAAGTGGGCTTTCTGACTCCCTTCTTCCTACTCTGGCTTGCTAATCAATTTTACCTGGTTTGAAATGTCCACCCTTATATACAGGCAATTATGTGGATTAGAAATTAAGGATGAAACATCTTCCCAAAAGGTCATTGTTAAGATTTACCCATCATCTTGGTGTTCCTAGCTCTCTACCACCAACACAGAGTGGCTGATGCTTCAACCAGGCAGCTCAGATTGCAATGAGGACAATGTAATGCATTTGGGCTGGAAACACCGGACAGGTAATTTTTTGCAGGTGGGTGGCAGCATTTAGTGCTGAGTGGCTGTTGTGGTGGGCAGAAGGAGAGAAATAGAAGGGACACCTTGCAGACTTGATGACAGAGTTATTCTGAAGAGATTTATTAGCGGTGTCTTCCCTGGCTAGGCAGTAGGGGGAGGGCTCTGTGTCAAGAGGTGTGTGTGCTAAGGGAAGAGGAAGAGCCTGCTTGGCAACCTGGCTTTCCAAGCCTTGGGCCAGCTAAGGAAGAAGAAGAAGTAGAAGAAACATTTACGTGTAATCCCCCTCCCAAAGAAAGCTACTGTCAACATTTTTTCCCCCCACATACCCCAGCTTGAGGATACTGTCAACATTTTGGTGTGAACCTTACTTAGTCTTTTCCCTAGTTCAAATATAAACCTGACATTAAAAGGAAAATGAAATCATATCGCCTGTAATATTTTTGTGACTTGTTTTTCTTTTAGTGTAAATCATTTTTTTCCACGTTACTAATATTCTTAATATTGTTCTTGTCTACGTAGACTTTCACTGTGTGAATGCACTCTAGTTCATCTATGTGGTGGTGAAGAGCATAGGCTCTGAAGACTGCTGGGGTTCAAATCACAGGTCTTTCAACATTAACTGGCTGTAAAAACATAGGCAAGTGAGTAAACCTTTCTGTGCTTTGGTTTCCTCACTAGTAAAATGAGGATAAAAGCAATTCCTTTACAGGGTTGTTTGGAGGAGCAAATGACTTTATATATGTGAGGCACTTAGAATAATCTCTCAGTGTTATTATTATTATTATTATTATTATTTTTTTTTTTTGAGACAGAGTCTCACTCTGTCTCCCAGGCTGGAGTGCAGTGGCCGGATCTCAGCTCACTGCAAGCTCCGCCTCCCGGGTTCACGCCATTCTCCTGCCTCAGCCTCCCGAGTAGCTGGGACTACAGGCGCCCGCCATCTCGCCCGGCTAGTTTTTTATATTTTTTAGTAGAGATGGGGTTTCACCGTGTTAGCCAGGATGGTCTCGATCTCCTGACCTGGTGATCTGCCCGTCTCGGCCTCCCAAAGTGCTGGGATTACAGGCTTGAGCCACCGCGCCCGGCCTCAGTGTTATTATTTAACCAACATTTTTGTTGAATATTTAGTTCATTTCCAGGTTTTCACTTTTACAAATACACTGTAATTAACAAATTCAGTGCACTCTTAATTGCTTCCAAAGAAAATATCTGTGGTCACATTTAAAAATCTTTTCCAGAGTGAATCATGCACTCAACACAAATTGAGTGTCCATATGTACAAAGCATTATGTTATGCACAAAGAATAAACACAGTTCTCTTCTTGAAGACACCTAAAATGTAGCAAGGAAGAGGAGAGAAAAGGCTCATGCAAATATAAGCATAATACTATGTAGAAAGAGGGCACACATGAAGACCTATGGGAGATTCTTTAGCTGGAGAATCAAACCATTCAATGATAGAGAAAAACAGACTCCCTCCTCTGCTCCCACCACTTCCCAAATCCCCAAATCAGAATTCACAATGGTCTCCTTTTGTCACGTTGAGTATTTGTTACCTCGAAAGAGCACACCCAGGGCTGTGTTCCAAGTTAAAAGCTGGGATATGGGCGTATACTGCAAGACCAAATATTTAGGAAATACCTTTTTTCTGGAAAGGAAAGAACACATTTCACAGCTGAAAAGAGAAGTGAAAAATGAAACTAAAGAAGCATGAAGGTAATATTTACTTGCTAGATTTATACAGTGCCTACCTTTAGAAAAGCTGGGCTATCAATCCTGCACGTGACCCCCTAACACACATACACTCTGTTCCCAGTGACTTGGCTCTTTGTGAATTATCTACAGCATATTTTGCAATCATTTCACACTGTTCATCTCCCTGCAGCCCTGCCCCCACCAGCTCACCCACACGTCACCCCTCAGAAGAAGGAGTAAGATAATGGTAGAGCCTGAGTTTGGTGTCAGATACGCCTGGGCTAAGTCCAGGCTCCACAGTTACTCACCTGGGTGACCCTGGACATTGTAATTTAAGTCTCAAAGTCTCAGTTTCCATATCTATAAAATGGGGATAATAATGACAATAACACATAGCTTACTGAGTTGCAATGAGGATTAAATAAGATAAAGGCTGTAAAATGCCTGTCACAGTACCTGGCACAGAGCACTCAATAGTGTTAGCTATTATTATTATTCCTGCACTTGTGTGTAAAGGGGATGCAAACCAATTTTAGTATTCATTTAAACAAATTATCAGCTACAGCAGCCTCTGAAACACAGGCCTATAATGCATCCTAAAGTAAATGGGAAATATTTGAATTTGTGTCATTTCTAATTTTCTCTATTAGGTTGAAAATTGAGTATGAACACACCAGAATGGCAAAGAGGCCAGATTTCTCTTGTAACCAACAAAATTGAGATCGCTATTCACATTAGAATGAAGATGACTGATACAGCTTAATACCTCTCCCAGGGGCACGTGCATTTTAAACTGGGGCCAGAACCACTGGACAAAGGAAGGAAACAGGAGTGGTAAGGTTTCAGGTATCAACTAAGGGACCAACAAGATGCATTTTGATAGGGGGAATTGCAACACTCCTGAAAGTGCTCAGGCACTCATTCATTTCATTCAACACATATTATGTACTTACTATCTGCCAGACACTGCTCCAGGCACTGGTGAATAAAATAGATGACTTCCTGTCTTCATGGGGGTTACATTTTAGTTGGGGGGGATACAGACAATAAACAATAAAGTTAATGAATAAGTAAACTATACACTATGTTAGGCAGGGATTCAATAAGAGCAAGGGGAGATTGGGAGTGCTGTGGGGGTCCGTCAGGATGAATCAGGATGAGGTCCTGGTGAGCCTCACTGAACAGCTGAGATTTGCGGAAAGCTTTGAAGGAGCCAAGGGCGTTTGTGTTCCAGGCAGTGGGAATAGCTAGAGCAAAGGGCTTACATGTGTGGTGTGTTGGGGAGTCATTTCGGGACTGTCTGGGGCCCGGCCAAGAGGCTAATGTATCCCGAGTGAGGGGGATAGCAGTAGGAGATGATGTAAGAGGATTTGTACTGGGCCATTCCTGTAGGTCACCACAAGGACCATGGCTTTTACTAAGTGAAATGGGTAACCACGGAGGGTTTTGAGCAGAGGATAGCTGTGATGTGATGTTTTAAATGGGTTACTCCAACTCCTGTACTGAGAAAATACCAAAGGAGGGGAGAGGGAAGGTAGGCCAGGGGGACCAGCTACTGGAGAAACCTGGGTGAAGGATGTGGGCTCAGCCCCGGGCGGTGGCAGTGGAGGAACTGAGAAGTGGTCAGGTTCTGGATTCGCCTGAAGGCAGTGCCAACAGGATCTCCTGATGGACTAGACGTGGAATGATAAGAGAAAGGAGTCAAGAGGGACTCCAGGATTTTGATCTGAGCAACTAGAAGTATGGGATTGTCATCGACTGCGATGGGGAAGGCTGTGTGAGGAGCAGGCTTTGAAGAGATCAGGAATTCAGGGTTTGGATGTATTAGGATTGAGATGTCTATTAGACAGAGTCGCTGTAGTCTGGAATTCAGGAGAGAGGTCTGGGCTGGAGATAGACATTTGATATAGACAGCTGCTGAAAGCCACGGGAATGGTTAGGCTCCCCCAGGGAATGAGAGTGGATGTGGAAGCGAGGAGGTCTTACGTGGAGGCAGGTACAGGTTTTCCCCAACAGGGAGTTGTAGGCCCCCCTGAAAGGGATCACGAAGCCCTACTGGAGGGGAGCCCGGTCCTGCAGGGGGTGCCGTGGAACTTGCTGCGGTTGGTTGCAGGGAGTTCTGGAGGGAAGTGTTTGCTTCTCCGGGAAGGAGAGGTGCTGGATAGGTTCCTGCCGGAGTTGCAGAAATAATTAAGAGAAGTAGGTAAGGATATCCTAGTAGAACACGTGCTCGGCTGCCTCCAAGGAATCAGCAAACCTGGGTCTAGGAATCTGTTCAGACATCTGGGCACCGCTGCCTCGCCTACCAGGCTCCGCCTCGCCGCCCCTCCCGCTTCCCCTCCCCTCCTCTATCTGTCACTTCTACAACCGCTCTGATTATAATTGATCAAACAGAATCACGGAATCACGGCTCATTTTGCCGTTTTGTTCGGTGGCCCGATCCGAAACCAGACTCTGGTAGTTGGGCAAATTGTATTCCTCCTCCTTGGAATTCCGCTCACAGAGGCCTTCCCGGCGTGGCCGGCCCAGCAGGGACGCGCCGCCGCAGCTGAGGAGAGAACGCGGGCGGGGGGCTGCAGGCCGGCGCGGGGGGCGCGACGCCGCCGGCGGGGCGCGAGGGGGTGTGTCCGCGCCGCGGCCACCGCGGCCACCACGGCGGGCGTCCGGGTCCCCCGCGCGCCTCGGCCTCCCCGGGGGCTCCTCACGCCGCCCCTCGCCCGCCGGCGGCCGGGGCCCGCTCCCCTTGACGTCATGCGGGCCGAGGGCTCGCTCGGGCGGCGTTGCCGCGGGCGCCGAGAGGGGGCCCAACTTCGGGCTCCAGTCCGCCGTGCGCCCCGCGCCGTGCGCCCGGCTCCCTGCGCGCCGCCGCCGCCACATCTGGAAGCGTTCAGCGCGTCTGCCTCCGGCGCGCCGGGCGGGCGGGCGGGCGGGCGGCGCGGGCAGGGGCGGGCGCGGGCGCGGCGGGGCTGGGCCGGGGAGGAGCCGCGCCCGCGCGCCCGGTGTCTCCCTCTCGCTGCCTCTGCAGAAACAGCTCCTGCCAGAGCGGCGCTCGGCGCGGCGCGGCGGGCCCGGAGCGGCGGCGGCGGCTCTTCCTGCCTCCGCGCCCAGGAGTTGCCGGCTCCCTTTGACAGCAGAGAGCCGGGCAGGGGCCTCAGGAGGACTCGCCGGCAGTGGGCAGAGGCGCCTCGGCCCCTGCCGGCCCAGGCGGGCCCCGCGCGCCCCCCGCCCCTCCTTTCCGCCTCTTCTCGCCCTGCCTCTCCCGATTTATTTTTTCAAATGGTGTAGCCGCCAGAGGTGCGGTGCTCAATTCTTGGAAGGGGCCCGGATGTACTGAGGATGCATTACAATTTCACTCGAGGAGGCAGTAGTGGAAAGGAGCAGTTTTTGGGGTTTGATGCCATAATGGGAATCAGGTAATCGTCGGCAGGGGAGAAGAAACACTGCAGACCACGGCTTCCTCGAATCTTGCACGAAAGCCGCCGGCCTCGGAGGAGGGATTAATCCAGACCCGCTGGGGGGTGTTTTCACATTTCTTCCTCTTCGTGGCTGCTCCTCCTTTGAAAACCATTTTTGGTCCATGGTCAATGAGAATACGAGGATGTACATTCCAGAGGAAAACCACCAAGGTAAGGCTGGACCCCGCCGCCTCGCCGGGGCTCCCTGCCTTCTCCACCGGGTTCCTGCTCTCCCCGCGCTCCCCGAGGCCCCGGGGTCGGTCCCTGCAGAGTGGCCCGGGGCCGCGTCCGCCAGGGGCGCCTCCGCCTCGTCGGAGCGCCCGGGAGCCCGGCGGGACCGGGGCCCGAACCGCCGCGCGAGACGGAGCGGAAAATTCCCGCCCCCCCCCCCCCCCCGGGCCCCAGCTTCTCCAGAGCATGTGTTTCCTATGAAATTCCAGGCGAGGGGGGAAAAGTTCCCCAAGTGGCCGCCGCCGCCTCGCTTTCTCGCGTTCGCCTGGAGAGCCCGGCTGCCTGGCCAGCCGCGCGGGGGGCAGAGGGCGCCGGCGCCGCGGAGCCCAGAGGCCCGGGGTCCCTTGCCCGGCTCGGGGCGCGGCTGGGAGCGCGCGCGCGCGCACCCCGCGCCGGCAGAGCCCGGCGCCCACGGCCGCCCCTGGGGCGCCCTGGCGCTGCCCGGCGTCCACTCTGGTCCAGGCGCCCCTGCCCTGGGCGGCGCGCTCCAGGTGGCGGGTGGGGGCGGCGGTGCAGATGTGAGCCCCAGCGCGCCCCTCTCGCTCCCCCTCCGTCGGTCCCCTTCTTCCTCTCTCCCTCCCTCCTCCGCCGCTCACCTACACCCACCCACCTCTCCACTGCCGTTGACCCCGAGCGCGCCCACGCCGCGTGTGTTCTCATTCGCACCCATATGTGGGCTAGCACCTGAGGATGGAAGCGGCGAGGAGCCGGGCGGTGTGTGGGCTTTGCTGTTTCGTGTTTGAAGGAGATCATGGAAGGGTGTGCCTGGCTCACGCGGCTCCATACTATTGCCCAGTGTTTTCCGAGCATCTCCATCCTTGGCCGCAAGTGTCACCAGCTCCCCCTGTGATGGTGAAAGGCAGTCAGGTAACTCCCTACTTCCTGGAAACTTTCTCCCTCGCCGCTCTCCCCCCATATTAACAAGTTATTTTCTTTGACGTTGCTCAGCATTTAAGGTTTTGAGGCGGGGGAGTGCAGACAGGGTGGTCCCTCGGGGCTTTCTGGCAACCTCCAGGCGTGACATCTCTTTCTTCTCGCCACTGCTCTCTCTGTCTCTTTGGTGTAGTCTCGCCCTTTTCTCTCCCAGTTCCCGGAGCCTCCCTGTTTCCACTCTTCCTCTTCTCTTGCCCTGAAAGCCTGTCTGTCACTGCTGGTCTCTGTTCCTTCCCTGGGTTCTTCCAAGTGATCCTCTGAAGACCAGCCTGGTGGAAGGAGTTGTCTCCAGGTCTTTCTGTCCAGCTTTTCCCCTCTGTTTGCTCCCAGCTCCACCTTCTGGGGACAGGGCCTTCACTCTTTAGAGCCAGAAGCTGCCAGCCGGCCTGCCTGGTCTCCATCTCTCCTGAGACTGATTTTGGGGCCAGTCTTCTCTGCTTTCCAGCATGGGTGGCAGCATGGGGATTTTGGCCTCCTTTGGAAGAAAGAATCTTGTCAAGGGTTCTGGGGTGAGACAGGACTTCGGGGTCACAAGGGCAGCATCCATGTTTGGATTTCTCTACTGGTGACCCCATCCCTCACCTGCTCCCCTGTCCCTTCTGTAGCTGATGGGGTAGTGAATGGTTTAGGAGGGAGGGAGGGAGACACAAAACAGAGTGGTATTTGTGAAGAGTGGGGATGCAAGATGACTCCCCTCCAGGTTCTGAGACTGCGTGCTTTACCCACCTCCTCAGTCTAAGCAGCATTGAAGAGGCGAGCTCTGTAGTATTGCCCTAAGTATCACTGTCAATGGCAATGTACTGTGGTAATAATAATGATTATTCACAGGATGATAATCGTAACTAGTTTACAAGGACTCCTCTTAGGGCAGGATTAAACCCCTTCTGATCCCATTTCCTTACTCTGGTTGTTTTCTTTTGCCCCTTTGCGTCTCAGCATCTCCCCGCCGTATGCTGGGAACCGACATTAAAAGTAGGAGTGCCAACCCCAGAGAGGTTCCTGAGAAAGGTAGAGGGGAAGGGAGCAAGGGAACCAGTGGCTGAGAGCTCTACCTTTCCAGCAACATGCCAACAAACACTATGGCAACCTGAATTCCAGTTCTCTCCCTTGAAGCTGCAGTGATTATATAATTCATGGGAGCAGTTTTGCCTCCATTTCTAGATGCGGTTCCCAGGTGGAAGAGCACCAAGATCCCTGTCCCCCCTCTGCTCTCTATCTTCTTTTCTTTAGTTGGTTGGCATTGCCCAGGTTTTTGGGGTAGGAGAGGGGAGGAGGGTGGTGGAGGCGGGGAAGGCAGACCTAGAAGAGGATGAATATTGACAGGCAAGAGGTTGCTGTGGCTAATCACTAAAGGGAGTGGGTGAGCTGTAATAGGGGTTAGAGTTTCAGGAGACAGAAGAGGAGTCTAGGACTGCCTCAGAAGATCAGTAATGGTGACGAACCAAAGAGTCGAGAACCAAAAAAGTTGCCAGTGGCCGGGGCTGTGCATCCGTCTCTTCCCAACATACTCCAAGACATGGAATGCACCAGTCCTTGCACCCTCACCTTTTCTGTGGAGTGTGTGCATGTGTGAGAGTGTGTGTGTGTGTGTGTGTGTTTTGAGGGTTGAATAGGAGACTGGAGGTCAGTGCCTGGGAACAGCCTGGAAGTTCATGGAAGGACGAGCTTCTGACCCTGGGTTTCAGGCTGGGGTGGCACACTCAAGCCTTGCCTCACCTCTGGTGCCCTGTCTGCTCTGGGCCTGTGCCAGCCTCCCACTTTTCTGGGCTGATTTTCCATTGCAGGCTCCAGCTAGCAAATGAGTGTCTTAATAGTCAACCATTGAACAAATAAAACACCAGAATGTCCCTTATCTGCTAGAGACAAGGCAGAGGGGAGAAACATGTGTTCTCAGAGTGCAAGACACACTGTGCTTTTCTTTTAACTACTTAGCAATTCAGCAGAGTAAGAATCGCTGTAATAAGGTAATAATAATAATGATCACAGTTAACTTTCTTTACAAATGGTCAGAGAACAATGTTGCTCGCACATCAGCTTGAGCAGGTTAAAGAAAGCTGTGGCATTAGCTTTGCTTTTTCTTGATCCTGCATGGAGAACACTGGAGAAAAGGGGCTTTTGGAGTTCAGCATATGATTCCTACTATTGGTCAGGTACTTTTTCGTGTTTCAGAATATGACAGAATATATTAAAAAGAGTCAAGTTTTCATTATTTCCATAGAATACACACTAACAGTATTTAAGTGTGTGTGTGTGTGTGTGTATACACGCATGGAATAAGGAAAAGCTGTTTAAAATAGATCACACAAGAGGCTAATGCCCTTCAGGGACCTGGGGTGTTGAGAGAGGAGTATTGATAACGCAGTCTCCTAAGACTGTTTAAACATTTCTTCTTCATAGTAAAGGGAGACTTGTTCTTACAGGTAGATGCTGCAGGCAAAGTGCTTTGCAAATGAAATGATGAGCCATTAGCCCCCTGGGACCATGTCTCGGTCTTGGCAATGACCTAGGACTCTTCAATTATTTCTTCAACTAAAACTGCTTGAGTTGGGTTCTTCTGTAAGACCTACCAAAGGGGTCCAAGGAGCATACCGAATGGAGATTTCGAGGCCCAGCTAATCTTTGGATCCCTGCTTCCTAGTACTGGCCGCTGCTCAGTCCAGGGCCTTGATGCAAGGCTGAACAAATCAATGCCTGCGTGAATGAATGAATGCGACCTGGTCAGACCTGCAGTAGATGTGGCTTCTGCCTCTTCCAGTAGGTGGCGCCACAGGGCTTAGGAGTCAGGAAAGGGGCTTCAGGGTCCGGCTGGTGATGAAAGGTGTAGGGGGAGTTTGGAGCTTGTGACCTGTTGGGGCTGTGCTGCTTTCATCAGGCCCACACCTGCCCTGGCACAGGCAACCCAGAAGACCAGTGTGTCTCCATGCCACGGCCCACACTGGAGGCCCTCGCGGCATCACTGAGGGACCCAGGTCCCACAGTGACCTCTCCACCCTGTTGTGATGAAAACTCCTTTGGAGACCGCCCAGTCCGTTGCAGGCTCTTCCCACAGCCGTCTATTTCCTCCCAGCACAGACATCATCCTGCCGAGCCTGGAGGAGACTTTTGGGTAAATCACTGAACTGGATATGGCCGTATGTTAATTTTCTCCCTGATTTTTCGCTGATGGTTTAGTAACAAGAGGGCCTGGTGGTGCCCAAGCCCAGTGGAGCATGGGGTGACCTGAAGCCATGGGATCTGGGAACCCAAACCTGGGCAGTCACGAAGCTTGTCAGCCAAAGGCAGGAAGACATTTTCCTAACTTTAATAGGGAAAAGAACACAAAAACAACTGGGTACACTTCACAGTTGATTTCCGTTTATGAGTCTGCCTGGGTCTCCTGCTGGGTAATGGCAGAAAAGCTCAGGAGATCCAGGTTAGGAAGTAACTGAGATTTGTTCTAATTTCCAGTGATGTTTTCCAGTGCCTGGCATTTTCTTTTCTATTCCTTTCTTCACTTGGTTTTCTTAGTTGCGTGGCAAGTTCCATGAGGTCTGAGAAGCCCTTGGCACTGTGTTAAGAAGGGGTGAGTGGCTGGCAGCACTTTCTTCCTTTTACAGTAATTCCTCCCGCCTGACACAGCAGCTACTTGTTCTGTAGGAGGTACAGGTCAGCCGGCGTCATCTCACCTCTTCCTTGCCGGGACCCTGAAATCAGTGCTCAGCATTCAAATTCAGCAGACAGTTTTATTCTCCAATATGGACTACAGAAAGCTGATAGACTGTTTGGGAAACACCTGGAGACTTAACAACAAGCCTAATGAACAAAATAATCACACTGATTTAGTCTGTTTCTAGATTCCATCCTCACAGTTGCCTAGGTTAATGTTGGGCACTGTGGAGGAGAACAGAAGATTGGTTAAAAAAAGGCATGGGGAATTGTTTTGCAACATATCAGGTGCTAAATATTTAGCGACATAAGTGCTAAACATTCTGATAATGAAATTACACTCTGAGCCGTGGCTGTCATTATTAAAATAATTTAGTAAACACCTGTTTACGTGTACCTCAAGGTTAGATACTGCGTAAAACAAGGAAAAGTGACAGGATCCCTCAGGGAAAATGGAATGGAATGTTTTTCGGTGCCATTTCAAAGTGGGGTGTGTAGACTTAAACTGAGCCCACTGTGGGAAAAGCAGAATGGAAGGCTGAAATAATGAATGCCATCATTTGAACCTAAACCTGGGCATTCCAGAAGAGCTCTTCTCTGTGTTTTAGTTCCCAGACGGGGTGCTTATTTGTTCAAGACCAGGCTTTCCTGAGCCCATGTAGACACGGGCCTGGACCAGGCGGGCAGACCCTCTTGGCTTCTGTAGTTGAGGAACCCCTGGAGGCAGCTGTTTATCACGGCAGGAAGGGAAGTGGGCGCATTCTCTACTGCCCCCTTTCCCCTGCCGAATTCAGGCAGGACCCGCGCAGGTCCCTGGAGAACCTTGCTTCCGTGTTCTGTGTGGACAGGACCCCAGCTGGGAGATGGGGAACCCGGGATGACCCCACAGAAAAGCAGAGCTGTGAGATGGCTGGAGCTTCCAAGAGCTGAGGTGCAGAAGATGAGGGGAAGCCAGAGGAGCCCCAACCCACTAGGGTGTCTGGGAGGGTTTGGGGAGCAAGGTCATTGGGGCAGTCAGTTACTCTTTGTGGCACTGAACTGAATTTAAGTAGGGATTGTAGGGACTGTAGGAGAGAAGTTTGGGCCTGGAGCTCAGGAGTCAGACAGAGGTTGAACATAGACCCTTCCTTCCCCGGAAGCTGAGGGAACTAGAGGAAGGGTTCATCTGGCTGAAGCAGAGGGTGAGCAAAGCGAGGGTTAACTGGCAAGAAACCTGAACCTCTCAGCCCCTCCGCTCCCCAAAACCCCACAAAACAGTTCTCTCCAAAACACCCTCACTTTAAAATGGGCTTCTTGTGCTATATACCCTGTGTATATAGGGGGCAGGGAGCTAGGCTCTGGTTCTTTAAAGGGTTTGTCAAACAGAGAATAAATGTAATGTCTCTTTGGGAATTTACTTTCTAGGATCAGGACATTTTATGGGTAAAGGAACCTTAGAGACAATCCTCATTTCCAGTCGAGAAAATGGAGGCCCCTAAAGGGTCACCGAGGCAGGGATGTAACTAAATACAAGCTCTTCAGTCTCTTTATCCTCCTGCCTTTACCACACTTGGTGCTGGCTCCCTGAGAAGGCCTTGTTAGTGCTTCTGGCTAAATTTTGCTTGGTAGATCTCTCAACCTCTCTATTCTTCCTCCCCCTGCCTCCACCTTTGTTCTGCCTTAAAATAATTTCTGCGATGTTAGATTTAGGAATGGAGTTGGAAGGGTGGGGTGGGGGAAATCTATCATTGGAAAGGTTTAAAAATACTTTCTTAGACTACAGAGTAGAAGTTCATACATGTCCACAAGAAACTCCTGCAAAATTCAGATCACGATTTTGTCTGCAAACAGATCTGCCTCTAAGCCTTTTTTATTTGCTCACTTCCTCTCGGCCCCAATCTAGGCTTGTTTCAGCCCCTTTGCGAGAGTGGGATGGGGATGGGAAGCCAGGCTGTGCTGGTGAGCTGCTAGGGACTTCATGGACCAGCTGGCATTACCAGTAACCGGGGTACATGGACCAGCTGGCATTACCAGTAATCGGGGTACGGACACACAGATTAGCCCCAGGGTAGAGACTGTGAACAGGCTGCCACAGACTCCACCTGAGCTGGGCGAACAAGGGCATCTTTCTGTTCGCATGTCAGGGCTGGTCTCCTAGGACCCCCGGCCTACTGCCAGGAGACATTCTCAGCCCATGGGAGAGAATCACTAGGACCTGCTTCTGGCATTCCCATCTTCTTTGAAGTGTTCATTGGCTGACTTGTTTGATACTCTTTCAAGTCATCTCCAAGAAACTGGAAGGCCTCTGAGGCTGACTCGATCTAGCTTGAAGACGGAGGCATGAGCCAGGCTCCTGCGTAGAGATGTGGCCTTTGAGTTCCCTGGAGGAAGCCACCATTTCAGAACATAGTGTTGTGATAATTTCATGAAATATTCAAGCTGCCAATTTGCCAACAGGGGTTTCTTTTCATACACTCGGCTACACTTGGTGTTGCCCGCTTGAACCTAGCTGAAAGGAAAATAAAAGAATCTTGTCTCCTGTCCTTTGGAGAACCAAGCCAAAATCTAGACAGTAAATGAATGTTCTTCTCCATATTGCCTGTGGGCAGAAATGTTGACTTGATTACTCAATTAAGCTCTATTTACTTTATAACCATTGTGTCATGTTCAGTCATTTATATTCCTTTTTTTCTTCCAAAATAATCTAGGTTGGGCTAAAACCTTTCAAAGACATTAACAAAAGTAACAAAGTAAATAGCTAAAGAATAAATAAGGCTGTAGGCTAGAGAAATGACTTGGGTCTTGGGTCACATTCTTTGACTTGATCTCTTTCTCTGAGAGTTCAGAAGGAATCAGATCCCCCTTTTTTTTTTTAATCTGTAAAGTAGAGATAATCATCCATAGCCAATTCACTTCGTAGGGCAGCTGTGAGGATCCAAATGGGAGAATGAGTGTATATCACTGTTCAAACATCAGCTAGTCTTATTCTCCCCATCAGAGAGCAGAGCACCAGAGTTTGGAAAAGCAACGCCATGAAGTAACATTCGCAGCATTTCGAACAGCTTTGGAGGTGGTGTTGGAGGGCTGACATTATTCAATATTTTAAAGGTGAAAATGTAAAACAAAGAGAAACCAGAGTCTGAGGTGGTCTGACTGATACCAGAATAATCAAGGAGGAAGTGAACCATTGGTTGACATGGGCCTGGTATTTTGCCCTCCAGAGAGTCTAGGAGCCTGTGGCCAGTAGGCTCCCAGGACAGTGGAGCCGTGTGAACTGCTGCTGTTTCCAAGCTGAGGGTGAGGACGTGGGGATGCATGGTTCCCAATGCCTGGCAGCTGTCCCCCTGCCATGCTGCTGACCCCTCACTGCCACCACACATGGCTGCCTGCCTTCGGCCTCAAGTCCAAAGCCATGCTGGCTGGAAGTCCTCTGATGGCCTGAATATCTGAAAATAGGGCCATTGAGGGCAGGAAGGACACCACCTGGCAAACCAATGTCTGCTCCCTTTTGAACGTGAATTCCCCAAACCGAAACACAACTTCCCAGTACAGGAGGACGGGCTGGAAAATAAAACTTTGCTTCACAAGTAAACTTTGGGTTTGGAAAATAAACTTATTTATTTTTTCATAGCAAAAGTGCTGCAGGTTTGGAGATAGAGGGAACAGTTCTGTGCAGCTCCCTAAGACACTGATCAGAATAGGAAAGGGCTTTAACATTACAGTCTAAGTGACAGGATTAGTTTTAGTTCCCAAAGCAAAAATAATCCCATCATCAAAAAGTAAGCTGGGAAACTTTCACATTTGTTTGCACCTTGCTCTACCCCCAGCTCTGGTCCTGTGATCTGTGGAGCCATATATGTTTTAATTTTTATCTAAAGAAAAAAAGCTATATTGAGGTATAACATCTACCTTTTTATAACTTTAAAATGGAGCAAGAGTAATAGCCACCATTTATTGAATGCCTGGCATGTGTCAGGCAATATTCTTGGTGCTTCATGTGCTTAATATGTTTTATCTTTACACTGATCCTACCACGTGGGTACTAATTATGTTTTTTAGATAAGGAAACTGAGGAACAAAGATCTTAAGCAATGTGGCCACAGCCACCCAGACAGTGTTGGGGCGGGGAATTAAATTCAGGTCTGTCAAAACATTTGTTCTTTCTGTTACTTCTCCCCATGGGGAAGAGCAGAAAGAGGAGCCCACTATCCATCTATCCTGGAAAATGACCTTGTCCTCGCCTTCTGGAACCTTGGCTTAGATTTGCCTTGTGGAAGCTCAGAGCAGGAATCCTTGTTCTTACTTGATGGCCGTATGTGGTCCTGGTACCCCGCCTCCCCTCCTGGTCCCATCCTCTGGCTTTCCCCTCATTCCCAGGGTTTCTGCCAGGGCCCTCCTTGGGTCTTCAGATGTCCTCATAGGCCTTCACAGACCACCTACGTCAGTATATCTTGTCTCTCGGGGGACCCCTTTGTAGGATGGCCTTGCTTCACCACCCATTCTTGGCACATTTTCTCAGTCACTCCCGCCTGGAAAACAGACACTCTCCATTCTCCAACGAGATTCCTGTGAGTCCCAGGGACCGTCCCTGTCTCTCCATTCTCAAAGGGGATTCCTGTGAGTCCCAGGGACCGCCCCTGTCTCTCCATTCTCAAACGGGATTCCTGTGAGTCCCAGGGACCGTCCCTGTCTCTCCATTCTCCAACGAGATTCCTGTGAGTCCCAGGGACCGTCCCTGTCTCTCCATTCTCAAAGGGGATTCCTGTGAGTCCCAGGGACTGTCCCTGTCTCTCCATTCTCAAACGGGATTCCTATGAGTCCCAGGGACTGTCCATGTAAGCTGAGCTCTCCAGACTTCATGCATTATTTATTTACTTATTTTGAAATAGCAGCTTTGTTGAGGTATAATTCACATACCGTAAAATTTACCCCTTTTGATGTGTACGATTCAGTGGTCCACCTAGTTCCCCAATATTTTCATCACTCCCCCAAAAAAACCCTTTACCCATTGGTAGTCGCTTTTCATTCCCCTCTCTCTCCAGCCCTTGGCAACCATGAATTTACTTTCGTCTTTATGGATTTTCATGCATTATTGACAGCAGTAGTAATTCCTTGTTTTTGTTTGTTTGAGGCGTAGTCTCGCTCTGTCACCAGGCTGGAGTTCAGTGGCACGATCTCGGCTCACTGCAGCCTCCGACTCCCTGGTTCAAGCAATTCTCCTGCCTCAGTCTCCTGAGTAGCTGGGACTACAGGTACCCGCCACCACGCCTGGTTAATTTTTGTATTTTTAGTAGAGACGGGATTTCACCATGTTGGCCAGGATGGTCTCGATCTCCTCACCTCTTGATCCACCCGCTTGGCCTCCCAGAGTGCTGGGTTTACAGGCGTGAGCCACTGGGCCCGGCCAACAGCAATAATAATTCTACAGTTGGAGTTTGCTGCGTAGTCGGACTGTTGGCAACATATCTCACAAATTTCAGACCTAGATAGGTCATAGCAATCTGCATGATAAATGATGAAATTGAAAGGAAGCACGTGAAATTGGTTAGGGAGCTGGCTGTCATTTGGAGGTGGGATTAAGCATTTTCTTTCAATTACACAAGAAAGTGGTTTTAGCATTTTTCAAAAGTATCTCAGCATAATGTCTTCAAGGTTCATCCATGTTGTACCATGTGTCAGGACTTCGTTCGTTTTTATGACTGAATAATATTTCATTGAAAGCACGTGCCACATTTTGCTTATCCATTCTTCTGTTGATGGACATTTGGGTTTCCACCATTTGGCTATTGTGAATGGTGCTGCAATGAACACCAGTATTCAAGGATCTATTTGAGTCCATTTTTAATTATTTTGGGTTTACCTAGGAGTGAAATTGCTGGCCCTGCAATATGACTTTTTAGCTTCAAGAGTCCACTTCCTTGTGTAGTGCCCCAAGTTTGAAGCCCGTGTAGATGAGACTACAGCGTTAGGAAATCCTATCGTGTCAGTAGTGAGGGTTTGGTACTTACTGTGGGCTCACAGTTCCTATATCAGAAATTTGACTTTAATTGGTGTTTCACAATCTGACAGCTGCCTTTTGATGAGGAGTGACTGATACTGCCTCTGTTCAAAACAAAACAAAACAAAAAAACAAATACTGTCTCTGTATCCAGTTCAGCGTTCACCTCGTTGCTGACCTGGCTTTGCAACTCAACAGGAAATTGGTATTTGGCAAGACAAAGCTATTTAGTCTGTCTCTGTCTCTCCCTCTGCCTGTGTGTCTCGTCCAGGAGCACCCATGCCTGTGGCTAGAGATGTGGGCCTGATAAGCCTGAGGACTGTGGGAGAGGGTGGCTCCCCCCATGTGTGGCTGGGCCGAGTCCTCCCTGGACTGCGTGGGGGAGGCTGCTCTGTGTTCTGCGCTGACCAGAGGCTGCCTGCCCTGCCTCAGGCACGACTGATTAATGAGGGATCTTTGCCTTCAGCCTGAAAGCAGCCTTCAGGGGGGAAAAGCAGCTTCCCAGGGCTCTCACCTGCTCCTCACACATCTAAAGTCTAGGCAAGGAAGGCAAAAACGTGAGAAGAAAGGTAAATAGTCCGGGGAGAAAATCAGGAAAGGAGGAAGGAGAGAAGGAAGCGAGCAGAGGGTAGGCAGCCAGGGGAAACAGCAGCACGAGGTAGGCTCTTGGCTGTGGATTGATGCCCCAGTTAAATGACTCTGGAAGCCTCTTTCCATTTGGGATGGGTGTTTTCTTGGTAATCATTTAACCTAAGAGTGGTAATATCATCAGCTGCATTTCTGTCTTAGCATGCTGAACTCTGCTAATCTGAGGAAGAAACAAACACAGACACGGATGCCTCGGCTGAACCCATTAATCGGAGACCGGGGTATGGGCAAAAAAGCACACAGGCTCACGGAGGTGTGCGAAGCTCAGAAGACTTTGCACTTTGAAGGCCAATGCACTTAATTTAATCCAACCTACTAGGAGTAAGTTCCTCTCCTGTGGGCTCTGCCCTCACACCCCCTCACTGGCCCTGCTCACAGGTGCCTCTGGGCCACTGTCCAGAGCTGGAATGTTGCATTTCTCCAAGGTGGAAGCTTCTGTTGCCGTATCTGGCTGCCTGAGACATCCTGGGGATTCGAGCTCCACATCCAAGTGGATTTCAGTGACTCAGAGCTCAGATTTGGTCTGCCGTGAATAGGATCTTGTGCCTCTGGTTTTTAAATTATTTAAAAGGCAAAAATTTTGACCTATGCCCAGCTGTCTGAAAGACCAGGAGATACGAAGCCTTTTCTAGGATAAATGGACTGTGAAATATCTCTGAAGATGGAATGTCTCATGCCAGTTGTGATGAAAACAATTCTAGATAGTTTTTTTCTTTTTTTCCTCCAGAATAGGAATGGTTAGTCATTAACAAAAAGTGATTGAGCATCTGCTATCTGCAAGGCAGTTTGCTTATAGGATCTCTGGATTCAAGAGTACCTTCAAGGTTATAGCCCTCAACTATCCCTTCCTTCAAGGGAAGTATCTATTCTATTAGGAGGTGAGATGCATGCCTAGACACGCAGACACCCACAACTGTAACAAAAGGCGGAATCTGCTGGATGTTACAAGGATATAAAGGTAAAGGCTCACAGATTTAAAGAAGAAGGGTGATATGGAAAGATGGAATAAATAGAGGACGTGTTACATGGAGGTTGTGACTGAGCTGAACCTTGAAGGGTGGACAGAAATGAGGTGGAGAGGAGAGGTGCACATTCCCAATAGAAAGGATGGGATGGCCTGTAATGTATTCACAGGGATGTGCATTGAATTTCAAAGGAGCAGTGGGTTGAGTTTGGCTGGAGCAAAGTTTTGCAGGGGGGGAGAAGTGAGAGAGAAGGTTGGAATGGCAGGAAGGGGATAATCCGTGGAGCACGCCGTATTGGGCTGAAGAGTTTGCATGGCATTTGGTAGGCAATGGAGGGCCGTTTAAAGTGTATGAGTGGAGAGAGAGTGTACTCAGAGCAGCTCTTCCAGGCAGCAGGCTAGAGGATGAGGTAGGGGAGTCGAGGCTGCAGGTAGAGTGGCAGTTCTGAGGCTGTTGCCACTGTCCAGGCAAGAGAGGGAAGGAGTGATTTTCCCAGCAGAAAGCCAGAGACAAGGGAGCCCTGTGCTGTGATCTGGATGGGAAGGGTAGAGGGTGTCTTCGGAGGCAAGTAGAAGTTGCCCAGCATGCATGCAGAATTACAGTTCTGTCTAAGAAGGTGCTATTTGAAGCTGTGGAGATGGAGCCATTAGGGAGAGAGAGCAGAGGGAAGGAACGATGGAGAGCTGAAGACAAATAGGAGGAGGGTAAAATGGAGGAGACAGTGACAGAGCAGTCAGGGAGGTAGGGGGAGAGCTACTACTGCAGGGTCTGGAGGATCAAGGCAGGAGAACGTTTCCAGGAAGCTGTCACTGCTGAATGGAGTCGTGGAAGGGAAGGTGGGAACTGAGAAGCCCACTGGATTGAATGATTGGCTTGGAGAGTGGGTTCAGATGACTGTTGTCCAGCCCAACTGTGCAATGCTGAGATGTGGTGGTTGTGAAGTCGGGGCAGCACATGGGGACCACTCTTTCAAGAATTTTGGCTGTGAATAAAAGGAGAAGGGAGGGATTTGTTGGCACATGAGAGATTGGAAATGCAAGAGAGGGGAGCAGATTGGGAAGCAGGCAGTAGGCAGTGGCATTGGGGATGGGAGTGGAAGCCCCAACCCCAGCAAAGGAGGTAGCGCTCTGTCTTCAGAGGCAGCCATGTGGTAAAGCAGGGGATGAGGAAATGGAGAGGGGCATGGGGGGAGCTGGAAAGGAGGACAGGAGAGGTCTCAGGCAGGGGTGCTGAATGCTGGGAGGGATGAGGCACCTGGAGTGGGGCCTGAGCTTGAGGAGACTGGAAGAGGGAACAGTCAGTGGGAAACACTGTGAGACACCCAAAGAAATCCGCAAGGGTGCGCGGGTTCCAGAGGGCATCGGCCAAGGTCTGGAAGCATGAGTTAGGGGCCAGGAGTGATTGGCGTTCCCAGAGAAAGCTTCCCGAGAAATGAGTTTGGCAAAGTGAGACAGCTGCTGAGTAGGTCTGGGGGCAAAGGGTTCTAGCTCTGTAAGGAGGCGTGCCAAGCTTGAGCCGGTGTGGGAGAATCGAAGTGGCCAATGGGATGCAGGAGCCAGGATGCATAATTTTAGTGGGAGTCAGGGAGTCTGAATCCCCCAGCCTACCTCCATCCCAGGTGGATTAGTCATCGGAATAGCCGGTGGGCCCCTTGAGCTCTTGAGTGGATGCATAAAGGACCAGGTGGGCTTTCTTTGGGGGGCATAACAGGAGGAAGATGGCAAAAGCCTGGGTGGTGGAGATGGTGGCAGTTTAAGGATGTGGGCTTAGGATTGTGGACTAGGATGCAAGTGTGTGTGTGTGTGTGTGTGTGTGTAACAGTAGGCACATGAAGACAACTTTACTGCTTTCATGGTTTGGCCTCCAGAGGGTATTCTGGGTGCTGACACCAAAGCAGAGAGAGAGCTCGTAGTGTGGAGCCCTGAGGTCATATTTGTAACATGGATGGAAGGAAGTAGGGGATGTGAGGACTGACTGGTGGAGGTGGACCTGAGACACCAGGCTTCCCAAGGCTGTCTTAGGCATCAAGGACAAGGAACCTGCACTGTTAACCCCAGTCAGGGCACAACAGTAGAGAGGAGGAGTGATAGGGCAATCGAGACCACAAGTGCCAACCTCAGTACACTCATTGGGAGAACACTTACCTTCACACTCTTCCCACCCCTGTCTCTCCATGCCCCTCCATCCAAACCAAGCCCAGCTTCCCAGCCTATGATATTGGCTCTCTGGAGAACCAGTTAGCCTTTGTGGAGTGTTAAGCCCTGCGATTTTATATCCTTATAATTATATCAGAATATCAAATTCCTGAGAACAGAACATTTTATTATTTTTTTCTTCATCCTCTCCCCTGTTATAATCCCGCAAGAAAAATGTTACAAACCACTGGAAAGCCTCTGGTTGGATCCCATTTGAGCTTTGCAATGCCTGGATTTCCCTGTAATCAAGAAAAATATGATATCCTGAATGTTTCATGAAAGGATGTGAGTATTTGGTGCCAAGGACAATAACACTCTTTGAATGCCATGGAAATATGTTCTGCTGAGTGGCTCTGAGCTTACCCTGGGTGCAGGAAGGTGTGAATGACCAGGAGGTACCCCCTAGACTCTGCCTGAGTCCCTGTCACATATGTAGAGGACTCTGGTGGGGAGCGGTCTGGTGTGGGGGTTGTGAGTGGCCTGGAGGCCTTTCCGAGAGGCAGGCAGAGAGGCGGCGGCTGCAAAGGCCTAGTGTCTCTGATTTGGGGATGCTGGTCTTCTGCACCTCACTCAAATTCTCTATAGCAGCCAGAGCCCCTGCATCCATTCTTATAAGTTGGCATTGTTCCCAAAGGAGGCACAGTTGTTGACTTCTCATAGATGCCAATTTGGGTGACGTTTGGAGTATTAGCTTCTCATGGTGAAATGCATAGACAGTCCAGTGGCCCCAAGTCCTTGCCTTTGTTCTTCCATTTTTGGCTAGGGAAATAGCACTGGTCTTCTGTGTGCCTTGCCTGGAAACAGTGTGTTATGGCAGCCCTCATAGGAGTTGGCATGGCAGGCCCTGTGGCCACCATCTCACCCTGTCTGGCCTCATCTGGAAACCTACTTGCAGAGTTTGGCCTTATTCTGATGAACCTCGAGGGCAGCACTGACCCCAGCTTGATCTCTTGCTGGGTCTGGGCAACAAAAGGCTTTGGGATTTTTCCTTTTTTCCACTCCAGTGAAACTTACGCAGAATGCAGTGTTTTCCTCTGAGGGTATCAGTTGGGGAATGAACTCAGAGTCCAGATGGACAGGGTTCCACAGTTCCAGCTGCTGCCATGTTCAGACAACTGGTCCTCTGCATTTCTTTGGAGTTTGACTTGGCTTTAATAAAATGAAGGAGAAAAGAAAATTTTGAGGAAGAAAATGACCAGAAGAAGAATGTCCTTGAGTTGGGGGAAGCCATGGAATGGGCTGGTGTCTCGAGAAGTGGACTCAGCTCTTCTTCAGAGACCTGTAGACATCACAGCCTGCGGTCCCATGCATCCTTGGCCCTCAGACTGGCACAGCTAGCACTCCTCGTAATGATTTTTCCTGGGTCTGTCTGAAAGAGAGAGGATAAAATGGCAATCAGGGTCATCAACTTACATCTTTCAGGCCCAGAAGGAAATGAACAGAAAATTTAAACCAAAGACGGAACCTTATGGAAAGGTTCCTCTACCACTTGAGGGCCAAACCCTTATAAGTTATTTGACTTGCATGTAGTGGGTGTGCGTGTACATGTGTGAATGTGCATTCGTGTGTGTCAGAAGAAGCAGAGAGGAGGAGAGAGCAGTGTGACCGAGTTTGTAACCCCTGGAAGACAGCATGTTGTCACAAGATACAGCCATATCTGGGGGCAGGAATTTATGTTTAGATGTATTGTCATCTGTCACATTGACATTTTGATCGAACCATGTAATTTTCCCATGTCTAGGATTCTGCTTCTGACCTTCCCACCTTATGAATCTATTTATTCTTGTAACCCTATTTATAATGACTGTTGCTTGAGTATTTCAAAAGGATTGATGGAAATATGGCAGGAGAAAACTTTGTATCTGGTCCTTTTTGTACTATCAGCTGCATTGGGACATTATAGCATAGACTTAAATGCTTAAAGAGTATTTCTTTTCTTTTCTTTTTTTCTTGAAACAAGGCATCACTCTGTTGCCCAGGCTGGAGTGCAGTCATCCAATAATGACTCACTGCAACCTCAAATTCCTGGACTCAAGCAATCCTCCCAAGTAGCTGGGACTGTAAGTGTCTGCCACTATGTCCGGATACATTTTACATTTTTTGTAGAGGCAGGGTCTCACTGTCTTTTCCAGGCTGGTCGCAAACTCCTGGCTTCAAGTGATCCTCCTGCTTTGGCCTCCCAAAATGCTGGCAGTATAGGCTTGAACCACCATGCCCAGCCTTAAAGAGCATTTCTGAGCTAAGTTCGCACGAAGAAAGAATGTCTTGGGGGTGGAGCGGGAAGAATATAAAACAGTGCTGCTCCATGACTTCAAAAATAGTACCAGGGACAAAGGACTTTAGGTCTTAAAGGAATGGGGATGTCCCACATTTCCATAGCCTTGCATATGAAACTACTGAGAGAGTCTTGAATTGGGGATGCTTTATCTTACTTGTGGTAGATGTGACTAAGAAGTCACACCCATTTTCAAGAAAGTCTTTGAGAGGCAGCTTTATTGCATCTTGCATTCCTTTTCTTCTTTCTGGGTTTCTTTCCTTAGTACTGAAGCATATATTTTGTAGTTCTTTCAGCAATGGTCTATGAGTGGTAAACTTCCTCAGTCTTTGTCTGAAATTTTCTTTTATTCCTTTTGGCTTCTCATTCTAGAATGATAGTTTAGTCAGGTACAGGATTCTGTGATAGCAGTCTGTCTTCAGTGGTTTAAAGATGTTCCATTATCTTCTGGGTTCTATTGTTGCTGATGAGAAGTCTGCTGTCAGTCTAAATGAATAATCAATATTCTGATTTTTGAAAAGATATATTAGTGTTATGCAGTTTTACAATGGTGTGTTAATTACATAGATTAAAAATATTCCGGTCCTGGCAGTTCATATCCTCCACTGTTCATGAGTCCATCTCTTTCTTTCTTTCTTTCTTTCTTTCTTTCTTTCTTTCTTTCTTTCTTTCTTTCTTTCTCTTTCTTTCTTTCTTCTCTTTCATTTCTTCTCTTCCCTCCTTCCTTCCTTCCCTTCCTTCCTTCTTCCTTCCTTCCTTCTTCCTTCCCTCTTCCTTCCTTCCTTCCTTCCTTCCTTCCTCCTTCCTTCCTTCCTCCTTCCTTCCTCCTTCCTTCCTTCCTCCTTCCTTCCTTCCTTCCTTCCTTCCTTCCTTCTTTCCTTCCTTCTTCCTTTCCTTTCCCTTCCCTTTTCCTTCCTTCCTTTCTTCTTCCTTTCCTTTCCCTTCCCTTCCTTCCTTCCTTTCTTCCTTCTTTCTTCCTTTCCCTTCCCTTCTCCTTCCTTCATTCATTCATTCATTTTATTCCTTCATTCCTTTTATTCTTCTTCATTCTTCATTCCTTCCAGCCAGCAGCCATAGCCCTTGTCCGCCCTTGTGCCAGCTTCCTTCCACCTTCTTCCTTTCCCTTCCTTCCCTTCCCTTCCCTTCCTTCTCCTTCCTTCCTTCCTTCCTTCCTTCCTTCCTTCCTTCCTTCCCTTCCCTCCCTTCCTTCCTTCCTTCCCTTCCTTCCTTCCTTCCTTCCTTCCTTCCTTCCTTCCTTCCTTCCTTCCCTTTTCCTTCCTTTCCTTTCCATAGGGTCTCACTCTGTTACCAATTCTTTAATCTTGGCTCCACTGTATCCATTACTCCATCCATTTAATCCTCCACCTCAGCCTCCTGGTGGCTGGGACTACAAGATATACGCTTTCATGCCCAACTAATTGTTTCATTTTTAGTAGAGATGAGATGAGGTCTTGCTCTGTTGCCAAGGCTGATCTTGAACTCCTAAGCTCCGGTGATCATACCACCTCGGCTTCTTAAAGTGCTGGGATTACAGGCATGAGCTACTACCGCTCCCAGCCTCATGATCTTTTCAAATATTATCTCTCCCCTAGTCTCTCTCTGTTATTCCCCTGGAACTCTATTATTAAAACATGTATTGATCTTCCTCATTTTACTCTTTCTTTTAAATGTTCTTTCATATTCTATGTTTTGTTATCTATCCTCTGCTACATTCTGGATAATTTCTTCTGTTCTGCTTTCCAGTTCACCAGTTTCCTCCTCATTTGTATCTGCTGCTTCGTCTTTAAATGCATTTGCAATTTCAATGACATTTTATTCCTAGAATTTCTACTTTTTCAAATATTTTAGTTTTTTCATAGAGTATCTTTTCCCCTTTATAATTTCTATTGTGAATGAATTCACAATATGTGCATGAATTCTCCATTCCCTGGTGCTCTGAGCATGGCCTGCCATATTGCCAGAACTGGAAATTTGAACCTGTGTTTTAGAGACCACTAATAATACTTCTGCTACCATCACAAGGATGTTGTGAAGACAAATGAGATAATGGATGTGGACATGCTTTGAAAGTATTTGTGTATTTACTGGAAAGGGGTTATAATAAATATACCTCTGCGTGGCTTGTTAAATAATTCTCTCTTGAATTTAATAAAACTATATTTGAAAGGTGAAACTTCAAATTTATGCAACAAGATTATATATATACACAAATATATATACACAAACTTATATATACACACATACATATATACATACATGTATGTGTATATATACGTATATGTATGTATATACGTATATGTGTGCGCGCGTGTATATATACGTGTATATGTATATGTATACGTATATGTATATGTATATATGTATTTGGAGACTGAGTCTCGCTCTGTCACCTAGGCTGGAGTGCAGTGATGCTATCATGGCTCACTGCAGCCTCCGCCTATGGGGTTCAAGCAATTCTCCTGCCTCAGCCTCCTGAGTAGCTGGAACTACAGGTGCACGCTGCCATGCCTGGCTAATTTTTTTGTATTTTAGTAGAGACGGGGTTTCACCGTGTTGCCCTGGCTGGTCTTGATCTCCTGAGCTCAGGAAGTCCACCCACCTTGGCCTCCCAAAGTGCTAGGATTACAGGTGTGAGCCACTGCACCCGGCCTGACAAGATAATATTTAATAACTTACCTCATTTATTGCCTCCTGTTCATGGCACCTATTGATTTCTAGTCTGTTCGATGGAACTTACTTATTTACAGAGTGTTTTAAACATTCCAGATGTTAGTCCATGGTTTCTCCTTTTCAGTGTTTTGGTATATAATTTGATATAAGAGGTATACATTAGATCTACATTAAAATATATTTTTGGTACATTAGGTATCTGTTAGGTAAATTAGGTTAGGTATATTGGGTATATGTCAGGTATATTAGGCTAACTCATTCTACTGCTTTCATTTAGGGAACCAAAGACAGGGCAGACTGTCAATCAACAATCAATCAATCCATGTTAAATGTGTGCTTACTGTGAGCTTGGCACTGCGATGGCCTTTGGCAGAGGGCATAACCAGGCATAACCAATTTTGACAGCCATGTATTAAGAGTCTACTAGATACCAGACAGACACAGTGGTAGATATGTTGATGAATAAAACAGATGAGCATCTGCCGTGCTAGAGCTGACAGTGGGGCCACTGGCTGGAAGTGCATCACACGTTCTCCATGGTGGCAACACAGGCCATTGTTAGACCACACTTGTTTGAGAAGTGAGTGAATCTTTCAGCTCTGAAAGTCTTGCTCTGTTTTCCATGGAGCTCCAGTGCACAGGCAGATACCCTGATCCCATCAAGGACTAAGTGTTTAAAAAAATGTAGTCCAAGAGATCAGCAGCTTTTGGTATAAGGGGGTCAAAGACAGGATGAAACATGGTATTTTGTGAGGCTGAGTGGCTATCTCTATGTCACTGGAGTTTGTCTTTGGTTGTCATCTTACCCTTCTGTGCCCTTCCATTGCTGTGGAACGTTCTCACTTCACCCTCAGGGGTCTAGGGCTCTTCCCTTGTATCTCTCCTTCCCTCTGCCGAAACATGCCCACAGAGAAAGGGCCCTTGCTGCACTGTTCTTGCTCATCCTCGCAATGCAGTGCTGGCTGTGTCTTGGAGGAGCTGGGCTGGCCCTCCAGCTCCTTTGCCAGGAGAAAGCACAGGTGGGAGGAGAATGGTCTTTAGGATGCAGCTGAAAGCCCCGCTGGAGCAGAGCCACCTGGAACCTGCTCAGGGGGAGGCTGGAATCAACTATTTACATTTTTGTATACATTTAAGTCATTTTGTCTTCCCTCTGAAGTATTTGCATGTTCAGCCTTTTCTCTAATTGTGAAATGAAAGACTTTGTCTCCTTTCCAGGAATTTCAGGCATCAGCAAATAAGTTCAGGAGGAATTAGTCAGATGAAAATCATTCTGTGGATGATTTTGCCGAGTCTATGACTTCCAGTTACATCCGGCAAAGGAGAAATCTAAGATGACAAATAGGTTTCAGACCCTGTGTGGATTCAGGACTGGTTGTGGCCACCTGGAGTGCTGTGTTGAAAGGATCCTGAACCATTGCGTAAGGAACTAGGGGAAAGTGTTCAGTGATGGATTAGTGATGTCTGCCATAGGCCTAGGCAGGAGTGAAGGCAAGTGGCACAACTGCAGTTTTGGCCATTCCTCAAAGAGTCAGAGAGGTGCTTATCTCCATCAAATAGCCAATTCAATGAAAAAAAAATCTGTTGAAGTATGTGTTAGGATAATGTAGGAAAAAGCATCGACCCATTAAATAATTATATTCTTCCCTTTTTATTCAGCTAGGTTGGTAACTCATAGACATATTTTTAAAGGGGAATTAATCTGAGAGCTTCTAATTTCTGGTCTAGCTTTCCTGAAGGAGTCAGTAAATAGTACTTTATAGTTTTACTGCACCTTCATTCTAAGGATTTTTCAAAACATCTCACGCATGTTGTGTCATTGCATTGTTTACTTGACCCCATGACAGATTTATTTCCAGCATACAGGTGGGTAAACTGAGGCTCGGAGATGCTCTGACTTGCCGAAAGTTGAATGAGCAGGTGCGGGCGAAAGTCTGAGCAGGTGCGGGCTTGGCCCTGCTCTTCTTCCTTTGCACCATGAACTGGTTGTGACTCCTCTGGGGTCTCCTCTGGGGGATGGAAATTTCCATCCAGGGAATCCTGCTATTGATAGGCTTTCTCAGGGGGAGGGGACTGTTAGTGCGGTGACTCAAAATAGCTGTCTTTTCCCTGCTGAAGATATTGCCGTTTCCGCAGCAAATGGATGAATTAGACCCCCCTGCTTCGATAAAATACTTTAGGGTTTATAGGGTGGAAAATTTTGTTTGGAAATGAAAATAGCCCATAGCCATCCATACCCTGAAGCTGTCAGCTAATGCCGTCTGAGTCACCCCTCCCCATCTTCTGGCACCTGTGGGGGGCCTCCCTGTGGTCCACCTCGCGGGGTCTGAGCTTGGCCATATTTGGCGTTCTAGAGCCTGCTGGCTTTGGAAGTGCCTTTCAACCTGCCAACACCCACATGGGGACCCGGATCAAGCCATGTGTTTAAATGACTGGGCTGTGGAGGGAGCTCCAGTGGAGACGTCCAAGGGATGTAGCGCCATTTACTTAACATAAATCAGTTTCCTGAGTGTGAGTGTCTTAATGCATTCCTTCAGTTATAAACAGTTTAGAGTCATGACAGCCAACATCTTTTCACCCCCACTCTCCTTAGCCCAGGCCTCCATTTGGGTTTGTTTCTACAGCCAGAGACTTTGATGATTGCAAGGGATGATAGGGAGGCCATTCTGAAGACAAATAGCCATTGTTTATGGAGCCCTTACTCCTGGGGTGGCAGCCGCTCACTGGGTGCAGGCAGGAGTCCTGCTCATCAGCTCCTGGTAGGCACTACGCTAAGTGTGTCCCATGCACTGTCTTGTGTAATCTTCCCCTCCCATTGATGAGGTGGGGACCTCTTACATTTTACACTTTACGGAAAATTTTACATTTATGGAAACCCATTTGACAGAGGAGAAAACTGACATTCCCAGGGCCTAAGTAATTTGCTCAAGGTCACACAGCTGATGAATGGGAGAGCTGGAATTTGAACTTGGGCAGCTTGTTTTCTGAGCTCTGGCTTCTAAAACGCTCTGCCCTGTTTATGTTATTTCCTGTCTAATTTGGATGCTTTGTTGTTGGGCTTTTGAGACCTCTCTTGCTTGCTTACATAGCAGTCCATAGGTTGGCAGAACAAGCCTGTGGCTCCTACCCTGGCCTCCCCGAGTCAGGGGAAAGTTTGGGGCAGGAATGTTCACAGAAGTGGCGTCAGTGCCACGGATTTGTCCTTGTCCCAGCCTCCGATGTAGAACAGTGGAGCCAGGTTCCCAGAGTCCTGGCTTGTGCTGTGCCCCAGGTTTCTCCTGGGAGCGGATGTGCCAGGGCTTGTTCTTGGGAGTCTGCCTGCACCCATGGAGAACTGACAGTCAGGGAACCCATTTTGGTATAAACAGGGGTTGGTATATTTAGAAATAATCTCTAGAGACTGTCATATGTGCTTATCTGCATGCTCAGAGATAAAAGTCAGGGAGGTGGGTCAGTAAGAAAATGCTGGGGTTGACATCCAGTTGACACATGGCTCTTTCCCAGGGACACAGGGCAGCCTGATACACAGGGCCTATTTTAGGGTCTTTCATTATCAGTTTGGAATTGTCGCTGTCTGCACTGCAGTAAAACAAGACTCGCCTGGATCTGCCTTTCCTGACTTGAGAAAAAGATCCTTACACAGGCTTCCCTTCGATTCCCATCTTTCTCCAACGTGCTTGCATGTGCTAGGGCTTTTTGTTTTCTCTCTGCAACCCACCCGCAGATGTAACCTTCTGATTCACTGTCTAATTTAGGGCAGAAACTTGCAGAGCAATGTCAAATGGGTCTGTTTTCACTTCTGGATATTACACATGCTTAATGTTCTTGCTTTGAAAGCATTCCAAGAGGATACGATAAATAAAGGGGCTCGTACACATCCAGCTCAGTGGCCACGTGGCTCACATGGGTCTGCTGCTTTTGGGAGGGAGCCATGTTTCTTCTTCTCCCCTTGTTTCCCTTGCCTCCCTCCCTACCTGCCCCCCCTTCCTCCCTTCACTTTTCCCCCTCCTTTCTTTCTTTGTTAAGCAAAATAATTTTTTCATTCATGAGCAAAAACAGTTTTCCAAGGGATGTGAAAAGGCAACAGAGATGGCATCTCTAGCACCCTGTATTTTTCAGTCACAAAATTATTTGCCTCTGGCTTTTTTCCCCAAGTTCGATTCCCATTTATTCTGTGGTCAACTACGCTTGTATTGGAACCACTGCTGTTTTCTATGCGCTGACACAGTTAAAATGAGCCTCTGCTTTATAGCAGGGGACTTGTCAGATGGGTCACCCTGTTTGGAAGGCCCAGGAGACCTCTGGCTCTTTGAACACGCAGTTGCTGTGTGTGAAGGACCCTGGGTGCTGCTATGTGGTACTTTCTGCTGAGTGGGAAATTGAGAGATGGAACATGAACCAGCCACCCCTGGAATCCAGGAGAGGGCGGAAGCACTGGCTGGCACGTGGCCAGAGTGGACGCCATGCTGGGCTCACTAGCTGGGGCTTCATGTTTAGCAATGAGGTCGAGCAACATTCATGACAACACATTGCCCACTTAAGTTTGATTTAAGATGTGTACCGTTTATGATCAACTGGGAAATTTAATTTAGGTATAGCTAATAGCTGTATATGTGAGTTTGTGTGTGTGGTAGGTTGGTGAGGGTTTCAGGCATTTTGTTTAAATTTGAACATTAGCTAACCTTCTAGGTAAGTGTTTCATAATGGGGTGTCTCACATAGAAAAATGACATTAGGGTTCAGACTTTGCAATTGATTGCAGATCTCTCTTTTCTAAATGTTTTCTTCTGTCTTTTTCAAGAGAAAGGGGAGATCTTAATGTATGGGTATTCCAAGGTACATAATGTTTTATATCACAGTTTTAAATTTGTATTACTTTTTAAAGAGGAAGTTGAAGTAGTATTGGCTATACAGGGTTGAGTTGGGATTTGCAAGTAAAAATAGCCTTACTTTATTGAGTATCTAGTGTATACCAGGCCTTATATCAGGAACTTTATGTGAATTGTATAACTTAATTCTCACAACAACCCTGTGTTGTAGATATGAGTGTGAACAAAGGAGAGAATAGGTGCAAAGTGGCTAATGCTATGCCAGCCTATAGAAGTTTGGAGCTCGATATAGGGTATAGGGTTTGGGGCTGGGGAGGTAAGCGTTATGGCCTCAGGCCTATAAGAATTTGGGGAGCTGGAATGGAGCCCTTGCATAAAACCCAGAACCTTAAAGAGCTTCCTGTTCAGGGAAGGGAGATGAGAAGACTCTGTTTACTGCTCTGGAGTCAACAGCAAGGAAGTGTTCTGTGTGTCCTGGGGGTTGCTGTGTCACCTTCGAGAAGGCGAAACTCTCAGGCTGTGTCACTCACATGTGTGGCACCGGAATTCATACTGCTTGCATACTAGAGGAACTTTAGGGTAAAAATTAACATAGAAATGAAATCTAAGACATTGATAGATGAACCGATAAAGAAAACGTGGTGTATACATACTGCTGTGGACTGAGAAGTGTCCCTCCAAATTCATGTGTGGAAGCCCTAGCCTCCAATGTGATGGTATTTGGGGATGGGGCCTTTGGAAGGTGATTAGGTTCAGATGAGGCCAGGAGGCGGGGCCTTCATGATGGGGTTAGTGCCCTCAGAAGAAGAAACACCAGAGAATTTGCTCTTACTTTCTCCCTGCCACGTGAGGACACAGCAAGAGGGTGGCCATCTGCAAGCCAAAAGGAGAGTCCGCACAAGAAATCCATCGGCTGGCACCTTGACCTTGGAGTTCCAGCCTCCAGAACTGTAAAGAAATAAATTTTTGTTTCTTAAACCAGCTAGACTATGGTATTTTGCTATGACAGCCTGAGCTGATTAAGACACATACAGCGGAGTATTATTCAGCCTGAAAAAAAAGAAGGAAATCCTGTCATATGCTACAGCGGGGATGAACCTTGAGAATGTTGTGCTAAGTGAAATAAGCCAGTCACAAAAGGAGGAATACTGCATGATCCCATTTATACGATGTATCTAAAGTAGTCAAACTCTTAGGAAGTAGAATGGTGGTTGCCAAGGGCTGGAGGAGGGGTAAAGAGGGGGTTGCTCAATGGATATAGAGTTTCAGTTACACAAGATGAAAAAGTTCTAGAGATCTGATCGCAACAATGCACATAGAGTTAACACTAGTTTAACTGTACACTTAAAAATGGTTAAGATGGTTGTCTTAGTCAGTTTGGCTGCTATAACAATTTACCATAGACTGAGTGGTTTAAACAGCAGATATTCGTTTCTCACAATTCTGGAGGCTGGGAAGTCCAAGATCAAGGTGCTAGCAGATTTGATGTCTGGTGAGGGACTGCTTCCTGGACGACTGCCTTCTCACTGCCTCCTCACTGGCAGAGGGTTGAGAACTGAAGAGCACTGTCATGGCTCTTTCTATAAGGGCACAAATCCCACTCATGAGGAACCATCTTTATGACTTAATTACCTCCCGGAGGCTGCACCTCATACTGTCACAGTGGGGGTCTGGTACTTCAGCATATAAATTTTAGGGAGACACACATTCAGTCCACAACAATGGTAAATTTTATTATATTTTTTGCCTCAATAACAAGAACCCCACAAAACTAGATCTGGGATAACTGAGACACATAGGACCCTTCAAAAATAATCACAGAAACTCTGAAGCCTTCTTCTACAGCTCAGGACCCTTCAGACTTTTATAAAATAAGCAGTCCAGGCTGAAGACAAGCTTACAATAAAAAATAATAGACACCTCACAACAGAGTTGAGAAAGAGTCAGCAGATATAACAGATAGAATTACTACCTTGAAAACTAAAGTCACAGGACAATTTGAGGAGAATATAAGATAACTTTGTTTAGGTTGGGTGCGGCTCACACCTGTAATCCCAGCACTTTGGGAGGCTGAGGCAGGCAGATCACTTGAAGTCAGGAGTTCGAGACTAGCCTGGCTAACACGGCAAAACCTTATCTCTACTGAAAATACAAGAATTATCTGGGCATGTTGGCACACGCCTATAGTCCCAGCTCCCTGGGAGGCTGAGTGGGGAGAATGTCTTGAACCCGGGAGGCAGAGGTTACAGTGACCCGAGATTGTGCCACTGCACTGCAGACTGGATGACAGAGTGAGACCCTGTCTCAAACAAAACAAAACAAAACAACAAAACAAAACAAATAAAATAACCTTGTTTAAAACAAAGATAAAGGAAGAAATAGAAAGCATAATAAAATATTAGTGCTGTATGAAAAAGGAGATTTTTTAAAAGGGCCCAATTGTATTTTTAGAAATGAAAAACACATTTAAATAAATAACTTAATGGATGGGTTAAACATTAGGTTAGATATGGTAGAAGGTAATATCAGTGGATTGGAAGTTAGATCTGAGGAAATTGCATAGAATACAGCCCAGATATTAAAATATTGCATATATGAAGGAGTTGAAAGAATTGGTGGAAAGAATGAAAAAGGTTAACTTACATCTAAATGGAGTTCTAGGAAACAGTGGAGAGAATGATGAAAAGGCATTACTTTAAAAGATAATGCCAAGAATGTTTCGAAATTTAAGAAAGCTATTGATTTTTAGATTATAATAGCACACTAAACATTGAGTAGGGTAATTAAAAATACATCTCGATCTAGATACTCAATGTAGAAAACTGCTTAAATGTCAAAGAAAGTCTTAAAAGCAAGCAGGGAGAAAAGACAGATTATTTCTGTGCAAACATCAGATTTCATCAACCAACAGAGGCCAGAAGACAATGAAATAATATCTTCAAAGTGCTCAGTGAATATCAAACTAGAGTTCTATACAAAGCTAAATTATCATTCAAGAGTTAGGATGAAAAGACACTTTTCGGCCAGGCGCGGTGGCTCACGCCTATAATCCCAGCACTCTGGGAGGCTGAGGTGGGTGGATCATGAGGTCAGGAGATCGAGACCATCCTGGCTAACACAGTGAAACCCCGTCTCTACCAAAAAATACAAAAAATTAGCCAGGTGTGGTGGCAGGCGCCTGTAGCTACTCGGGAAGCTGAGGCAGGAGAATGGCGTGAACCCCGGAGGCAGAGCTTGCAGTGAGCCGAGATCATGCCACTGCACTCCAGCCTGGGCAACAGAGCAAGACTCTGTCTCAAAAAAAAAAAAAAAAGGAAAAAAGAAAAGGCATTTTTCATATAAACAAAGGCTGAGAGTATTTATCTCTAAAGTGATCTGTGCAGAGAGAACTACCAAGGGACATGTTTAATAAAGAAGCATTATTTTTTTTTCATGAACCTGGCATTGCAAATGTGTTTTTTAAAAGAAGGTTAAGATTTAGGACGATTGAAAATTAAGGTGGTTTTAGACATTGAACAATAATAAGGTGGAAGGTTAGTGAGAGATGGGGTGGGTGCAAAGATCAGAATTTAATGTATTCTAAGGTCTTGGTATTTTTCAGAGGAATAATGAACTATTATTTGAAATATTTCATAATTCAAAAGAAAGAAGAGAGAAATACCCAGACATTGACCTTTGGGCACCATCATTATCACTAGAATAACAACTAATATATGTGGAATTCTTACTGTGTGCCAAGGTCTTTTATGATGTTATTCCATTTAATCTCACGGCAACCATATGAAAAAGGCAATGCTGCCATTTTGAGAGGTAAGAGAACAGGGGGACGGGGGGATTTTCACTTTAGTGCTGCCATCACTGAGGGTATTGCACAGCAATAGTCTATGTTCGGTGAATGTGGATGAACCAAACCAAGCTGAGGTTAAACTACAATAAGCACCTTGCTCGTGTCCCATGTTAGAAAAGTGATGAAACTGTGGTTCTAACTCGGGCCTGGCTAGCCTCAGACTCCCTGCTCTTCTCCACAGTGTCTGCCCCTTACCGTTTCCTTCTCTGAGTAGACGACTGTAGGATTGTCAGCCCCTGGCCCTGCACTTCTTGTGAGTTAATGCCCCGCTTTTCCCCTCTCACACATGCTGTGGTCTGTGTGACTTGTCCCATTCAGGCCCTGATGTCCTAGTGGTGTCTTTTCAGGTGTCACACAGCCTGGCAGAGTCTCCTGGATCCCTGCTTTGCTTTCAACAAGCCTGGGCCAGCTGTCGCTCCCCAGTTTCTATGTGGCAGTCAGACAACACCCCCAGCCTGGTGTTGCTAGGAAATGCAGGAGTGATCATAGCATTTGGAGAAGGGGCCCTTTCTCCTGCCTCCTGTACACACCTGCCTTTACCATCTGTTCAGGACGCTCCTGGCACCTTGACCCTGCCACACTGAGATGCTCCACTGTGTTCTAGACTGTGGACCTTAGAGCTTGGGTTTTCTTAATGGAGGAATTATCAGGGGGAAAACTGGAGTCTGGGGTTGCTAAGCTACACTGGACCCTGTTCTAGTCACACACTGGAGAAGAGGTGCCGAGAGTGGGATGTCTCGCGTTCGAGGAATTTTCATTCAGTTTCCTATATTTTCAACAAAACGCCTATCTCTGCCCAAGTCTACTTTATATCCTGTATTTATATATAGATATGCACACACATATGTACACATACACACACTGAATAGTTAACTTGTTACGTCTGTGAAAATAGTTTTTTGGTGGTGTTTGTGTTTTGCCCCTTTGGTTTGTTTAATCATGGACTGTGCTGTTTGGTTTCCTGAATTGCCAGTTAATTTCAGGCTAAGGCAGTTAATCAGGTAGTCCCACATGGCCTGGCTTGAACATAGAATGAACAGGGAGCTCTGAATGCATTTAGGTTCTGATTACTGGCTACTCACACACTGTCATCATTCTTTGGAGGGTTTTTCTTGACCTGAGCTCAAATCATGCCATACCAGAGGGATTCCTGATTTAAATTGTCAGTGTTAGCAGGCCTGGTGGACAGATGGTGTCTTAAAGGCAAACAAAGGCTCTTGGCTTGCTGCTCATGGAAGCCATGGACTCCTCCAATTTCTGCTTTTCCCCCACAGAGGCCCTGGCCGTAGATCCCAGCATTGCCAGGGCAGCCTGTGTTGTTGAGGACTGTGTCCTGCGGTTCGGTGGCCAAGAGTATTTCGGCTCTCCCAGGGGTGTGCCAGAGGATCAGGCTATCCCTTTCTTAGGGACACAGTCGAGGTGGCTGGAAACAGCACGCACCTTGCCGTTGGAGGAGCTGGGTTTATGCTGTGACTCACCCAAACATCTCAGGTTGTGCTCTTGGGAAAGTCTTTGATCCTCAGTTTCCCCAGCTGTCGATTGGTGATATTTATCTCCACCTTGTAAAGAGAATTTATGATACAGAAGAAAATGCCGTGTAAACTTTAAAACAATACAAACGTAAGGCATTGCTACTCTTAGTGCTTGGAGGATGCTTTGTGGGAAGTTAATGGCCCTTGCTCTACCATATTTCAGTGCCAAGAACCACAAGAGCTGTCAATAAATATTGATGAATGATGAGGTGGAGAAGCCATTTGACTCTGTGGAAGCCCGTGCTTTATATATTAAATGCATGCATTCATTGGATCATTCATTGAGCAAATATTTATTGAGTTCCTATGAAACACGAGGCACTGGGAATAAAACAGTGAGTAGAACAAGTGGAATCATGACGAATGTTTCCTCTGGCTTTCAAAGAGTTAGAAAAATTAGGTGTGTTGTTTTCGTAAAATTAAATTATTCTATATATATAAAGGATTTTAAAATGCTGATAGTATAGCTGTCCTCCTCTTTGGTGTTAAGATGTCTCTTCTTTTGTGTGATGATGGTGATGGTTGATTTTCTTTTTTTTTTTTTTTTGAGACGAAGTCTCGCTCTGTCGCCCAGGCTGGAGAGCAGTGGTGCGATCTTGGCTCACTGCAAGCTCCGCCTCCCGGGTTCACGCCATTCTCCTGCCTCAGCCTCCCGAGTAGCTGGGACTACAGGTGCCCGCCACCTCGCCTGGCTAGTTTTTTGTATTTTTAGTAGAGACGGGGTTTCACCGTGTTAGCCAGGATGGTCTCGATCTCCTGACCTCGTGATCCGCCCGCCTCGGCCTCCCAAAGTGCTGGGATTACAGGTGTGAGCCACCTTGCCCGGCCTGTCTTCAGCATTCTTAACAAGTGGTTATCTGGTTTCTACTTGGATAGGGAAGGGGGCCTCACTAACTTCAACACACAGCCGCTGGAATGTTAAATAGCCATGATCTTTTGAATGTTCTTTTTTATATTAAGTTGAAATCTGCCATCCTATAACTTCTGCCCATCAAGTTTGAATCCTCAGTCTGGAGCAAACAAAATATATTTACTTCATTTTCTTAGAGCCCTCCAGATTTTTGAAGCAGACTATTATGTTTCTTCCAAGCACATTTTCCAGACTTCTTGTCCCCACTTTCTTTACCCAAGTTCTCTCATGGCTTCGTTCCTCACCCTCTTGCCTCTGCTGGTCAGCCTCTGCTTGCCAGTGTTCCCCTTGGAGTCTGTTCCCCAGAAGGGACACAGGGCTTCAGCTGTGTGCTGCCTTGGATGGAGTGCTCAGCCTGCTGAGTCCCTGATTCAGAGCTCTGAATGCAGATTAAGGAAGAAGTAAAGATTGCATTTGCCTTTTTGGCAGCTGTGCTCTACTGTTGACTCATATTGAGTCGCAGCCTACTAAAATCCCTAGGGTCCTTGTCATATAAATTGCTGATAAGACAAGCCAGGGTTCCACCTACCCTATGTTTATGCAGTGAATTTTTTCATCTAAGTATAGTCCTTTACATTCGTGCTTATTATATTTCATCTCGTTAGTGTGGACCATAGTTTCAGCTTGTTGAGGTCATTTTGATTCTGACTCAAACTTCCAATTTACTAGCTATTCCTCCCAGATTTGTGTCAGCAGCACATTTGAAAAATTTGCCTTCATCCAACTTTTTAATTTAGTGTTTGAAAGGCTAGAGCCAAAGACAGAGCCTTGGGTCACATCAGTAGAGACCTCCCAGTGTAAACGTATCGGTGAGTCAATCCCTAGGCATCTGTGCATAGAACCAGTGCACCTACGCATGTGTCAATCATCAGTGCATCTACGCATGTGTCAATCATCAGTGCATCTCTGGATCAGCCAATTGCAGACCCTCCTGAGTGTATTAGCCACACTGGTGATGTGAGTTCTATTTTCAGACTCTTCTACTTCTCCTTTTTTTAGGCAATGTCCACCTTTCCCATTATTGTACCACCATTGGTAGGATTATGACTTTCAAATTTACGTTTTCAGCCTGGATATCTGTCTCAAGTTTACATTTTTAATTTTTTAATTGGATAGCTGCAGAATGTTTTAATTTTTCAAAGTAAGTCCACTATCTCCATGTCCTCTGAAACCTTCTTCTCTTTCTGTGACCACTATTTCAGGGATGGTGCCACCAAGTTGGTCAAGTAAGGTACCTGGAAGCCATCCTCAGTGCTTTTGCTTTCTTCTCACTTCACAACTAATTCAATTAAATAGGGTAATTAAAAATACCCCTAGCTGTTCTAAGAGATTCTACCTCCTTAATACATCGTAACACACCCCTCGGACTCTGATCTATCTTGCCTATACAACTGTAAGAACCTTCTGACTAGGTTCTGTACTCCTGGCCTAACTCCTTCTAGCCCTCATCCTCTGCTATGTCACCAGGAAACAAAAGCACCACTCAGATTATGTCAGTGTACTGCACTGAGGCCTTCGCTGGTGCCCTGCCCACTGTAAATGATAGGTGGTCCTGCATCGTCTTACTGTTCTCAGCTTTTACTGTTTCTTCTACCAACCCTACACTTTAAATGTACTATCTACTGCTGGCTCCCAATTGTAGCATGTAAATTCATACTTGGGATATGCTGTTCCCTGTACCTGGGATGCCTTTCACTCCTTCTAGTCAACTGACTTCTCCTGCTTCTTTAGGATTCAGATCAAGCATCCCCTCCTTTGGGACTCCTTCCACAGATCCAGACTGAGTTGGGCATCCCTTTTCAGCGTCACTGCAACACTCTAAGTGTGCCCATTGGATAACTCATCACTATATGCTAGATTGCTTGTCTGCCTCTCCCACTTGGTTGAGGGCCCTCGCAGGGCAATGCCTGTGTTCTATGTGTCACTGGAGCCACAGCTCTTAGCACATAGTAGTAGGCACTTGGGATTTGTTGAAAAAATGGGCAAATGGATGATTTGACAGATCATTTCCAATTTGCATTGGACTGAGTGACCATTACTTCCCTTTTAGCATTACTCTACGATTCTGCATCTGTGGCATCCCTTTGGTGTACCGGCCATATAATTCCATTCAAAAAGTGAAAGTGTACTTTGACATTGATTAGGTTTTTTCTCCATCGGTGTTCCATGTTGTCTGATTTCTAATCTATTCTAGACTTGTTAAACTCCATTTTTACCACTTAGCTGCATGTTTATTTCTCTGATCCTGTATTGGTTAGGAAAAGCTAGCAGCTGTTACAAGCAGCCCTAAATCTCACTGGTTTGATGCAATACAAGTTTAATTTTCAGTTATGTCATAGTCCAGTGCAGTTATTCCTGGTCAGGTGGCCTTCCACATGGTGGCTCAGTGACCACGGTCCGTTTCGTTCTGCAGGGCTTCTCTCTTTGAGGTCTTTGACGTCTTCTCCATTCAGCTAACGTATGGAGAAAGAGAAGCAATTGCAAGTGAGGAAACAGAGGGATGGTGCATGGGAGCTTCTCACCAGCCCAGCCTGGACTGGCACACCATCACTTCTGTGCACATTTCACTGGCCAGAACTTATCCAAATGGTCATATCTAACTGCCACGGCAGCTGGAAAATGCAGTCTAGCTGTGACCCCAGGAAGGAAAAGAGAACACAGATATTTGTGAGCATGAACAGTTGCCATTGCATCCATTCCTAGATTCTGGACCTCTATGATTCCTAGGGCTGCCTTCCAGAGCTCTTCTTAGTAAGGGCATTTTCTGTGCTCCAAGCACTTTGATCTTCTATCTCCCAGGCTGCGTTTTTTATCTCTGCCCTTTGCCTCTCTGTTCTCTCAAGCCCTCTTGGCCATTGGTACCTCACTTCTCTTTTCTTGCTGGCCTGTCTGATCTTGACTCCTCATCGCTCCAGTTTCCCAGCAGCTGATCCTCGCTTGCTCACGTATCTGGGACTAGACCATCTGATTCTTGGTACCTGCTTGCCATTGCCAGGTGGGTTCCTCAGGGACAGCCCATCCCATTCCAAATCCCGGCACAATCGGGGAGAGTCCTTTCACTGTGTCCCGTGCTTTGAAGTCCTTCCTATGAGTCCAGAGTATGGATTTGAACTCTGTTTTTAGAGATAATTACGGAACTTAAAGAGTTACAGTGAGAGCCATTGGGACATGTGGGTTTTGGGAAGCCAAAAGAATCCATGCTGTATGTCCTGAAGCAGAGAAGCCTGAAGTGAATGGATAATCTTTACATATATGTAGAAAAATTGCAAAGGTAGTGATGCTAGAGGACATGTTCTTTTGTTACTCTGAAAAAGAAGGAAGTGTCACATTTTAGTGTGAGAATGTTAGGTAAGAGACAAAGAAAAAAATCATAAATTTCAGAATTTGGGATGCCATTATGGGTTCCTGAGAGAGGTTAAGTAATGTGCTTTCCTAGAAAAAAACAGGAGTGGAAGAGCCCACCTCAGAAGGCTTTGCAGTGACCTGCTGGGTGGCAGGAGATGGATGAGCAAGCTCAAAATCTCTTCTTGTGCCATGATTCTTTGAAAAAAATAAAAAAGCTGGGTGTTCTGACTCTGACCTTGTTTGAGAGATGCTCATACTGAACGTGTTTGTCTCTGGGTAATGGTTCCGGATGATTTTGTAAGTGGAAGGGATGTTGCCTTGTAAGGTTTCAGAAACTATGATGCCTGAGTTCCATTACCTGTTTTGTCACCTACTCATTCTGCAGGTTACTCTCTTGGGCAGGCCACTTCTCCATTCTTTTGATGGTCTGCTTATCTATTAAGTGGGGATGGGAACAGGATGAATTTTCAGGAGGTTCGAATGAGAAGTAATTCATGTTTCTAACATGCTTCAGAATACATAAGTACAACATCCTATGGGAATTCAAAATACAATTATACTTTTGTTTGTTAGGTTTATTTCTCCGTATGCTGGTTTTTTGGTTCTTGCCTTGAGACATACAGCTTTTTGCAAATGCTGTTTCCTAGAAATAGCTCTTTAAATGTGTATGCCTCTCCTAAGTGAGGGCTGAAATGGTACCCTCTGCTGGGTTGGAGCCTGGGGAGGAAGGAGAGGAGGCTGGAAGTCAACACCCTCAGGCCAGGGCCCTAACTCTAGAGGCCATGAACATGGTGGTTAAAGCGCATACTTTGCTGTCAGGCTGCTTGGTTTGCTGGAGGCTTTGCACAAGTTGGTTAGTCCCTCTGTGCCTCAGTGTTCTCATCTGTGAAGTGGGCGTCATACTAATGCCTACCTTATGGGGGTGCTGAGAGGATTAAATAAATCAATGTATGTAAAATCATGAGAACAGGATCTGGCCCACAGGAAGTACTCTGCAAATATTAACTCTTATTATTGTTTTTTTTTTTGGAGACGGAGTCTCGCTCTGTCACCCAGGCTGGAGTGCAGTGGCCGGATCTCAGCTCACTGCAAGCTCTGCCTCCCGGGTTTACGCCATTCTCCTGCCTCAGCCTCCCGAGTAGCTGGGACTACAGGTGCCCGCCACCTCGCCCGGCTAGTTTTTTGTATTTTTTAGTAGAGACGGGGTTTCACCGTGTTAACCAGGATGGTCTTGATCTCCTGACCTCGTGATCTGCCCGTCTCGGCCTCCCAAAGTGCTGGGATTACAGGCTTGAGCCACCGCGCCCGGCCAACTCTTATTTTTAAACAGGTATTTTAGAAGGATACTTTGCCTGTGATGTGTTCTCCTTGGTTACTTGCTGAATAAACAACCTCCTCCTGTGTATTTGAAGGGCCTCAGATCTGCCTTCATGCTTGCAGACATGAGGAGAAGGACCTTCCCACTCTCCTCGTGCTGGCTCAGTTGATGTTAAGAGATGACCATCAACACATGGGGAAAGCAATGTTTCAGTTCATAGGATTTAGTTGGAGCATTTATCGTATGTGACCGCAGCACAGATGGAATATCAGAGGACTCCACCGCATCAGGCAGGCTGGGCACTTGCTTGATGTTGATACTCTGAAATGAATCACAGTGTTAAATGTGGAGGGAGGGCTGTGCATGCAGACCTATATTCTTACTTCTGGGAGACCCTGTGGGGCTCTGAGACTTTGTACTTCTTAGTCCAACCAACTTGGAGCAGTCCCTTGCTGCCAGTGACTCATTCTGCTTTTACTGCTGATTCTGTGTTCTTGAGGGATTCATGGTTCGTGCACACGTGGAAGGCTGGGGCAGTGGGTGAAGGAGGCACATCACGTGAGTGTGTAGACAATAACTGCACCGTGTCACTTACAGCTGAGCCTCTTCCATAAGCCCTAAGCCACCCCTGTCTGTCCCCCCAACCCTGAGGGAAGCCATGGATGTGGGGGCGAGTGGTAGACTAAGCATCCCTTTGGAAGACAAGGATTAATTTGCATGAAGCTAGGAACATACTTTTGGAAAATTAAATCTAACAAAGGTCTGCTGAGCACCTCCTATGTGTAAAGCCCCATGCCGGGTGCCGTGCGAGGTGCTTGGGGTAGTAAGACTCGACTCCTGTCCTCAACGAGCTCAGGATCTCTTGGGGGAGATGAACACAGGAATAAAACAGGTCGTGATGAACATGGCAACGGAGCGTGGTGACAGCAGTGCCGTAAGAATCCTGAGGCTCTGCTGGGCTCATCCGGGGCATGCTATGTACCCAGAGACTTGACATTTTTTAATTTTTAAAAACTGCGGTAAAAAGTACGTAACACAATTTTCAGTCTGAATCATTTCTAAGTGTTACAGTTCAGTAGTGTTAAGTATATTGTTGTGGAACATACCTCCAGAACGTTTTCATCTTGAACAATCGTAACTGACCGGGCGCGGTGGCTCACGCCTGTAATCCCAGCACTTTGGGAGGCCGAGGCAGGCAGATCGTGAGGTCAGGAGATCGAGACCAGCCTGGCCGACATACTGAAACCCCGTCTCTACTAAAAATACAAAAAATTAGCCGGGCGAGGTGGCGGGCGCCTGTAGTCCCAGCTACTTGGGAGACTGAGGCAGGAGAATCACTTGAACCCGGGAGGCGGCGCTTGCAGTGAGCTGAGATTGCACCACTGCACTCCAGCCTGGGTGACAGTGCCAGACTCTGTCTCAAAAAAAAAAAAAAGAAAAAGAAAAAGAGAAGAAAAATTGTAACTTTGTAACTATATACCCATTAAACAACTCCCCATTTCTCCCTGCCTCCAGCCCACCACCATTCTACTCTCTGTTTTTATGCATTTGACTACTTTAGATACCTCGTGTTAAAGTGGAATCATTGAGTATTTGTCTCTTTGTGGCTGGCTTATTTCACATAACATAATGGACTGAAAGTTCATTTGTGTTGCAGTGTGTGTCAGAATTTCATTGCTTTTTGAGGCTGAATAAGATTCCATTTTATGGATAGACTGCATTTTTTTTTTTTTTGAGACGAGGTCTTGCTCTGTCGCCCAGGCTGTAGTGCAGTGATGTGATCTCGGCTCACTGCAACCTCGGTCTCCCGGGTTCAAGTGATTCTCCTGCCTCAGCCTCCTGAGTAGCTGGGATTACAGGTGTGCACTACCCCACCTGGCTAATTTTTGTATTTTTAGTAAAGATGGGGTTTCACTGTGTTGGCCAGGCTGGTCTTGAACTCCTGACCTCAAGTGATCTGCTCACCTCGGCCTTCCAAAGTGCTGGGATTACAAGCATGAGCCACCATGCCTGGCCAAGGATAGGCTATATTTTGTTTGTCCATTCTTCTGTCAATGGACATTTGGACTTGTTATTGTGAATAGTGCTGCTATGAACCTGGGCATGCAAATATCTCTTGGAAATCCTGCTTTGAGTTCTTTTGGATACATATCCAGAAGTAGGATTGCTGGATCATATAGTAGCTCTATTTTTAATTTTCTGAGGAATCGCCATACTGTTTTCCACAGTGGCTGCTCCATTTTACTTTCCCGCCAACAGTGCATAACGTTCTTATTCCTCCACATCCTCGCCAACTCTTGCTAATTTCTATTTTTTGATAGCAGCTATCCTAATGAGTGTGAAGTGATAGCTCGTGATGGTTTGGATTTGTGTTTCTCTGATGATCGGTGATGTTGGCCATGTGTATATCATCTTGGAGAAAGAGCTGTTCGAGTCTTTTGCCCATTTTAACATCAATACTCGAGGACTGCTATTTCTGCTCTGCCTATACCCTCAGACATCGGGACTGGCCTGCTTCTGCAGAGGTGGCCAGATCAACCCTGAGCCAGCAGAGGCTTCTGCCTCTGGAAATCCCAAAAGTATGCGGGTTACTCGTCTCCACTGGCCATATAACTGGCACCCCCCTGGACTGCTTAGCTCTGCCCATCCTGCTGTTTCCACCTTGCGATGATTTACACGGATGAGAGGCTGGGTATGTTCATTTCTTCTTGCTTCAGTATAAATACGCTACCACGAACTTAGTGGCTGAAAACAACACAGTTTTATTATCTTCTGTTTTTGAAGGTCAGGTTTCTGAGATGGGTCTGCAGGGCTGCAGTCCTTCTGGAGGCACTTGGAAGACTGTTTCCTTGCCTTTCCCAGCTCTAGAGAATGCCCACATTCCTTGGCGCATGCCCCCCTTCTCTACCTGCAAAGCGAACAGTGTAGCATCTTTTGCTCTCCTCCCCTGCCTTCCTCTTCTGAGGACCCTTGTGATGACCTCAGACCCACGTGAATAATCCCCCCCATCTCAACATCCTTAACTTAATCACATTGGCAAAGTTTCTTTTGCCACATAAGGTAACTTACTCACAAGTACCAGGGAGGAGGACAAGCACATGTCTGGGGTTGATGGTCATTATTCAGCCCACACTGGGCCTCTGCTATGTGGAAGGCAGGGGTAAGAGCAGCTTTTGTAGGGAGGGTTCTTATTCTGTGCCTTCTGGACTTAGACTTTACCCTGGGTTAGTAGGAACAGCGTCCAGGGATCTGAAGGCTTGGGCTTGACTTTGGTTTGGCTTTGACTGGGCGGGAACCTAGGGGACAAGAGGCTTGCTTTCTCTGAGCTCCTGTGACCTCACCTTTTAAAGGAGGCGGGTGGGTCAGGTGCTCTTCAGGTCCTTCTGTCTCTGCCATATCCTCATCTGTTCTCATTTCTCATGTAGTGTCCTCACATTGTTTTTTTCCCATTGGCTATGGAGAGACTGAGGCTGCCTTGAAGGGTAGAAGAGGAAAGTCATGTGAAGCTTTGGGGAAATGGCTCCTGGGCACCAACTAATTCAAAGGAGGACAGGAATAGCAGAAATGAAGGGCGTGATGCTTTATTGCTCGCCTCCTTCCTCCAGCCCCTACACGAAGCATCCTTGGAACAAACAAATGGAACTACTGCCCACCCTGTATGCCTAATTGGGTCATACATAACTTGTACAGTGATTTCCTATGAAACTTCAATTATCCACCCTTTCCAGTTCAAACCTGATAAGCTCAAATATTTGTAAACTGCCAGCCAGATGGAAGATGTGTCTCCCTGTGGCTTGGATATCCTGTAACTCAATGTGTGTGGTGACTGGCATGGGCATCTGTATTCAAGAAGAGAAAGAGCCTTGCACCCTGGTCATGGCATTAAGGGGCAAGAAAAGGTGTTGTGTGTTCTTTTTGGGACAGGTGGCCCGACTCTCCTCTGGAGCAGGCTGGGAGAAGTTGCCAAGGACAGCAGCTGGCGTCCTTCAGAGGCTGGGGAAGGAGGGGGCGACTCTTGGGTCTCTTGTGTCATTCTTCATCACTTCCTACTCGAGGGAGAATGTTGATGTGAAATAGTTAACCTTTAGTAAGCATGCATTAGTATTAATGCTCCCTATTTAATCCTTATTATATTACCCCTGTTTTACCGGTAAGAAAGCTGGAGATCAAAGAGGTTAAGTTAACTTAGGAAAGATCACATGGTCAACAAGTGGAGAGCTGAGACTCAAATGGAAATGAGTCCAATGTCTAATTAAATGTCAGATCTCAAAATGCATCTCTTTCTGCTCTGCCACATCCTATCTTCTGGCCTCTTTCCTTCATCTAAAACCACTGCCCTTGGGCGTGGAGTGTGGAGCTGTGGGTGAAGGAGGAGGCACCGAGCCACAGCCTGGAGGAGGTGACGGCTGCAAACCCCGCACTCTGGCAGAGGCCAGTCAAGCGCTTTGGAATGCCAAGCTGCCTGGAGCCAACTGTGGGCCAATCTTGTGTTGGCCACTTTCGTTTCAGGCCCAAATTTAGTTACAGACTCAGAAAGAGCGAGGCCCCTAGCCGGGCAGAGTTACCAGAGAGTGTGCGTGGGTGTGTGTCTGTGTGGGTGACTGTGCGGCGGGGCCTCTCCTTCCCAGGGAGGCTGGTGGCTTCTTGTGACAGGGGAGTATCTTACACAGCCGTGCCTCCCACTCTCCTGTACCAGTGGAGCCCCTGGTAGGCCTGTGCCCCGATGCTTCTTGACCACTTGTCCTATGCTAGGCACTGTGAGACCACATAGTGGAATGAGACAGGGCTCTGCTCTCAGGGTTACGTTTGATCTGGAGGAGACGTTACATGGATATAAGAAAGGCAGTGACCAAGGCCACGAGCTGCACAGATGCAGGTAGCTATGCTTTGTGCCTCCGTGTCCCACACCGGCAACATGCGTTCGTACATGTACTCGTGTACCTGCGTGCGTGTACTCAAGGATGACTGTGGGATCATGTGGGTCTTGCCTCCCGAGCCCCTTCCCCTGGGCAGGTGGTGGCTGCTCCTTTCTCCTATGGCTGAGCCCTTGACACAACTGTATGATTGTGGATGATCTGGGGCCTGTGGGGGCAGCTTGGTAACTCTTTGGCTCAACTGGGAAGTTGGAGCAGGTATTTGCCACCCTGAGTGTGAGCCCTAAGACCATAGTTTTATGCAGGAAACCGCCCCTCTTTCATGACACTCGGTGCCCAGTGCCTGCAGTTGTAGGCTGCCAGGGGACCACCCAGTAACAAAGCTATGTTGAGGCCATCTGCGTTTCATGCTGAAAGCACATTTTTCTTCAGCAGCATACTGAGTGCATAGAGCAGACCCAAGCAGACATCCCGTTTTCCCCAGTGACCTCCGCGTGTGTGAAAACGAGGCGGCTCTCACCTTGAGAAAGCTGCTGCAGGGTCACCCCAGAGATCCCACACACCTGCTGTTTGGTGCCTCCTTGTCTGTGTGTAGCTGCTATTAGCCCCATTTCACAGGTGGGAAAGGCAAAGGCAGGAAGGCTGCTAAAGAGCCTGGTATTCAAGGGAAGCGAATGAGCAGGCCGTTGTAATCCCAGTGGCCTCCCTTTCCACAATCTGAGTGCATCCCGAAGGGTTAGGGACAGCAGCTTAAGAAACCAGCAGGCATTTCAGAAGCTGAGCCCTGTAGGCGGTGAACATCCCATGCTCAAGGAGTTCCAGTGGTCCTAGCCCGTTAGCCATGTTTGTTGAGACTCAGGGGAGCACCCCCAGTAAGTGGCTGCCCTATTCAGGAGTACTTTTCAGATTCAAGTCTTTATCAACATTAAGGGAGGAAATTCAGGGGTAGAGGTGGGCGAGTGGGGGCCTCCTCTGTCTTGGGAAGCCTATTTCTTTGGCCAGTGTGTCCTGAGTGATAAACTTCTCCACCACCCACTAGTGAATGCGAGAATCACTGAATGCCAGAAAAGCGTGTAGGACCTTAGAGATCATTTGGTGAACCCTCGTTTAACATGTGAGGTGACTGAAGCACAGAGAGGGAGATAAACTTGTCTAGAGTCACACAGCTGCTTAGTGGGAAAGGGAGGAAGGGACTCATGCATTCAGCCCCTCTCAAAAAAGTGACTCAAGAGGGACAGCCGACCAGGAAGTAGGAGTGACTGGGGACTGTCTGTGCTTCAGGGGAAATGTTGGGGGTTGTGAAATGCAGCCACTCTGGATGGGGCCGTGCTGGGGTGCCTACAAGGGCCTTCTAGGTGCTCAGCCCCTCCTGTGCCTCTCCTTTATTGCTGCAGGCCCCAGGGGCTCAACCCCCTTTAACAATAACAAAACGAGACCAATTAATGACTCCTTCCCCTGAGAACTTAGTAGAAGGCTGCACCATGCTAAGTGCTTAAAATGTTTTAAGACTCTTGTCACAACTCAGAGATATCTAAGTCTCAGAAATGTAAATAAGTTGCCTGGGCTCACGGGGCTAGTAAATGGCAATACAGACGGGAACTTAGGGCTCCTGCTTTTGCTGTTAACCACCAGATCACACTATCTCTTCGCGGAGGTGGCTGCTGTAATTCACTCAATGCCCTTGCAGTCCTGTCCCCCTAAAACTCAGGAGTTCTAGATCCTGCACTCCACCTGTCCACTTTTTCTTTCCTGTCTTCATAGACCAGAAGCAGGTCCAATTTGCCTTAAAGGTTATGACCCTCCTAATTCCTGGGAGGACATAGTCAAAGGAGAGGAACAGAGACAGGGAGACAGAGTCACAGAGATGATCGAGTGTTACAGCGTTTTTACAGCCCTGGGTTCTGCGCGGTGAGTCCTGACTCCATTCTGAGATGAAAAATGGTAGTGCCATTGACCTCTGCCTTCTGCTTTCGGGCTCTTAAAGATGGACTTCTCCTGACCTCCCCTTCTTCTCCCTTTTGGCCCAGACTTTCAATGCAGTTGAGGCTGTGGGAGAATCCAGGCAGCACCATAAGTGCCCTCGGCCTGAGTCAGGGCATCCGGTGTTTCCCCAGTCCTTCAAGGAGAAGAGGACCCTGGAGGAGAAGGGCTAGGCAGGGTCGGATACCACTGGCTCCAGAGGGTGTCAGAAAAACCTGAGCAGAAAGAAGAGAAGGGGGAGTGCAGGACACGGGAAGATGGTAAACAGACGCCCACAGAGGAGGAGAGTGCACGCGTCCTGTGGGGACGGAGCATGGATTTGTGATGCCAGAGAAATTGGAAGGTTTAGGAGTGGAGAGGTCAGTCTTAGCCTGGGTCCCACTGGATGGAGGCTGTGTGCTTCTCTCTGCCTTGGTTTCATCATACACCATCCTTGGGAATCATGTCATTTGTCTCTTTACTGAAAATGATCAGGCGCTGAGTTGAAATCAGCATTCCTTCAGCAAACACTTCTTTTCATCCTGGCTGTGTGCCAGGCTCTGGGCTAGGCACAGAGCCACAGAGATGAGCACGTCACGGCCTGCCCTGGACATACTCACAGGTGCCCAGAGTGGAGCTTTTGGACAGGAATGAAACTGTGCAGAGATGAGGGGTTGATCTAACTTCCCATCAAACCAGCTCTCGCAGCCAAAGGTCCGATGCCTGATTGTTAACGGTGCTTGAGAAAACTGTTGATATATTTGGAGGTGGGTCTGGCTTTACTCAATTCTGAAGGCATGTTTGTGCGTGTGCATATGTGATTTATTTGATATTTGAAAACAATTTATGACCAGAATTCTTTGCATCCTTCTCTGGGCCTGTGTCCTGTGCTGAGGGCTCGCCGGAAGCACTTGTGTAGGGTAGAGACTTGTCCTGCCACATCTGTCTCCTCTGGACTGGCCTAAACTCTATCCTCCCATCTCCTTCCTGAAGGACAGCTTCCAAATGCCTTCCCCTCTGGTTCTCTTTTCCTGAGAAGGACAGACCTCCTTCTGTTTCCTCTTGGGATGTTCTTCCACGTATTCCGAGTCTCTTTGGCTTTCCAAAAAACATTCAATTGAGATAATTTTTTGGTATGGTGAAATATATGTAACATAAAAATGATCATTTTAACGATTTTAAGTGTACAATTTAGTGGCATTAAGTACATTCACCGTGTTGTATAACCATCAACCACTCTCTGTCTCTAGAACTTTTTGTCATTCCAAACCAACACTCTATAACCATTAACTCCCATTTTCGCTTCCTCCCTGGCCCTGGCAAACTCTATTCTACTTTCTATCTTTACAACTCTGCTAGGTACCTCATGTAAGTAGAATTATTCAATACATGTTCTTGTGTGTATGACTTACTTCACTTAGCACCTTGTCTTCAAGGCTCATCCATGTTGTAGACTGTAGCAGAATTTTATTCTTTTTAAGGCTGAATAATGCTCCCTTGTGTGAACAGACCACACTGTGTTTGCCCATCCATTTGTTGATGGACACTTGCGTTATTTCCATCTTTTGTCTCTTTGCATAATGCTGCTATGGACGTGGGTGTACAAGTATCTGTTTGAGTCCTTGCTTTCAGTTCTTTTGGGTATACACCCAGAAGTGGAATTCCTGGTTCATATGGTAATTTTATGTTAAATTTTTAAATTTTTAAATTTTTATTTATTTATTTGTTTTTTTTGAGACAGAGTCTCGCTCTGTCGCCCAGGCTAGAGGGCAGTGGCGCGATCTCGGCTCACTGCAAGCTCCGCCTCCCGGGTTCATGCCGTTCTCCTGCCTCAGCCTCCCGAGTAGCTGGGACTACTGATGCTCGCCACCACGCCTGGCTAGTTTTTTGTATTTTTAGTAGAGACGGGGTTTCACCGTGTTAGCCAGGATGGTCTCGATCTCCTGACCTCATGATCTGCCTGCTTCAGCCTCCCAAAGTGCTGGGATTACAGGCGTGAGCCACTGCACCTGGCCATGCTTAATTTTTTTGAGGAACTTTCATCCTGTTTTCTGTAGTGGTTGCACCATTTTACATACCCAACCAGCAACACATGAAGTTTCCAATTTCTCCACGTGATTGCCAATACTTGTTATTTTCTGATTTTTTGGTAATAGCCATCCTAAGGGGTTTGAAGAGCTATCTCTGGCTTTCAGGATTTCCATGTAAATTATGGTGAACCGCCAGGGCTCTCTGTGTGGCTCTTCCTAGCCGGGGGCCTCTTGGGTTGAACTTGCCCTGTAAACACAGGCAGATTGGAGGCAGCCGCTCAGGATAGCTGCAGCCGGGAGAGCCCAGCCAGTGGGCAGAGCGGAGTGGCTGCTGGGCTGCACCTGGTTCAGTCCCTGCTTTGACATCAGTAGGGGAGGAGATCCAGGCACCAAGCCACTGGAGAGGCTGAGGGGAGCAGTGAGATGTCTGGACCAATGAGTTCTGGAACCTGAGCTGTCTGAACTAGAAGGACCTCGTACGGTCTCTGGTCGAGCCTCCTCATTCTGTGGAAGAGATTGAGAGCCGGAGAAGGAACGTGATTTGCCTGAGTTCGCAGAGCAAATGAGTGATGGGCCTGGGGCTGGAATTCAGATTTACTGACTTCTGGCGTTGTTCTTTTCCCACCGAACTTGGGAAGGAGTCAAGATAACTTCATATCTATATGAAGTTCAATATTTACCAAGGAATGACAGCCTCAGGGAAGACTTGCATATTTTTTCATTGCCTTCTACCTTCTTGTCTGCCTGCTGTCTGGTGGGGTTTTGTGGGGATCAGATAAATGGCTTTGACTTTTCTAAATGAAAGAAGCATTATGTTTTATACAAAGCATCATTATTAAACGGCCTGTGAGTATGTAGAAATAAGCTGATGCTGTTTCTTTTGTCGTGCCTTAGTGAGAATTAGAGACTTCAGGAGTGGCACAAATAGGCTGTGTGTGGGTACATTTGTGTGTGTAATGTGTTTAGTGTGTACATATGCAGGTGACCCACCTTCCCCATACAGTGCGATCCCCGGACAATGGAAGAATTTCAGGGCCTTTTACTAACAGAGGATCCTTGGGAAATGCAGCACCATTTTCAAGGATCTCTGGAATTCTGTGTTCTGAATTATCTGGAGAGATCCATTAATATCTGTGTTTGGGATATAGCAATTATTTTTAAGAGTTGGTTGCTTAACATGGAAAATGTGCTTCTGGGAAAAAGAGTTTTAAAAACCCGGCTTTCTGGCCGGGCGTGGTGGCTCAAGCCTGTAATCCCAGCACTTTGGGAGGCCGAGACGGGCGGATCACGAGGTCAGGAGATCGAGACCATCCTGGCTAACACGGTGAAACCCTGTCTCTACTAAAAAATACAAAAAAAAAAAACTAGCTGGGCGAGTTGGTGGGCGCCTGTAGTCCCAGCTACTTGGGAGGCTGAGGCAGGAGAATGGCGTGAACCCGGGAGGCGGAGCTTGCAGTGAGCTGAGATCTGGCTACCGCTCCCCAGCCTGGGTGACAGAGTGAGACTCCATCTCAAAACAAAACAAAACAAAAAAAACCCGGCTTTCATGTTTTATTTTACTTCATTGAAATGAGGTTCTTCTTGGGTGCCCGGAGGCTTTATCTGTGGAGTGATTTTGACTAAATAATTCTTCATATTCAGGTAGTACTTTCATAGACATCATCCCTTATAGTCTTCACCATTGTTCTGTGAGGGATGTGGTATCATCTCAGTTTTACAGATGGGGAAACTGAGGCGTGGAGAGCATGCGTCACTTGGTACTGGTGGCACTGCTAGCACTGCTCAGGGTGTGAGGGGTGACCTCAGAGCTAGGGCCTGCGTGCTGAAGCCGCGAGGCTGTGGGGCTGGGGAAGCCCTCCCTCCCTGGTGCCTGGTTCTGAGGTTATGTGCATGGTGCACCCTGGCCCGGGGCTTAGTCTCACGGCCGCTCACTCCGGGCACCTAGCCCTGCTCGTGCTTCATGGAGCCGAACAGATAGGAAACGGAATGGTTTTTCCATAAGACGAAAAGAAAAAGGAAAAGATGAAGAGAAAAAGGAAAGGATCTTGCCCATGTTTCTCAGCTAACTTTCAAACCAACCATCTTACTCTACCCTAAACCTAGATCCTTGTGTCTGCAGAGAGCCACGGCTGGAAACCCAGGAGTGCAGGTGGTCCTCTGTCCGGAGCTTAGGCTGAAGTTGAGAGGGCCGCCGAGAGGTGCGCTGAGTTCTCCTGGGACTTCTCGCTTCTTTCTCTGCGGCTGCAGGGAGCTGCCCGTGTGTCCCAGTAGTGCTGGGGGTCAGGAGGAGGTGGCCTCAGGCAGGTTGCGAGGCGGGCGGCCTGTCTGCCCCCTTCCAGAGGCAGGCATCTGGCACTGGGGTGGCCACAGTCATATTGGAAGTGTACTTAAGCAACCAAACCAAACTGTAACTGGGTTTTCTTTCTGATTACCAAATAATTACTTATTGCACAGAATTTTGGAAAATTAATCACAAAAATACTAGTACTATTTATTATGTATTATGTTTTCTCTTACCGTGGCCACGCCAGTGCCAGATTCTTGCCCAGCCACTGACAGTCCCACACTGGAAGGGAGCACCTCCCAACCTGCCTGAGGCCGTTTCCCCCTCGCCCCCAGCACCACACTGGAAACACAAGCAGCTCCCTGCAGCTCTGTCCTGACAGTTTTATGTTCATTAACTCATTTGATTGTCACACAGTGCTATGAGATAGGCAGTGCCATTATCTGCTTTTTACGAGTGAGGAAGCTGAGGCACAGACAGGCTATGTGCCTTTTCAAGTCTCACAGCTAGCAACCGACAGAGCTCAAATTTGGATCCATTCTGCCTGGTTTCCAGGTCCGTGCTCCTGAGTGCTAGGCTGTACTGCCTCTCAGCACGTGTATATTACCCTACACTTAAAAATAACACTAGTGTTTCCTTCTAGTCTTTCTTCTATGAAAACAAACATAAAATTGGATGGGGACAGGGTGCAGTGGCTCACACCTGTAATCCCAGCACTTTTGGAGGCTGAGGTGAGTGGATCACCTGAGGTCAGGACTTCGAGACTAGCCTGGCCAACATGGCAAAATCCCATCTCTAGTAAAAATACAAAAATTAGCTGGGTGTGGTGGCACGTAGTAAAAATACAAAAATTAGCTGGGTGTGGTGGCACGTAATCCCAGCCTGTAATCCCAGCTACTTGGGAGGCTGAGGAAGGAGAATTGCTTGAACCCGGGAGGCCGAAGATGCGGTGAGCCAAGATTGCGCCACTGCACTCCAGCTTGGGAGACAGAGCGAGACTCCATCTCAAAAAAAAAAAGAAAAAAAATTGCGGTCCCATTGTATATACTTTTGTGGACCCTGTTTTTGCTTAATATGATACTGTGGAGACAATTTCTATATTCTTTCATATTTTTCAAAATGTAGTTTTCATGGCTTCCTAAAATTCTGTCAGTGGATGTGCACTGATTTATCTCACCAGTTCTCCGGTGCTGGGCTTCTTGATTATTTCCAGTTTGGTACTGGTATCGTTCACACCGTCACGAGTACCCAGGCGCAGAGCGTTGCCAGAGTCTTGGATTACTTCTTTCAGGGGAGCTTCTGAGAAGGGTAGTGCATGTTGGAATTTCTTAACGACTCCCGCCAGAGTGCTGAACTGCTGTCCTGACAGGGGGAGCAGACCATGCTTCCCCCGGGCAAAGTGCAGGAGGCTCTGGGAGGGGTCGGGGGCTCAGCCTCCCCCTCCCAGGTGGGGCTGTGGGAGCTACAGCTTCATCATCCTCACAGTGCAGAACAGAAGGGCACGCTGCACCTCCCTGAGGGTCAGGTCTGTGGGTCCGTGAGCTCCGAGCCTCAGGAGCAGGGACAGCTTCTGCTGCGGGGACCACTGTGCCATCCCACTGAGTCCCGTGACCCACGAGGCTGGGTGTTCAGAGGCACGAGGTGGAGTGCGAGCAGTTCCTACCGGTTCCCGAGGGTGCCCGCCCAGTTTGGGGGGTGACAGTGAATACGCAGGGTGAGTGAGCGTTAGCTGAGGGAGCCATTCTCTTGGATGGTAGCAGAAGGAGGCTGGGGCCACTGAGAATACTAAAAACTGCCCTCGCGAGGTCGCTGCCTCCGGTGTTCTAGTTCTGGTGCCTGGGAAAGCTGTACTCACCCTCTGCCTCTGCCCTCCTACCAATAAAGTGGGCCATAGCAACAGAACCCCTGCATCATGGGACTGAAGCCCAAGTAATTACTATTATGGGGAAAAAAGCCTTGGGACAGATACATGTTGAGTCATCCTTTCATTCAGCACGTTGGTACGGTGCACGTACCACACTCGGGCTGCCCTGGGCTCTGCGAATACGGTGGTACAAAACAGACAAAGGCTCAGGCTTCCTGGGACTTCCCTCCTGTTGGGAACAAGGAACACATATTCATTTAACCAATGATAATAGATACATTGAACATATGGCAAACATACTGATTTAAAATAATGGAAGAGCATCTTCCCCATATACTTCTGCACAGAAACCTTTGAAGGCCAAATGAAAGTTCTGTAAAGGAGCTTCCATGCGGCCAATGTGTTTTGACTGCCTCCTGGCAACACTGTACTAGGATTTGAGGCCACAACACTGTTTCCTGTTCTCAAGGAGCTTATGAGTTGCTGGGGAAATAAGAGAAGGACCCAAGTATTAGAGTTGAACTCATCTCAGGCGTTCAGCAGCCGAAGGAAAGGCTGAGCCAGTGGCTGGGTTCCCTCAGTGTGGTGCCTGGCTGCTGGGGCATTCTTCCCCACTGTCTGCACCCCATCCCTGCTCCCCAGACATCAGCAACCTGAAGGATTTCTCCTTTTTGTGGAGGGCTCTCTGTCTTCAGGCAGGCAGATTATGTTTTCTTTTTATTTTTTATTATACTTAAGTTCTGGGGTACATGTGCAGAATGTGCATGTTTGTAACATAGGTATAGACATGCCATGGTGGTTTGCAGCACCCATCAACCCGTCATCTACTTTAGGTATTTCTCCTAATGCTATCCCTCCCCTAGCCCCCACTCCCCAACAGGCCCCGGTGTGTGATGTTCCCCTCCTTGTGTCCATGTGTTCTCATCGTTCAACTCTCACTTACGAGTGAGAACATGCGGTGTTTGGTTTTCTGTTCTTGCGATAGTTTGCTGAGAATGATGGTTTCCAGCATCATCCATGTCCCTGCAAAGGACATGATCTCTTCCTTTTTTATGGCTGCATAGTATTCCATGGTGTATATGTGCCACATTTTCTTTATCCAGTCTGTCTTTATGGGCATTTGGGTTGGTTCCAAGTCTTTGCTATTGTGAATGGCGCCCCAGTAAACATATGTGTGCATGTGTGTTTATAGTAGAATGATTTATAATCCTTTGGCTATATACCTAGTAATAGGATTGCTGGGTCAAATGGTATTTCTAGTTCTAGTTCCTTGAGGAATCGCCACACTGTCTTCCACAATGGTTGAACTAATTTACACTGTCACCAACAGTGTAAAAGTGTTCCTATTTCTCCACATCCTCTCCAGCATCTGTTGCTTCCTGAGTTTTTAATGATCACCATTCTAACTGGCATGAGATGGTATCTCATTGTGGTTTTGATTTGCATTTCTCTAATGACCAGTGATGATGAGCCTTTTTTTTTTTTTAATAGTTGGTGCATAAATGTCTTCTTTTGAGAAGTGTCTGTTCATATCCTTTGCCCACTTTTTGATGGAATTATTTGTTTTTTTCTTGTAAATCTGTTCAAGTTCTTTGTAGATTATGGATATTAGCCCTTTGTCAGATGGGTAGATTGCAGAAATTTTCTTCCATTCTTCAGGTTGCCTGTTCACTCTGATGATATTTTTTTTTGCTATGCAGAAGCTCTTTAGTTTAATCAGATCCCATTTGTCTATTTTGGCTTTTGTTGCCATTGGTTTTGGTGTTTTAGTCATGAAGTCTTTGCTGATGCTAATGTCCTGAATAGTATTGCCTAAATTTTCTTCTAGGGTTTTTATGGTTTTAGGTCTTACGTTTAAGTCTTTAATCCATCTTGAGTTAATCTTTGTATAAAGTGTAAGGAAGGGATCCAGTTTCAGCTTTCCACATATGGCTAGCCAGTTTTCCCAACACCATTTATTAAATAGGGAATCCTTTCCCCATTGCTTGTTTTTGTCAGGTTTGTCAAAGATCTGAGGGTTGTGGATGTGTGGCATTATTTCTGAGGCCTCTGTTCTGTTCCATTGGTCTATATATCTGTTTTGGTACCAGTACCATGCTGTTTTGGTTACTGTAGCCTTGTAGTATAGTTTGAAATCAGGTAGCATGATGGCTCCAGGCTTCTTCTTTCTACTTAGGATTGTCTTGGCTATACGGGCTCTTTTTTGGTTCCATATGAAATTTAAAGTAGTTTTTTTCCAATTCTGTGAGGAAAGTCAATGGTAGCTTGATCGGGATAGCATTATATCTATAAATTACTTTGGGCAGTATGGCGATTTTGATGATATTGATTCTTCCTATCAATGAGCATGGAATGTTTTTCCATTTGTTTGTGTCCTCTCTTATTTCCTTGAGCAGTGATTTGTAGGTCTCCTTTAAGAGGTCCTTCACATCCCTTGTAAGTTGTACTCCTAGGTATTTTATTCTGTTTGCAATTGTGAATGGGAGTTCACACATGATTTGGCTCTCTGTTTGTCTATTATTGGTGTATAGGAATGGTTGTGATTTTTGCACACTGATATTGTATCCTGAGACTGCTGAAGTCGCTTATCAGCTTAAGGAGATTTTGGGCTGAGACAATGGGGTTTTCTAAATATACAATCATGTCATCTGCAAACAGAGACAATTTGATTTCCTCTGTTTCTATGTGAATACCCTTTATTTCCTTCTCTTGCCTGATTGCCCTGGCCAGAACTTCCAATACTATGTTGCATAGGAGTGGTGAGAGAGGGCATCCTTGTCTTGTGCCGGTTTTCAAAGGGAATGCTTCCAGCTTTTGCCCATTCAGTAATCTCTCCTACCACACTAAAAGAGTTGAAATGCTGATTTTCAATAAATGTGAATTAACCCTCAACCAGGGCCTGTAATTTAGGTTTGCTATCACCAGGTGGTGATGACTGCTTTAGTTCAAGTAGAAAGAGGTCGTGACTTCCCTCCTCTCCATGCTTGGAAATAAGTGGAAGAGGCATTTGGTTATTATGGCAAAAATTGTGGCAATTTGTCATCTTTAGTTGAAGGCCATGGCTTAGCTGTGTGTCTCTCAGTTTGTTTTCTTCCTTCTGGTCTCTGATGTCAATATGAGAGCCCTTGAGTGCCAAGGGTGTTATATCAGGGTCCTCTCGCCAAAGCAGTGTTGGCCTTGAGATCATCGCAGGTGATCTGCTTCTGGGGGTTCCTTACGAGGCTTCGTTTTCCTTTTTTTATCTTCTTTCGGCCAGCTGCCCTGTAAAGAACAGAGAGCAGGTGTGGTTTGCTGGATCACTAGCAGGTGTGAATGCTGTAGCTTTTCCGCTTTTCCCATTGGCTTGGGCCTCTGAAGTGCTCCAGGCTCTTTGCCTTCTGCCTTCATGCAGTCATTGGAAGCAGGTGGGTTGTAGGATAGAAAATTGTATTTGAGGGAGTACTGGTCAGTTGGGCTGGGGAGAGAGCCGCAGATGTCCTGGCGCCCTCACAGTCTCCTAGTTTTGCAGTACAGTTGACTGCTGTGGTCATGGAGCCTGTTCTGGGCACCTCTCATAGACTGTCTGTAGCAGAAGGGGCAGAGAGAAGAAGCGGAGCCAGAATGACAGAATGCTGCTGGAGATGGGTGGCCAAGAAATAGTTCAAAATTAGGAGAGAAGCGCCCAGTCGAGATCGTCTCGGCCCGGAAGGAGTGCATCGAGGGAAACCACTGGAAGCCCATCCTGGAGGCGGGTTTCACCACCTCAGCACAAGGCGTCCGCAAACCCACTGGGGTGCCCACCCTGGAGGGTTTCCTCAGCTGGAGGCGTCCTGAAGCCACTGGGTGCCCACCCTGGAGAGGGTTTTCACCTCAGCTGGGCGTCCTGAAGCCACTGGGTGCCCACCCTGGAGAGGGTTTTCACCTCAGCTGGGAGGCGATCCCGCAAAGAGCCACTGGGGTGCCCACCCTGGAGAGAGGTTTCACCTCAGCCTGGAAGTGATCCTGAAACCCACTAGGTGCCCGCCTGGAGGTTTTCACCTTGGCTGAGTCCTGAAGCCACGGGGCGCCCACCCTGGAGAGGGTTTTCACCTCAGCTGGGCGTCCTGAAGCCACGGGGCGCCCACCCCGGAGAGAGTTTTCACCTCAGCTGGGTGTCCTGAAGCCACTGGGCGCTCACCCCGGAGCGGGTTTTCACCTCAGCTGGGCGTCCTGAAGCCACTGAGCACTCACCCCGGAGAGAGTTTTCACCTCAGCTGGGTGTCCTGAAGCCACTGGGTGCTCACCCTGGAGCGGGTTTTCACCTCAGCTGCGGTGTCCTGAGGATTTCTCTTGCTTAGGCTGGAGGGGAATGCCAGCTTCCCCATTTGCCCATTGAGAAGAAAGTCATCTCTCATTTATGTCATGAGAGTATTAGATACTGAAAAAGGACTTTTGGTTTCTACATTGTTTGTTGGATCTTAGAATCTCTTATGCTTTGAAAATATGTCTTTTTGCATAGGGTGGTTAATTCCTGATCAGAAAATCCACCCACCCATCAACATCTGAATTCATTCTCGATTGCCTTTTTAAAAAGTTTTCCCACAATTTCGAATTCAGTGCTCTGCTCGTCATCTTCCTTACTTCTCACACTTCTTCGTCACCAGGCTCTTCCCACAAGGACTTCCTCTTGATACAGCACAACCTGTGTTGCCCAGTGTGGGAGCCTCTAGCCACATGTGACTATCTAAATGTACAGTAATTGAAAATTAAGTAAAATTCAAAATGCATTTTGCCAGATGTGCTAGCGGCAGTTCGGGTGCTCAGGAGCTGCGTATGGCCGGTGGCTAGGGCTCTGTAATCCAGCCTGGGATGATAGAGCGTTTCTATCACTGTAAACATTGTATTGGACAGCGTTGCTGTAGACGGGTCTATATATCTCAGTCAGGGTTCAGGCCTGTCACAGAAACTTCTGCAGCCATTTTTGGAGGAAAGACACTCAGTACAGGAATTTAGGGGTTTATACAATAATTGGAAGTGCTTCAAGAGCAGGCTTTAGGCTGGGTCTGTGGGACGATTCCCAAAATAACGCTGCACAACAGGCCCGCCGAGGAAACTGCAGCTCAGGTACAATTATGAGGCTGGGGGACCTGGAAGCCACTGTGCCAAGGGCTGGCTCTGGGATCCCACCACCTTATGAATGATCCAGGAATCAGGAAGCCACTGGCGTGGCCCTGCCAGCTTGTTCCCTGCAAGATAGACGCCTCCCGCACCTGACTTAGTTTTGATTCGGTTCTTGATTGGCGAACGTCGTGTCGGGATTTCTCGCTCCAAGGGAGGTTGGGAGCCGTTGTGTTTAGCCCTCTAGCCCCTGCGGTCCAGCGGGCACAGTAGGAGGAGGGTGAGACCGCCAAGTTTACCAGCCTCTCAGCCACCACATGGTGCCCAGCACACGCCATCCTTCCAGAGAGGCGTGCCACTGGGCTTCAGATGACAATTATAAAGCTGGGCCTCGGCTTATCGTCTGAGACCAAGAGACGGTGTCCTCTCTGTTCACGTCCTCCGGCTATCTTCGTACTGCAATAGATAGGGAAGATTAATGGCCCAGCTTTCTAGTCAGTGGGCCTTTAGTGGGCAGAGAAAGTCCGGTTTCTGTTCCGGGTTGTCTGCTGTGCTCTTAAAGGGAATGTAGGCCCCTTGTCACTACAGCAAGACGACAGACGGCGAGAGCCAAGTGGGCTTCTAGGTGACGTGTTGGCCTGAGAGAAGGCATTTCCTTTGCCGTGCAGAGATTGCTCGGTGGTCAGGACTTCACGAGAAATTCATTGGCAGTTCTTCCCTTTCTGGGTGTGAGCGGCGGCTGCTCGCCCTCTGAATCAGTCTGGGTGTCTGTGTCTGCGGAGGTGGAGGCGTGACCTGCCTTTGTGCTCACAGAAGGCGCCAAGGCCAAGCAGGGGGACTGCTGCTGAAGCAGGCTGGTCGCCCCAGACCTTTTCCTACACACGGCTGACCGGGGGGTCCCTTTCCAATGCCAGGGCTGTTGGTTATGTTTATTTAAGGGTGGCATGGAGGCAGGGAAGTGGGGAGAACACTGGCAGCTGTTTGAGTTCTGCTTCTTTGGAGTAGGGGCTTGAAGAAGAGGGATCACCTGAGCCCAGACCTGAAATGTGAGAAGGGATTGCCTAGCAAAGGGTAGAGAGAAGAACAGGAAGGACATCCTCAGTATGTGCAAAGGCACTGCGGCAGGCAAGAACTGAGCATGTCTGAAGCATGAAATGAGCCACTGTGTCAGGAGCGCGTTGGACCAGGCCCAGAGGGGAGTGAGGTGAACTCAGAGAAGTGGGCCAGGGCCAGTCTGTGCAGGTGTTGTAAACTGTCACAAGGAGTTTGGATTCTGAAGGGATCTAACTAGGGGAATGACAGGGCCCAGTTTACAAGTTCTGTTTCTAAAAGGTGACTTTGGCTGCTGCATGGAGATTGGCTTGGGGATGGCCAAGAGTGGACTGAGGGAAATGGCAGGGGCTACTGCAGCACTTCTGGGCAAGAAATAGGTAGTGGCCTGGACGAGGATGGACATCTTCCTCACCGCCCCTTTCCTCAGAACTTCTGCCCCATGGTTACATCCAATGGAACCAAGAAGAGCACGTGGCTTGAGAATAAGCGCCTTCTTTAGAGATGGATGGACTGACTCCAGCAGTGTTCTTTCTACAGCGTCCCTGTAGTCCACCTTTATCTGTATCATGACAACAGTATGATAACAGTCGTTAGCAAACTGTTGAGAATTTTCTGGGATACGGCCCTGAATCAGGTGCAGAAATAGAGATGGATTAAAGAAAAAAACAAAAAAACAATTGTTTCATCACTGAACACTGTCCAAGTCCCCAGCACCAGGCCCCTCACTCACAGGGGACACCCAGGAAGCACATGCCACTGACTCCTAACTTGGACTCCTCACTTGGACCCTTGCAGAGCGGAATGACACGAGGCTGGCCAGACCGTGCAGGGGTCCTGCCTTCCTCCTGGTCCCCAGCAGCAGCACCTGGGTGCAGGAGGAGGATGCAGAGGCTGTCTTCAGGGGAGCTGGGCCATTTGATAGGTGGGAAGTATTTTCTTATGTCTGGGGATTAGGTCACTGCTGGGGGGCACCTACCTATTGGTGTGTGGCCTGATCTTCCAGACAGCTGCTCGGGGCCTTGTTCAGGGGTAGGAGGATCGGTGGAAATAGCCCAGTCAGGCACAGCCAGAGCAGACTTAAATGGTGGCATCCTTTCAGCTGGCAGCCAGGAGCCTGAGCTTTGAATCAGCTTTCTAATTTGAAAATTGATCTCTTTGCATTGGGTGGTGATTTCGTGCTAACAAAAGCCATCAGGGACACAATGCTGCCTGCCCTACCTTCATGGCACCACTCTGGATTCAAAACATCGAGCCAGAGATGGGGATTTTCCACTCCTGGGAGCCTTGGGTGGTTGTGCCACCCTGTTGTGGGTGACCCGGAGATACTCATAGAGCATTTCGAGTGCTCAGGAGCCACATATGACTGCTGGCTAGGGAATCGGACAGCCTAGGATGATAGAACGTTTCCATGACTGTAAACATTGTATTAGACCGTGTTGCTATAGAATGGTCCGTATGTCTCAGGTCAGGGTGGGGATCTACCGCAGTGCGTGGGGGAAAATTACTTGGAGAAGGGAGGCCCGGGCCCAGAGGTGGCCAGTCCCGAGAGGCCATACCTGTGTCACCTGTGTGTGGTTCTGCGTTCCTGCGCAGGGCCCTCGTCATGTCACAGGACCGCAGCAATGCTCAGAGCTGCCAGGACCAAAATAGCGTAGGCTGTTTTCGTGGCCTCTGGCTAGGGAGAGGTTGACATTCCATTTTTCCCCATGGGCTGGTTCCTATGTGCTTTCTCCAGATGGTGTGCACCAGAGAGGTCTTGCGCTCTGGGAATGGTTTACAATATAAATAAGGTCCCCCATGGAGTTTTGGGAGGGCTCAGAAGGCAGCTCACCAGGATGTGGTTTTCAGAGCTGCCCCGGGGCTCCGCACAGCCAGCTACCATCTTGGAAGCTTCTACCTCGTGCCCGGGTGCGGGGAGGTGCCCCTCACGCGGCTTTTCTGGGTGGTGCGTGTGTTCTCAGGCTGGGGCTTCCTGCCCTCTTTCCAAGTGTTGTCCCCAAACTCCTGGGACTCTTGGGACTGGCAGCCTGTATGAGAGGGGGAGATTAAGGGCAATGCGTGGGGGTGAGTACAAAGATTAAGGTCTGGGTACCGCCATCTCAGGGGAGGCGTGAGCTGAGGAGGGCTTACGATGAGTGACTTGGGGTCTGGGAATGCCAGCAGTTGGGGACAGGGCAGCTTCTATGTATCTGAGGGAAAAGGAGAAGTTAGTCTAGGAACTAAAATAGTCTATTAAATTTTGTCAGTGCCAAACAGAGAGTCTAGGAAGAAAAAAATTATATACCACAGATTGAATGGAGCAAAATTAGAGTTCCAGCCTTCCCTGGCAAGCCAAAGAGGCAGGAGCTCCGTGGCTCCAGTGCAGCAGATGGAAACAGAGGCGCTTTCCACTTTTGCCTAAGAGGCGCCCCAAGGTTACTGCGTGGGCAGGTGGCGTAGTGGATGCTGTCACGTGGAGATCATAGTAAACAGAAAGAATGTTCTTGGGGTCAGAAATCCAGCCCCTTGTATCTCGAGGCCTGGAGAAGCCCAGGAGGAGGTGTGCACCTTGTCTGTCACCATGTACACGAGCACGTGTGTGCGTGCATGTGGAGTGTGAGAGAGAGGGCTGAGGAGGCAGGAGTAGAGTCTAGCAGCTCACTGTGAGCCCTGTGCCTGCTGTAGCAACCCTCCGTCGCCCATTCTGTGACCTTTAGTGAGTCAGACACTCCTTTGTCTTCTTATGTGTTAAATGGAAACACGCATGCTTGCTGGGTGTTCAACCAGTTCTCGTGCTTTGGGTGCCTTTATTAATTCAAATGCACTCTTTATATCTTTTCCTGCTGGATCTTGTGAGAAAGGTTAAGGTCCCAGCTTTACTGGGGTCTTCCTCACTTTAGGCTTGGGATCTACACAGCGAGTGCAGGGAGGACAGGGACGAGTTACGGGAGCGATGGGACGTCTCCTGGTGGGGAGTGTCACGTCCTCCTTGAGCCTGATGTTCTGGTTAATGCAGTTTATCCCTGGGACAGAGAACAGGAGGAAAGTGAAGGGAATATATATGGTAAGGTGAGAGTCGGTGTCACATTGAGAATGTGGCTATGAATTGGGTATGGCAGAGAGGCAATTTCCCAGGCCTTGAGGGGTGGAGGCGGGGCTGTAATGCTACAGGGGCCAGATGGAGGTAGAGCAGGTGGCAACTGCTGTGGGACAGGAGGCAGCTGACCAGCTGGTCTCCAAGAGGACCTGAAGGGTCTTCTTGCGGTCATGCAGGGGTGGTAGCTATGTGGCATGAGTGATGCCATTCCCTGCCCTTTGTGCCCGTGGTGGACAACACTAATCTTTCATCCTCAGAGTCCTTTAAGTATATAGCATTTTGGACAGTGATGTCAATCAATTGGTATAAAAGTTGAAACTTATTGTCTGTCACTGGTGTGATGGAAAGGATATAGACTGGAGTCCAACAGAAATGACAGCCCCACCAGGTCCAAGCTTTGGGCACCGACCAAGCATATTAGGTCGTTTTTTGGTTGCAAGGGACAGAGAGCCGTTTCACATTAGCTTTGGCTAAGTTATTTAAGTCACTTAAACCATCACGGTGGGTGGGGGAGGCTCAGCCAGCCTTGCAGTACAGCCCTAATGGAGGTCAGCCCCAAGAGGCCACACCTGTCTCACCTGCGTGTGGCTCAGGGAAGGTCTAACTTCAGGTGTGGCTGGATGAGGAATCTGGTGAGGTTGCTGGGGCTTTGCCTCTGGGGCAGACTCTCTAGGTGAAAATGTTCACATGGCTAAGCCGAGTTGTGTGCTCTTCACAGGTTCCTGTGGGGACGGGGTGGAGGGGGCGGTGATAGGTTCTAGAAAGCAGGTCACATGGGGAGCAAAGTTACCTTGGAGGTCAAACATAGAAGGATCAGTCCAAGATAAGAGTTGGGGAGGTGGCTGGGAGAGGCACCAAGTGTTCAGCTGTGTCTTAGTTACAGGTGAGGAGAGGGAGGGGATCAATCAGGTTGAGCCAGCAACCTTCAGACCCAGCGGCTGCCCCGGAATACCTCGTGCACGTGAAACACAAAAGGTCACTGTGGGCGGCCTCGGAGGTGATGGATGTGCAACTGGTCTGGCTCCTCCGGCCACAGTCTCCCGGGCAGCTGAAGTGGCCTCAGATGCCAACCTCACCGCCCACAGTAGCACCCTCTTCTCTGCGGCTTTTCTTGATCCCGCGGCACCTGGCCAGTTGACTAGCGGTACCACGTCTCAAGGTCACACCTGTGTTCTGGGAGATTCAGGTTTGGGCCAGGCTGAGCTGATCGCTTGGCAAACCTTACAGATTCTAGAGCGAGGCGTCCAGCCTAACAGGCCAAAGAGTGTTTGCCAAGCATATGTGCTGTCTTAGGGACAGTCTCAGAGGCTTCGTTGCCTAGACACCGGAGCAGGGCAGCTGTCCCTGTGCAGGTTGGAGCCCTGGGTTGCACTGGTTCCAATCAGGTTTCCTTCCTGACATTGTCCCTCTCCCCTACCCCATCAACCCCTGCCACTCACAGCTCCCTTTCCCAGATAGCAAATGCTGTCTAATGAATCATCCCAAAACAAAGTGGCTCACAACAGCAGACACCCTGTTATTGCTCAGTCTCTGTGGGTCAGGAATTCAGGAAGCTCTTGTGTGGGTCAGTAATTCAAAAAGTTACTGATTTGGGGCAGTCCTGACTTGGGGTCTCTCCTGGGGTGGCAGTCAGATGGTGACTGGGACGGCTGGGGGCTGGCCAGGACTCTCTCTTGCCACATGGCCTCTCTGTTGAGGCTAGTCTGGACTTCCTCACAGCATGGCAGCTCAGGGCTGAATGGCTGCCTTGTGTGGGGGCTGGCTTCCTCCAGGGCGACCATCCGGAGACAGGGGGGTGCAATGTGGCATTTTTTTTTTTTAACCTATCCTTGGAAGTCACATGGTGTCACTTTTGCTGTACTTCATTGGTAAAACAATCACCAAAGGCTGACCTTATTTCAAGAGGAGGGCCTAGATCTTTCTCAGTGAAAGGGATGTCAGACGTGAAGGGATTCATTGACATGATTTAAAACCATCACAGCTCTCCTAGCTCCTTCTGGTCAACCAACACTTAAAGCCCAGATGGCTTTGAGGTAGCTGGATGTGACCTTACTCTAGTGCAACCTTCTCACTTTATTATATTTATTTTTGTTTATTGGAACCCAGGTGCGGAGAGTTGAGTGAATCATACTCTAGTTCATTGTACCTTTTCATCATTGATTCATGCGATGACCTCTCACATTCACTTACTCATTCATTTATGCTTCTTCCTTGCCCCCATATCTTACTCTCATTTTCCTCCTCACCATCCTTAAACAGTCATTCTATTCGATTTCATGAATATCCTTTTGTTTGCATGAGTTCTTAAAATACGTATTTTAATTTGCAGGTAATGTGTTGTGTTTTATCTGTTTCTGCTGAGGTCCACATGTGCTGTCATGCACGGATCTCATCTGTTGCCCACCTAAGGTGAGGCAAGGAGACCAGAGCGGAGTGACGCGCCCAAGGTCACCCAGCTGAACCGGGACCGGAAGGATCCTGGCCCTGTTCCCTCAGCATCTCACACTCATGTTTCCACGTGCCACCTCCTAACCACCTGCAATAGCTTGAAATAAGGTTTTGAAAAAATTGTGAATCTGGGGTCCAGAGAGCGTCGAAAGTGCTCCCGCTTTCTGTCTGGTCACTGTTGTGTTCTTTTCTCTTTTGCCACAGGTTCCAACTATGGGAGCCCACGCCCCGCCCATGCCAACATGAATGCCAATGCGGCCGCGGGACTGGCCCCTGAGCACATCCCCACCCCGGGGGCCGCCCTGTCCTGGCAGGCGGCCATCGACGCAGCCCGGCAGGCGAAGCTGATGGGCAGCGCTGGCAACGCGACCATCTCCACGGTCAGCTCCACGCAGCGGAAGCGGCAGCAATATGGGAAACCCAAGAAGCAGGGCAGCACCACGGCCACACGCCCGCCCCGAGCCCTGCTCTGCCTGACCCTGAAGAACCCCATCCGGAGGGCCTGCATCAGCATTGTCGAATGGAAATATCCTTTGTTCGCTGGGCTGGGCATGCTCCTGGGACCTGCACCCTGGGGCCAGCCCTCCGAGGCTCCCTGGGTCACGGGCTGTGTCAGCGGTGCTGGGCTACAAACGGGGCCTTGGGCCTACTGCATCTGCATTACTGGGGTGCCGTGAAATGCAGAGTTCTGGGCCCTGCCCTAGACTTGATGAATCAGAATCTCTGGGGACAAGGCCCAGCAATCTGCTTGTATAATAAGCTACCTGGGTTTTTTTTTTTTTTTTTTTTCCATATAATAAGCAACATTTGAGAAAATGAGCCTAAGAAGTTATGAAATACCATCTCCTGTAGCTGAGCTTGCCCAGGGGCCCACTCATGCTTTGGGGTAACAGTCGTTAGTTACATGCTTCCTCATTCCCTTCTCTCCCCTCTGTGCCATGGCACTGGATGGTTTCATGGCCTTCCCTTTCTCTAGGGTGAAGGGGCTCAGGAGATGCAAGAGCGTGGTGGTCAGGACCCCTGGCTCTTGGCTCAAGGGCCCCGAAGCAGTGGTTCTCAGCCTTGACTGCACATTAGAGTCTCCTGGAAAGTTCTAACAAACTACAGACCACTCAGTTCCACGTAGGCATAAAAACAAACAAAAAACAACAACAGAAAACTCTCTGGGTAATTCTCATGTGCAGACGAAGTTGAGAACACTGTCTGGAAGTGCTCTGTTTGTCCATATAGAAACAGGTGAGTGGGTCCCTCAGAGACAGGGGCTTTGAAGGGCTGGGCTCTCACTGGGGAGTTCCAAGCGCCTTACTTCATCAGGATCCTGGGGCTGTAGCAATTAGAAAAGAACTTTAAGCGGTGAAGTTCCACCCCCACTTCCACCAGTGATGAAACCGAGCCCCCCAGGAGCGGCTCTCCGGGGTCCTGTGGTCAGGAACAGATGGGACTAGAACCCTGGTACTGACTGTGGGAATTTTCTTAGTAAGAATTCATCCAGGCAGGACTGCTGTGTCTCTCGAGGGCCAGGATGGGAGCATTAGGCTTCATCAATGAGTTTCTATGGAAAGATTTAAAAGTCTCAGGTACTGGTTGAAAGAAGATAGCCCAGAGATAAAAGAAAGTTTCTGTTGAGACAGAAATGTTAGTTCTATAAATGTTTGAAGCCAGGTGCTGTGGCTCACGCCTGTAATCCCAGCACTTTGAGGGGCCAAGGCAGGTGGATCACCTGAGGTCAGGAGTTCGAGACCAGCCTGGCCAACATGGTGAAACCTCGTCTCTGCTAATAATACAAAAATTAGTCAGGCGTGGGGGCACATGCCAGTAATCCCAGCTACTCGGGAGGCTGAGGCAAGAGACTTGCTTGAACTCGGGATGAAGAGGTTGCAGTGAGCTGAGATCATGCCACTGCACTCCAGCCTGAGCATCAGAGTGAAATCTGTCTCAAATAAATAAATAATAATAAATAAATGTTTGAGCCCCTCAACTTAAAAGTATTTTAAGAAAATGCATTTTAAAACAAGTGGCTGCAGCTGCCTGACTGGCCTGCCTGAGTGGCCAGGCCTGGTTTTAGTCCCCAGGGGACTGGGTGGGAGGCTCGGTCTTGGTCAGCCCCATAGGACTGCTTGCGTAGCTGCTCATGGTGGAGTCAGGGAGTGGGAAAACTGAGGGCCCTGCAGGTCAGGCACCCCTGACAGAAGGGCAGCAAGGCCCAGAGAAGCCAAAGGACTTGCCCTAAATCACGCAGCTGGCGACTGACAGAGCTGGATTTCAAATCCAGGTTTCCCTAACCCCAAAGTCCATGCATGTCCCACACCCTGTGCATCCATAGTACTAGGTAGGACTAGGCAGGTACTAGTAGATACTAGGTAGAACCAGTTAGGTACTTGGGAGGATGTTCGGGGGCTGCAGTCCAGGTGCACTAGGACATGCTGGACCTGGATCTGGGCCTAAAACCTACTCCCTGGGTGCTGTGGCCACTCCTTTGGGGGAATGTGCCTTCCCACCTGGAGGAGAGGAAGGGGGCCCAGCCTTAGCAGTGCCAGGTGGGTGGCATTCCAAGATTGCTTGGGAAGAGTGGCTGGACAGGGAAGGAGATAGCCTGGAGTACTAGCCAGCCAGTTCTTGAAAAAGTGGCATCTGACACTGTCATTAGGAAGGAAAAGCAGTTTAAAAAGTCATCTGGGCCTCAAAAGGTGACACAGAGCACTTCCCAGGGCTTACCTGGGTTCTCTGCTTTTTAGCCGGTGGCTTTTCTTCTCTGCCTGATTGGTTTTTACACGTGATCTTCTCTGGCATTAGCCCAGTGCCTTTAGCATAAAGTGAAGGATGGAGAGATGGATAGTCTGAATGAGGAGAGGGGAACTGATAGTGCCAGAAACCCCAAGCTTGGCTGTCCCCCACTGTAGTGGAGGCAGTGAGGCGACATTTTCTGGGTGTGTGTGCACGGGTCTGGCTTGACTGGGTTGTTGCGTCCTTGTCCTGATGGGGACAGCACAGGCACCAGCTGATGGGAATGAAATTGGCCAGCCTGTGGGCTCAGTGTCACTTTCCTAAGCAGGCGAGAAAAGGTTTGGGAGGCAAGAGGTGGTGCGGCAGGAGGGCTAGAAGAACTGCCTACGAAGCCTTCAAGGTAACTTTAGAGTGGATCAGTATAGAGTAGTCCTTAACACTGAGACTGCCTGAGCTTGGATCCCATCCTACTACTTGCTCTGTGACCTGGCACAAGTTAACATCTGACCCTTCTGTGCCTCAGTTTTCTCATTTAGAAAGTGGGGATCACAAGCATACATTCCACACAGGACATTTCCATAGGGGCGTAAGAATGTGCCTGGCACTGAGCAAGCTCTTGGCAGAGGTCAGCTTCTGTCCTTACTGTCACCGGCACCAGCATCAGCGTCTGTCTCCCATCATCACCACTTGTGCCTCATCCAGCACAAGGACAGCAGAATGTAAAAGCTTAGTCAGTCGGTCTGGGTTCCGGCCCAGGCTCTGCTGTGTGCCAGCTCGGGGTCTTGGACTGACCGCTTTACTTTTCACACCTGCAAAGTTGGGAGATTGATGGGTCCACTGTGTGGCATCTTTTTTGATATCAAGGTGGACACAGAAAATGTTCTACAGGAAAATGGATCCTCACAAGTACCCACACGGCTAGGGAGGCCAGTGCTAAGATAATCATCCGGGTTCCTCCCAGTTCGCAATTCTGTGACACTGGCCCAGGGTTGCCCGTGAACACGTCAGAAGGCCGTCTGTGGCAGGGGAGTGAACACTGGACTTGGTGATCGGGAAATCTGGGCTCTAGTCTCAGCTGGTCACTAACCTGCTGTGGGGCCTTGGGAAAGTTTCTCAGGCTCTCTGGGCCTCAGAGGGTCAGACTAGATAATCTCTAAGGTCTCTTTCTGCCTCAGTATTCACTAACTTTGTGAGTATGGATTTCCCTGAGAGAATTATGGTGGTCCCCTCACCCCAGACCTCCACCCCTCTCTGTCTTCCTCCTCCTGTGAGACTCCATGAACTGGGCTGCAAACTGGGCAATGAGAGCGGAGTAGGTGGGAGTGGAGCTGGAAGAGCATAGACGGGCCCTTCCATGGAGGGTGTGGGGTGGTCCCATTGGAAGGGGTGTTATCACATTAGCTGATTTTTCTCTTGAGAGCGTATCCTTCCCTGAAAATGTGATGAAGAAGTCAGGGCGTGGGAACCTCTGCCTGCACTGCTCCTGGTGAGGGAACCTCGGACTGTCCCGCTAGAGCCCAGCACACACCAAGGAAAAATCAGGAGGCCTTGAAATTAAAGCTTTGCCTGCTGAAGCGGGACCTCCGCAGACCAAAGGGGTTTCTATGCTGTCTGTGAGACTCATCCTTAAAGAGGAGATGCCTTCCTTCCCTGTACTCACTCAGGACGGGCACCCTGCCGTGCTCTTAGGGGTCTTCAGGATCTCCGGATCCTGTCAGAGAATGAGAGAGAAGAAATGGAAACCACTCTGAACTTTAGTTTAAAAGATTAAAAATAAAATCTCCAAATGTCAATGAAACCCAGGGGTAGTCTCTCTGTCTTAGAATCCCGTTCCACACATGTCCCCCGTTCCAGGTGGGCATGGGCCCACAGGCAGCTCGGCGTAAGCCGTGAAGAAACGGGGTGCTTGGCACAGGCCATGCTCTTTAGAGGCAACCCTAGGCACACATGGGGAAGAATGGAGACCAGTGCAATCCAAATAAATAAAAGGAGGGGAGAAAAGTTTTTAGAACTCTGTGTTTACTCTGGCACGCGACTGGCCTCCACTGCTTTTGACATATTAGGGAAAATGTTGGCGGGGACCCACTAGCCGTACTTAAAAAGGCATATGTTTCTTTTCAGAATACAAGGGGCTTGGAATGCATTGTTTAAACAAACTTCTTACGAATCTTTGATTCATTTGAAAAAATACGTAGATGTATGTTTGTTTCACTTGTACTTTCCGTGGCATTAACTTCCTTAACTCTCTTTCTCAGACCATTTGAAATAATTATTTTACTGACTATTTTTGCCAATTGTGTGGCCTTAGCGATCTATATTCCCTTTCCAGAAGATGATTCCAACGCCACTAATTCCAACCTGGTAAGTCCACCGTCTTCAAGTCTCTGCTTTTTCACTCGATGGAGAACTGCGTTCAGATCACATAGATTCATGAAATGTGGGAGAGAAGTGAGACATGTGTTTGGCATGTGCAGAAGGCCTGCAGAGCTCACATCCCGTGCGCTATTTTGCTCTTTATTCAAATCAGCACCTGTCTCATCCCGGCCTGTTTTCCAAAAGAATATTCCAGTTAGGTGGTGGTGAGCTCTGTGTGTGTGTGTGTGTGTGTGTGTGTGTGTGTGTGTGTGTGCGCGCGCGCATGTTTAGTAGCAAATCCCGTGACTGCTACAAAATGTGCTGCAAAAGTTGTGAGTGCAGGTGTTTGGTGCAGCAAACACCTATTCTTGGGTTGTGTCTTGTATTTACTTTGAATGTCTTTGTTCCATTGGTGGGGTTTGCTCAGATGATCTGGAGCGTTGCTGTTCGATAAATAATTTCTAGGAAGCTTTTAGGAACGTTTGCTTTTGCAGCCAAGATGTATTATTGAGTTAGAAAGGCTTTCTTTTATTAGGAAAGGCAGCTTTCCATTTGGATTGTTGAGGGGCCAGCTCTGGCAATTTGGGGTTAGAATTGTTCCATGGAAAAAGTGGAGAGTGTGTTTACTTTTGGCTGAGCTCGAAGTCATTACAAAGACTTTTGCTCCATCTGGGCATGTGCGGAAAAGAGCTCTGGAATGCAGTTGGCAAAATTGGGGCACTCCAGGGTGCCTCTACGAAAGGCACACAGGGAACATCCTGTCTCTTTCTCCCCCTCCATTGCAGAGACACCATCACTCTTCATGTGATTTCCACATGGCGTGTTTGGTCATCAGAGCCACCATCTTTCCCCCGCCGTGAGCACCTTCCTTTAATTACTGAGATGGGACCATTCAATGAGATGGTTTTCAAAAGAAGCAGGCAGCTTATAGGATTCTCCTTTCCACAACTGCTGGGCTGATGCCATCACACGGTTGTTCTTGTGTTTTGTAACCTTCGACATTTCCTTGGGCCCTTTCAGCAAAAACAATCTGATGCACATTTTAACTTCTCTGCTGTCACCCCAGTTTTTTCAGGTAGCCGCTGATGCGTAGCAGGTAAGGTGTTCGCCGCCTGTGGGCTGTGGTGTCTTGTGGCTTGGCTTGGGGCCCTTTGTTGGGGACAGGCTCCAAAAATGTCAAAGCTGGGCACGGCACTGAGTGATGACATGGCCGGAGTCGGAAGGCAGAGCATCGGCCGCCGTCCATGAGGCCATCTGAAGCGTGACCTTGTCTCTTAAGGGGCAAGAAATCTTTACTGTGTCAAAATAAATACAAGCCAAAGTGTCTCCCTGAAGCAGGAGCTCCTTCCCTTGGTTCTGTTTCTTCCCTGTGCAGCCACCTCCTTCCCCTGCCATGGTCCTCCCAACCCTCCCACAGTTTAACATTTAATCTGCAATTTTTAAAGAGGAGCCTTGGTTCCAAAGAGAATCCGTATCTTGTTCTTAAGCTGATGACGCTTTGGGCTGCCCAAGGCCCAAGCAGTGGTGAAAGTGGGTAGAGGAGTTTGGTTTTTCTTAGGTCCTAGCGATGGCCACATGTAGCCCCTTCACCCCTCGGTTCCCGGGAGGTTTAAGGGAGCCGCTTGGGTTGCTGAGCTAGAGGGAAGCCCTGGGCTGGCCGAGACCCCTCAACCTTGGACCTCCTGGAGGCAGAGGGGCTCGTAGGAGAGGACAGGAGGTCACCCTGGACTTATTCTGCAGCTGGAGTGAGGTTGCTGGGTACAGATGATGCGGGAGGAATGGCGGGTTTTTATCACACCGCAGAGCGATGGCAGTATTCTACACGAGATGGTGGGGCTGCTTGCACGACTGTGTAACTTTACCAAACATCATCGAATTGCGTACTTACAATGGCTGAATTTTATGGTATGGCAATGATACCTCAGTAAAGCTGCGGATGACTCCTCATTCTCTGCGTTCCATAGTCATAGGGTCGCACTTTCCCTGGGTCAGTGAATGCAGCCAGCTGAAGGGGGAGGAAGGGGGGGATCGGTGGGGGGAGCATCAGAAAACCCCTAAAACAGACAAATAAACACTACCTCACATCAGCTAATAAATCAGAACATGATTCAGCCCCGTGGAGAAACCCATCGCGAGTGCTGTGACCTCGCCTCCTGGTCCTTGCTCTCTATAGCATCTTCAAGCTGCAGCATCTCTGCAGATGCCCCGTTTTCAAAACACATTCTCCCCTTGCTTCTTCCAGCCTCTCTCCCTGTGTCTGCACGAACGTTTACTAGGCTTCTGTCCTGAGCCCTCTGATTTTCTTCTGCACTCTCCCCTTGGGGAGCTCCTCTGTGTCCACAGATTTAAGTTCCCTTTCCCGGTAAATTGTTGCTAAGACTGACATCTCCAGTGCTAAGCCTTTCCAAAGGCCTGGCCCAGTATTTCCTGCATTGGAGAGGCCTGTGGACAGGTGCAGCGACCCCAAAGCCTGCACATCATTACAACCCCAGAGAACTCCAACTGTGCATGGTCTGGGGATGCGCATTAAAAAGAATTCCTCATAGGGATGCCAGTGATTAGTCAACTTCGGGAAGAACTGGCCTCTTGGGCAGAGCAAAATTTGACTTGGACAGACCTGACTTCAAATCTTGGCTTCTCCATTTTAAGATTAAGTCTGGGCTGGGCATAGCGGCTCATGCCTGCAACCCCAGCACTTTGGGAAGTCGAGGCAGGTGGATCACAAGGTCAGGAGATTGAGACCATCCTGGCTAACATGGTAAAACCCCGTCTCTACTAAAAATACAAAAACAAAATTAGCCTGGCATGGTGGTGGGCACCTGTAGTCCCAGTTACTCGGGAGGCTGAGGCAGGAGAATGGTGTGAACCCGGGAGGCGGAGCTTGCAGTGAGCCGAGATCACGCCACTGCACTCCAGCCTGGGCGACAGAGCGAGACTCCATCTCAAAAAAAAAAAAAAAAAAAAAAAAAAAAAAAAAAAAAAAAAAAAAAATTAAATGTGAATCTTAATCTGAGGTTATTTAATCTTTCCAAACCTCTTTTCCCCAGCTTGTAAAATGGAAGTGACCTCAGAGGGTCCTAGGGAAGAGTAGGGTTGGCAGTGATAATCATATATGCCAGGATGTCTTACTGATACCTCAAACAAGCCCCAAATAGAACTCATTCTCTCTCCCGCCACATGACCTGTCCCGCTGAAGAAAATAAAACATAGCCCAGGTGAATGCTGCTCCTTTTCTTTTCCCTTGGCCGGGTTGATGGCATTGCTGGCCTTGCTGTCACACAGAAGCATCTCTGACATCTTCTTCCCCTTGCCGTGCCCATCTGAGCAGGAATCCAGTCTTGGAGATTGTAATTTGCAATGTATCACACTTAGCCTTCTTTCTATTCTCAAAGTCATTTGTTTAGACTTCGTGTGCCTTAGTTTCTTCATTTATGGAATGGAAATAACAGTAATGACAGTACCTACCTCAGAGGGTTGTTGTGAAGATTAAATGAGTCCAAATATGTAAAGCCCTTAGGAGAGCGCCTTAGTAAGGGCTCAGTGTTGGCTCTTGTTCATAGTGCTGGATACTATTGCTATTATTGTCATCGTCGTCATCCTTGTCACCCTAACCCAGGCCCTGTTGCCTTTTTCCTGGACTCTTACAGTCGCCTCCTTCCTGCTGTCCTCCCTCTGGTCTCTCCTTCCACTGGTCTAGCTCGTGTGTGTGTGTGTGTAGTCATTTGCCAAACATCTATACCAACAGACAGACACTGCGATTAATAGGGAAGATAAACCTGTAAACATGTTTCAAATGGTGAAGGGTCTTATACGGGGCCAAGGTGTCAAGGTGGAAGAACTGATTCATTTTGCTGTAGAGAAAGGATTAATGGCAAGTTTCACGTAGGTTGACATATTTGCATTGCGTCTCTCAAGAAGAGGATGCCATAGAGATACTTCAGGCTGAAGTATACTCATGTGCAAAGGCCCTGTGGTCACATTCTTTAGGACCAGAGGAAGGGGTGCTGGTTTTGAGGGAATGGGAAAAGCCGGGTGATGGAGGCTTGATGGCCCATGCAGACTGCTGGACTTAACTGCAGGTGAGGAGGAGGCTCGAAGGCTTTACCGGCAGAGGAGTGCTCTTGCAGCATGAGGAAGATGGTTCAGACGGAGGCCTCACTGTGAAGAGAAAAAGAAAGCTTGCCAGAGTCCAGATGATGGTGACAATAAGGATAGAGAGGGGGCAGTGGATTTAGGAGGCAAGCTTGCCTGGACAAGTAACCAGATGGATATCATGGGTGGAAGAGAGAGCTGGCTCCCAGGATGGTGATATGAGGAGCCAGGTGCGCTTGGCCAGGAGAAAGACTTCAGAAGGAAGGTCATATTTGAGGGGCAGGGAATGACGCATACGATTGATGATTGTCAGGTGGAGGAGCCCGTGGAGCATGAGGTTGGAGATGTCCCACGGGCTGTTGACAGGGGCCTACAACCCGGGAGACTGTTTATGCTGAGGATGGAGACTTGGGGGCAACAGGAAGAGAGACACAAGGAGAAGCCGTAGGTATGGCCTAGAGCACCTGCATCAGGGTGGAGCAGGAGGGTAGCAGTGACCACAGCTGGACCCCGGAGAACAGTGACGTTTGCAGAGGATGGAGGAAGAGGAGCAAAGGAAGGATGTACACCACGTTTCAGGAAGGCTTAGCCCGAGAGGTAGGAGGGGAACCTACTGAGAGTGGAGTCTTAGAAGCTAAGGAAACAGAGAGTTTAAGATATCCAAGAGGGGCTGGTTGGTAGTTCAAAGGCGTGGCTCATGGCAACTCAAGGCCAATGACAAGAGGATTGGACTGACTGTGAGAAGAGCTGAGCTTAGGGCTGAAAGTAAGAGAAGAGGATATTGATCTGTGTCTGTACCCCTGTGGAGGCCCTGAAGTACTAGGTGCATGACAACGGTTTGCTGAGGTTCAATGCTTGGAACATTCCCATTGTTGTGCCAGAGTGGGATGCCCCAAATCGTTTATGTACCCCAAAAATGAAGCTTGCGAAATCCTCCATTGGTTTCATAGCTTTTTAAAAAAACATTAAAGAATTGCTATTTCAGAGCCCTGTTCTGAGAAATAGCAAAGAGATGCTGATGCACCTGCAGCAGTGGCTCTCAACCCCTGTGGCATAAGATCCTAGAGATGATTAAAATGCGTGTTCCCAGGCCCTGCTCCCAGGGATTCTGATTCTGGAGTGGGCCCTGGGAGTTTGAAGTTTTAATAAGCTCCCCTGGGGTTCTGATGCAAGTGGTCCTGGGCTGCTCTTTGAGAACAGTGACCTAGAATGTTCCTCATGGTGTGACTGGATCCACCTTCAGCTCCCTCCGCAATCAGCTCTGTCTACCCACAAGTTCCCTTTAGGATCCAAGCAGAAAGACGACACACGTCAACTGCTGAGAGCTTTCCCACTCCATTGGGTTCAAGAATAATCTGTTTAGCAAAAGCACGCTCACACTGTCACAGAATTAGAAAAGATTCTTCTTTTCACACACACTTGCAAATTCACATCTGTGCTTGCTCCTGCTCTCAGATTCCCTCGCAAACTCATCGGCTTCCACCCATTCTCTCGCAGGCCCTTTCCTTTCTCCCACCTGCTTAATTTAATCTCCCCTTATTTTTCTAACACTTTGCTTTCTTCTGTTTCCAAGAGATGAAAAGTATTCCAGAATAGAGGTTTTTTTTTTTTTTTTTTTTTTTTTTTTTTTTTTTTTTAAGATCTCTCTTGCATTATTTAAAGTCTGTTTGTTGTAGGCTCCATCTAACATACACTTTTACACCAAAATCCATCATCTTTGTTATCTTTTCCTCATGCTAGTGAAGCATAATGAAAGCTGAACTGGGCCATGACATGACATTCTTTCTTTAGACTCAGTGCTGTTATTGGCAATGCCACCTCTATGTAGCACATGATTTATAATATAGCCGCTGTAACCCCCGTCTACCAAGAGCTGTCACCTGTTAGGTCGATTGTCTGATGTCTGTTGAATAAGCTCTGCAAGCAGAGCCGACTCACTGTGTGTGGAAAACTCTCTTCTCTGCGTACCCTGAAGTCCACAAAGACTTGGCTTGAGTTGAAATATTAAGAGAATATATTTGGCATTTGACCTTGTGCAAAGAACAGTGCGTGTACTTTCTGGAGCAAGAGAGCCTGAAGTGGAGGTGGAGAGAAGAGGGGATGAGGCCAGAAAAGGGATCATCCTTTGGCTGGGCTTTCTTCCTTCAGAGGCTGTGAGAGGAGAAGCCGTCCGCCAGAGGGGCTTGAGCTCGACTAGGAAGAAGGTTGAAATGTCAGATTTGCCCGTTTGTTGGTGTAAAATTGGGGCAACGAGAGGTGCATCATAACCTGGTTGACAGGATTGAGTGAGTTAACATAAGTAAACTTCATAGGACATGCCCAGCACAGGCGAATGTGTGTTGCTCTTTGGAACTCTAAACCAGGCTGAAGGCCCCTCCCCTCCACCTGGTCCCTGGGGGTAAGTCAGGGTCATTGGCACCTTGTGCTAGCTTTGGCCTCGGAAGGGTGGGAGAGAGGAGACCAAAACCCTGTGCTTTTTGGCAGCTCTGACCCAGCAGGATTGGTGTCTGTGCTCACCCTTGCCTCTGACTACACAGGGAGAGAAGCGGGGATCCATTCATGGCCAAAGAAGAGTCCCAGAGGGAGAGCACTGGTGGGGGACCCCACTCCCCCACCCCCGGGCTTTGTGTGTCTCTTGCCAGTTCGCTCAGGAGGTGCCTGTCAGCCTGAGGTTCCCCCACTCCCACGCAGTGCTGGGTTGAATCTCGTGACCTGGGGCCCTGCACTTGGACCACCACCGCAAGGTCTGAGATGCCTCTGAGCCCTATCGCCCCCCATGCTTTGAGAAGTGAATGAAAATGTTTGGGTTCCCCTCTTCTCCCTGCAGTGAACTGTGTTTTCTTTTATTATCAGGTTTGCCTAAGAGCGAGAAGGCTTTTTGCGAGGCTTTCATGCATCAGCAATAATGGTGATAATGACATGAGCTTTATTATTGCTATCTCATAGGTGTTGTCCTAATGCAGCGGGCATTAGGGTTCGCAGAAATGCTAGGGTTATAAAATACACTAATAGATAACTGCAAGGAACAAACCACATAGCTACTGTATCATGTACCCACACCCTCTCCTGTGCTGTGCAGTGGGGTGTGGAAGGCAGGGTGGAGAGCCTGGTTTTGGATGAGAGAATGAACTTGACACAGTGCGTTGGGAAGGTGCTTCTACTGAGTCAGGTCTCCGCTCAGATTTTCCTGCTGAATAGGTCTGAGTGGGACCTGGGTGTGGGTGTGTCTTAAAAGCTATATCAGAGCCACAGTTGTAGGCACTGACCTAGGAGGAGAGATCTGAACTGTGTGGCCTTAGGTCAGTCACTCAACCTCTCTGTTGGTATCTCTTTTGTCACGTGGAGTAGTAACGCTTGCTTAGTCATTGTAATTGCCTTTGTTGAGTGACCACCAGGTGCCAGTGCTTTGCATGCAATGTTTCTTTCTCTTTTCTTTTTTTCTTTTATTTTTGAGACGACGTCTTGCTTTGTCATCCAGGCTAGAGTGCAGTGGCGCGATCTCGGCTCACTGCAAGCCCCGCCTCCTGGGTTCACGCCATTCTCCTGCCTCAGCCTCCCGAGTAGCTGGGACTACAGGTGCCACACCCGGCTAACTTTTTTTTGTATTTTTAGTAGAGACGGGGTTTCACCGTGATCTCGATCTCCTGACCTCGTGATCCGCCCGCCTTGGCCTCCCAAAGTGCTGGGATTACAGGCGTGAGCCACCGCGCCTGGCCGTGTGCAATGTTTCTAATCTCCACAACTGCAAATTATCCTATTTGTTTACTTGAGGATAGAGAATGTGTCCCTCTTGTTCACGGCTGTATCCCCGGTGCTTTGGCAATAACGGGCACACGTAAGGCTCTGCATAAATATCTGCTGAGTGAACCCTGGGTGAATGAGTGGATCCTGTGAGGTGTTGTCCCTTTACTTCAGATAAGAAAGCAAAATCTCAGGGAAGTAAAGTGACTTGGTGAGGCAGTGGCAGGGCTGGAGTTGGAACTTAGGACTGTATGAAACCACAGCTTGGGTTATTTGCTGTGTTCCCTGGGATGTGTAGGGTCGCTGTGAGTATCCAATGAGGTATATGTGAAAATGTTTTAAAGATTAAACACTCTGTAGCAGTATGAACAGATTTTGTTAAAAAAAATCAAAACTTGGTTCTGATGCAAAATAAATTCAGTAAGTACCAAGTTAGCCAAAGGTAAATACGTTATTATAAGACTTCTCCAAGCCTTTAACACAATAGCAACAGACACTACTCATGAGTTCACACCATGCAGATGCTGCTCTAAGTGCCTTGCGTGGAAATGCATTTAAACATGGTTATAGCACGATGAGATGTTATTATCCCGTTCTATAGATGAGCACACAGAAACTCAGAGAATGTAAATAATTCACCCTGTGAGATGTAGCCCTGAAGCGAAGTCATGGCCATGCAGATGTGGGCCAGGCGTCTCCTGGTCTGTGTTCTTAGCCATTCTGCTACAGCTGCCTCCTTACGTGGTAAGGTGCTCCGTGAGTCCCTGGACCAGCCAGCACATCACCTTTCCCACTCATACCGTCACAGACATCTTGAAGAATGGCGTTCCCGGGCTTATACCTTCGGGAAATGCCGCTCTGTTAAAACCAGAGGAGAAAACTGTCGCCCCAAGAACTGATGCATTAGGAGAAAGGACGGAGCTGGAAACAGGATGAGACACGTTGCAAGGCTGGTGTAGGAAAGGAGCAAAGACCACAGGACTGTCTTCATCAGGAACATGGCATTTTAAAATAGATGGCAGCTTCTGGATGGGTTTGTGCTTAATCTCATGGTCATAAACCTGCAGAGAGCCTGGGGCAATTGTTTGACTCAGTGTTTACTCACTAAATATTTCAGAGAGAGGAGAAAGCATTGTCTGCTCTGTGTTTGCCAGCGGATGGGAAAAGAGAGATGATGATTTGAAGTCTAAATATGGTGACACCTCTTGCTCCAGTTTTATCCATCTTCATTCATTTTTTTTTGGGGGGGAAATATTCCAAATAAATCCACTGTTTATGTAATAGAACCCCTTTCATGTACCAAACTTCTTGTAATTTAAGTACATTTGAAGGAAGTCTTTCCAGAATGTAAAATACAAATCCCTGGATCCTTAAAAGAAAAATCTGGACATATTTCATCCTTTTTCTGGGACTATACAATTCTTAGGAATTTCAATGATTGCACCTGTTGTAATGCTGGGAAGCTGTCGGGAGAACTAAGCAACCCCCAGAGGGTCCCAGAACGTCCTGACCTGGGGAAGATTTGGGGTGCGCCTTTCATGCACCTCTCTGGTGGGGTGTCAGCCTCCTCCAGCACCAGCCCGATTAATTTGCTCCCCACTCTCTCCTGCGGGTTTGGGAATCAGTTGATCAAGTCCATTACAGTTATGTGCAAAGTTAGAGTAAACAGATTCCGATTGAGGACCTGCGGGGCTTACTTATGAATAAAGTGCATTAGCTTTAATTTATGGGTTTTATAACATTGATTTTGGCTTCTTAGAAGCCATTTTTTTCCTTTATCCTCTTTGTTCTCTCTAGTTTCTGTATGATTGAAGTTGTTGGATTGGCGCCTTCTGACTAATAATAATAGCAGCAATAACGTCAGCCCTTAATGCTACTGGCATTGCTCCGACTATGGTCCATGTGTTAACTCATTTAGTCCCCTCGACTACCCCATGAGACCTTTCTTATAATCACTCCATTTTAAAGATGAGGAAGGGGCACAGGCCAATGAACTAACTTGTCCAAGGTTGCATAGCTATGAAGCAGTGGAGCTGGGATTCCAGCCTGGGTGTGTGGCTCCCAGGTCTGTGTTTTTAATTGCTATGCTGTGTGGCCCCCAACTAAGGTGAAAATGGGAGAGGTATTTTGCTTTGAATACGGTGCCTTAATTATCAGGCTCTCACCTAGAGTTTATGCAGTGTGTGCGCTTCTGTTTTTACCTAGAGGACCAGGGGAGGAGCAACAGTGAAGGAGGGAGTGAATGTCCCCAGGCTGGGTGGTGTCTGTGGGGGTCCTAGGGGCATGCCATGGAGCCCCCAGGCCATGCCATTTGGAAAGCATAAGGGGTAGGCAAAGGGGAGGCTTTTTCATCTGCTGCCACCTGAGAGGTAGACTTGGCTTTGTGGCCATATTTTCCCAGGGATCGGTGATTCATATTACCTGAGATCCTCAACCAAACAGGCCCCCAGACCTCCTCCTAAATAGATGAGGATCTCTCGTTGGGGTGAGGGAACCCAGAATCAGCTTGACTTTCTGAGACAAGCTTAAAACTTGAGGGACCCTTCTGGTGGACTAAGACCTTGGAAGCAGATCCTGGGAGCTGCCTGGGTCTGCATTTGAACTTGGGGCCTTCATGGGATCCCAGTCAGACTGGTGGTTGGCAGGGCTCAGAGCATAACATGTGGGGGACCCCCGTGGCGCCCTGCCCAGGTGACAGCAGTCCCCCTCTCGTGCTGAGAGACTCCACAGGTTCTGCCTGCGCACCCTGGGCCCTGCTGGAGATGTGGAGATCATAGAGCTACGGCCTGGACACCAGGATGTGGGATGGGTAGTAAGAGAGTGCTGAGCTGCAGGTCATAGCCCTGGGCTCTCGTTCCACTTCTACCCCTGCCTAGTGGCACGGCCTTGGCACTTCACTTCTCTGAGTTTTAGGTTTCTCGGCTGTGAAATAAAGATAATAATTCCTACCTCACTGAGTTATGGCAAGGGCAAATGAGAATATAGATGGAAATGCTCCGCCCAGCTCTACCAAAAAAAATGTACATATATATGTACAGACACACACATTAGCTGGGCCTGGTGGCTTGTACCTGTAGTTTTAGCTGCTTGGGAGGCTGAGGTGGGAGGATTGCTTCAGCCCAGGAGTTCAAGGCAGCAGTGGGCTATGATTACACCAGGGTGATGGAGGGAGACCCCATCTTTATTTTTTTAAATGCTCTGGAAAAATGCAAAGTGCCATATAAACGTAGAGGCATTATCATAATCATTATTACTGTTATGATTAAAACTAGACAGATATATTTGTCTCTAAAATATGTACTGTTTTTTTTTTTTCTGGCACATTCCTCTCTGAACCTTTTTCCTCAGCCTCCTCTCAAGATAACTCAGAGATGCAAAAGAACTAAAAGCCAAGTTCCAAATTTAGTTCTTGACCTTTCCAAGATGGATGGTGAGTAGTGTGGCCATAACCTGCCTGCTGCCAAGAGCCTGGCAGAGCTGCTGGGGTCCGGGAGCGCCAGGCCAGGGGACCCTGTCTTTGTGTGCAGTCCCGAAGCCAACACATTGCCTCATACAGGCGCCCCTGCCGGGAGCTCATACAGGCCACTGCTTGTTTTCTCACGGGGTCTAGCTGAACTCCGGCACAGCTGAGCGTAGCTGCTGAGTCGTTCGTTTGGTGCTATCCTGCGACTTGCAGACCCCTTCCTCAAATGCATAGCAGAAATAATGGAAAAACCCCAGCGCTTTACTCTCTGGGCTCTCAGGCATGTAGTCAGAAACATGGGCTGGGGCAGCCTCTCTCCCCGGTGTCTTTGAGTCCTGAGGAACAGGGTCAGGCATCAAGAATAAGGAAGGCTGGGATATCCAGGAGGAGACCTCGTGTCTGCACCGAGGCTTCATCAGATCTGACTGGAAGTGCTGTGGTCCCTGTGGCCAGGCCAGCCTCACAGGGCCGGGGAGCACAAGCCTTGGTGCGGCCTGTGCTTGCAGATGGATCCTGGTTATGTGGGGGAAGGCAGGTGGCAGGTGGTGGAAGTTGTGCTTGAGGACTGGGCTGTGTGTGCAGCTCACAATGTGGAGATGCTTGAACCCTGGCAGTTGGGCAGGGTTGATAGGGACGGGCCTTGTGGGAAAAGGTGTCGAAGGCCAGGACGTGGCTCCGAGTCCCACCTCTGACAGACTGACTAGAGAGAGCAGGTAAGAGAGTGACCAGCAGACCAGCAGCAGGCCGGGGTCACTTCCACACTCCCTGCCCATCAGAGGAATGTTTCAGAGGTTATCCCGGAGAGAGGTGAAGCCCAACGTGGTCTTTCAGCCCTGTGATCTCTGCACATGCCGGGCTCCCTGTCCCTTTCTGCCGTGAGTGGAAGCAGCCTGAGTGGAAGGACCCAGAAGCAGACGCTGGAGGCATGCCTCTTGTGCAGTCTGCAGAACCGAGAGCCAAATACACCTCTTTTCTTTTTGAGTAACCCTGCCTCAGGTGTTCCTTTATAGCAACACAAATGGACCTAGACAATCCCCAAGGCCCAGACTTGGAGTCCCTTCTTGTAGGAAGTTTTCTCTGCTGCTCCGTGACTGGCTTTGGTGCTGCCCTCTCTGTTTCCGTAGCATTCTAGATGACCCCCATCTAAGCACGTTCAGCCTCCTACTTACTGGTCTGTGTCTCTCATCGTATTTGTTTTCTAGCATTGCTGTGAAAATACCACACATTTGGTGGCTTAAAACAATAGAAAGTTGTTGTCTTACAGTTCCAGAGGCCAGAGTTTCAAAATCCAGGTGTCAGTAGCATTGGTTCCTCTGGGCGCTCTGAGGAGCCCTGGCTCCGGTGTTGCTGGCCGTGCCTGGCATCCCTTGACTTCTAGGTGCCTCACTCCAGATCTCTGCCTCCATCTTCACATGGTGCACTCCCCTGGGTGGTTTTCTGTCTGTGCCCAGCCTTCCCTCCTCTGATAAGGACGGCAGTCATTGGATTAGGGCTCCTTCACTTTAATCCAGTATAACCTCATTTTCACATGATTCCATCTGCAAAGACTTTATTTCCAAATAAAGTCCATCTGCAGCTCTCACCAGCAGCGAGCCCTGTGCAAGAAGGGATCACGTCTACACAGATCCAGTGCAGTACCTGGAGTACAGCTGGAGCCTCGCGCGTGTCTGTGAGGCCAGACCAGGCTGTTAGAGAGAGTGTTTCTTAAAGGAAGGTGTGCTTCAGTGTGGATGCTGGTCCTGACTGGGCCGCTGCCCTTGCCTGTTAGCTCCAGACAGTGTGGGCTTCTGTAGCCGATTACGACACAGCTGCCTGAGGGACAGTGGCATGTGTGGCAGAGGAGATCTCTTGCCCCACTGAGGTCCTCCAATTATAGCTTAGTCCTGCAGCTTAGCAGCAATGCCTCCTCATTCTCTGCCTCCGCTGCCTGCTGGCCTCAGATATGCCCCCTAAAGATGGGAGGATGCAGAGTGTGAACAGGAGGTACCAGGGGGTAAGGCCGCTCCCAGGACACAGCAGGCCTCATGCAGCATGCCCTGGCTTCTGGCTCCCTAAGCACCAAGGCCATCCAGGGAAGGGCTGGCCTCCTCCCTGGCTCTCAGGGTGCTGTGAATCAGGTTTGGCAGGGGTCTCAGCAGGGACTTATCTCTGCCACAGTTCAGTCCAAATAGGGTGAGCAGCTCTCGGTGGACCAGCGGTGACCCAGGCAGCTCCTGGTGCTGTGTACCAGGCTAGGAGCTTTGGAGGGCATCCCTCCCTGCAGACCCCTCTCTCACTGCCCATGCGGCTGTGTGTTGTCATCATATTTTGGCAGAGGACCTGTCCCATAACCAGAGAACCTCTGTCCTGGGACAGGGACAGGCCCCAGCTCACTCTGGGAACAGTCACGGCAGGTGGACGATTTGCAGAATGGGCAGAGACCGTCCAGCAAGAGGATCAGTTTTTCACGGCTGTGGGGTGATTTCTTTGGGATTGCAGACTAAGGGCCTTCCAGTCACTTTTGGTTTGGCCCATGTTCTTAACACAGTTCCCGAATCACAGAAGGCACTCGATGAGTATTCGCTGAATAAAGAACTGAATGAATATGTGAAGAAGAGAAGCTGCTCGTGGACTAGGGATTCTGGCAAGGTGTGGCATGGCTGAGAGAGCACCAGGCAAGAGGCCGGGAGGTTTCCATCCCAGACTTCTCTCTGCTCCTCCTCACCGGCTGAGTGACCTTGGGCAAGTGTCTCTGTCTCTCTTAACCTCTGTTTGTTCATTTTTCATAATCTAGGAGAGGAGTATATTTAGAGGATTCTTTTATGTTCTGTGCATCTGTGGTCGTTTGCCTGACAAGTAGACCATTTGACTTGATATGAGCACATTCCTTCATGCATTCATTCTGTCCTATTTATTAAATGCCTACTGCGTACCAGGCTAGGTGCTGGAAATGCAGGATGTGCAGAAACAAGGATGCGTGGGGTCTCTGCCCTCATGGAGCTTACATTCTTATGATGCCAGTCGGTAAACAGCTGGCAACTTCATACACACAATGCTTTCAGAGCGTTGTGAATGTTAATACTATGGAGAAAGTAAAGGAGATAATGAGATGGAGAATTCCAGGGTGAGGGCCCACCTGGAGTGAGTAGGCAGGGAGGGTCTCTCTGAGGAGGTGGCACTGGGGCTGAGACGTGGTGACAAGATGGGCTGGCTGTGGGCAGACCTGGGGAGGAGCGTGCAGGCAGGGGACAGCAGGGCCAGGACCCCGAGGTGAGCAGGGCCCACCGTGGCTGCTGCTCAGGAGGGAGATGAAGGAGGATGTGAGTGGGGTTGGAGGGGCAGACAGGGCTGAATTACGTGGGCCAGCATAAGGAGTTTGCTCTGAGTGTGACGTTGGCAGGTCTGTGCACTTCCCAAGGCTCCAGAGGCGCAGGAAGGATCTGGAGGAGGGTTAGGAAGGTAGCAGAGATAGGTGAGGGTTACAGCCTTGACTTTAGCATTCCCAGAGCAGTTGATGTGGTTGCCAGAGGGCCTGGCCAGAGCTCACTGGGGAAGAAAGCCCTGGACAGTGCGAGCTGCCATTTCTTGAAGGGAAGTCAGTCATGGAAACATGTCAAAGGAACCTGCCAGAAGCTTCCAGCACACAAGGCTCCTGTGAGGTGTTTTCCTGTCTCTTCTGTACACTGTGGGCTTGGCCATCCAGTCTTCATTTCCCTAGCAACTTCTCTACATCCAGATCCACAAGAGAAACCTTTCTGGTCACCCCATAAGGGGTGCAAGCTCCGTGATGAGCACTCACGCTCCTCGCCTATGGAGGCTGCGAGGTTCCAGAGAGTTGGCCCACGCAGCCGGCCACTCCTTAGCGGTTCTGGCCCTGGGTAGACTTTGGCCTCAGGGGAAAGGAGTGTGGAGACAGCTCTGGACACCCAGATTGCTGTATGTCTGAAAGCACTTGGCCCCAATCTGTCTGGAAGTGGGGTGAGGCAGACTGCATTTTCAAGCTCGACCCTTTCCTTTATGGCAGCTGGGGTGGTGACCAGTCCTGTGTAAGCCATAATAACCCAGCCTGCATGAGGATACCATAAAGCGGAAGCCAGGAGGCCCTTCGAAGGGATAATGTGGGAAGGGTATCCACTCCTTTCCAACATTCCTTCATTTGGGGAGCACTGCCTCCTTGGGACAAGACTCCGTATAGAGGAGGCAGCACTGAGCGGGGAGGTCCCTGGTCTGGCAGGGTCAGCCACTACCTGGCACGTAACGGTGGTGAGGAAGCCTAATGCTTATGAGTGCTGCAGTGTGCAGCTCTGTGCCTTACACAGGCCACCTCCCGCCATCTCCCAAGGACCACGTGGGGTGGATCGTACAGTTAGGCACTGCATAACAAGGGTCTGTCACACCTGTAATCCCAGCACTTTGGGAGGCCGAGGTGGGTGGATCACAAGGTCAGGAGATGGAGACCATCCTGGCTAACTCAGTGAAACCCTGTCTCTACTAAAAATACAAAAATTAGCCAGGCGTGGTGGTGGGCGTGGCGCCTGTAGTCCCAGCTACTCGGGAGGCTGAGGCAGGAGAATGGCGTGAACCCGGGAGGCGGAGCTTGCAGTGAGCCAAGATCGCGCCACTGCACTCCAGCCTGGGCGACAGAGCGAGACTCCGTCTCAAACAAACAAACAAACAAAAAAAGAACAAGGGTCTGATCAGCGACAGAGCACATGTACGATGATAGTCCTATAAAACTAACACGGAACCGAGACCTCCCTATCTTCTTGCCGTCGTAACGGTGAGTGGCACACATTACTTACGTGTGTGTGGTGCTGTTGTAAACAAACCCACTGCGCTAACAGTCTTATCAAAGTCTAGCACAGACAGTTCTGTACAGTACACAACACTTGATAATAAAGGACTGTGTTACTGACTTATGTATTTACTGCACTATACTTTTAACTGTTATTTTAGTGTATACTCCTACTTATTAAAACAAACGTTAACTGTAAAACAGCCTCGGGCAAATCCTTCTGGAGGTAGCCATAAGAAGGTATTGTCATCATAGGAGATGCAGCTCTGTGTGTATTTTCCCTGAAGACCTTCCAGTGGGACAAGATGTGGAAGACAGTGATATTGACGATCCTGACCAAGGATCCTGATCCTTGATATTGACGATCCTGGCCTAGGCTAATGTGTATATTTGTGTCTTAGTTTTTAACAAAAACCTTAAGAGTTAAAAAAAATGTTACAAATAGAAAAAAGCTTATAGAATATGGATAAAAGAAAGAAAAGGATTTTTGTACAGCTATACAACGTGTTTTAAGGTTCAAGCGATTCTCCTGCTTCAACTTCCTGAGTAGCTAGGATTACAGGTGCCCGCCATCACGCCCGGCTAAGTTTTGTATTTTTAGTAGCAACGGGGTTTCACCATGTTGGCCAGGCTGGTCTTGAACTCCTGACCTCAAGTGATCTGCCCGCCTCGGCCTCCCAAAGTGCTGGGATTACAGGCGTAAGCCACCGCGCCTGGCCTAGAAAATCTTTAAAATACTTGTAGTGTAGCCTAAGTGCACAATGTTTGTAATGTCCACAGTAGTGTCCTGTAATGTCCTAGGCCCTCACTTTCACTCACCACTCACTCACTCACACAGAGCAACCTCCAGTCCTACAAGCTCCATTCGTGGTAAGTGCCCTATACCGGTGCACCATTTTTTATCTTTTATAGATTATTTTTACCGTACCTCATCTATGTTTAGACATGTTTAGATATACAAATACTTACCGTTGTGCGACAGTTGCTACAACGTTCCATACAGTCACAGGCACGGTCCGTGGCCTGGGAGCACGAGGCTGTAGCGTGCGGCCTGCGTGTGTCGTGGGCTGTGCCATGCAGGTTAGTGTAAGTGCACTCTATGATGTTCACACAACAACGAAATCACCTGAGGACTCATTTCTCAGAATGTATCCCCGTCATCGGGAGATACAAGACTGTAATTAGGGGTAAACTTTAAAGGACTTTGTTGAGAAGGTCATTCATGTGGGGTTTCCTGGATTTGGTTGGATCGTGGTGCCTCCTCTAGTGATGTAGAACTTTCTTGTGATTTTTCTCCCCGCCCCACCCCAGTGCCCACCTTTTCGATTTGCTATTTCCTGTCTCCACCCCACCCCAACACCCAGTGCCATTTACATGCTATCTGTATGATGTCAGTTGTGTCTTCAGTTTACTGTTTAGCTGCCTGAAGACATTTGACTGTGAGTTTATAATCACTGGTATTGGTTGCAGGAGGCTCGTTAGTTGGTCCAGTCAAACGAAGATGAACTGATCCCTGCTCCCTTGCTTGTGGTCAGCACCATGTGGGCACACAGGAGAGCTCATCACTCCTGTGTAAACGTTGAGAAAACAGAACTAAGACACATGGGAAAATTAGGAGCTTTCTGCAGGATTCTGACTGTAGTGCGATCATTAGAAAGCCAATAAGGCAGTGGTTAGCATGAATTGGAGTGGTAGAAATGATTTCTTGGAAGAAGCTGGGCTTGAGTGCCGTCTTGAAGGGTGTAGAGGAATTGTCTGGACCAATGGTAGGAGTGCTGGGATTCCAGGTAAGGAAAAGAAGAGACACTGTTCCATGTGAAAGGTATCATTTTGACATATAAACACGGAATTTCCAAAGTTCAGTCTAAGAGCATTCTTAAGGTGGTCTGCTTTCATCCATTCAGAAATTGTCTATTGAGCACCTATCATGTATGGAACACAACAGTGCTTAAAACACACACAGTTCCTGCCTTCATAGGGCATCCTTCTAAGGGAGACAGGTATTCAGTATCTATTTAAATAATTATTTATGTCATGCGCGTCCGTGTGAAGAGACCACCAAACAGGCTTTACGTGAGCAATAAAACTTTTTAATCACCTGGGTGCAGGCGGGCTGAGTCCGAAAAGAGAGTCAGCGAAGGGAGATAAGGATGGGGCCGTTCTATAGGATTTGGGTAGGTAAAGGAAAATTACAGTCAAAGGGGGGGTTGTTCTCTGGCGGGCAGGAGTGGGGGTCACAAGGTGCTGGGGCAGGGGGAGCTTTTTGAGCCAGGATGAGCCAGGGAAAGTCTTTCACAAGATAATATCATCACTTAAGGCAAGGACCGGCCATTTTCACTTCTTTTGTGGTGGAATGTCATCGGTTAAGGCGAGGCAGGGCATTTTCACTTCTTTTGTGATTCTTCAGTTACTTCAGGCCATCTGGGCATATACGTGCAAGTCACAGGGGATGCGATGGCTTGGCTTGGGCTCAGAGGCTTGACAATTTATTCATTTAGAACTCACCTCTAAAATGTTTAGGTTTGGGGTGTGACTATATTTGTTTTAATATTTTACCCATGCTACTGAAAAAACAAAACCCAGACTAATGGTCACTGTATTTCATGGAAACGGGGGCTGTCTCAGGAAGATGACATTTGTCTTAAATTATGATTGAAAAAAATGTTTTAGGGTAGATTGTTTGTGGAGTTTTTCATCCTGCTAAAGTGATCCCTAAATCATAAAACTTGAGACTTGCTGAATGAAAGGGATGAAAGAGTGAGGAGGACCTACCGGTCTTCGTGGGGAGTAGATTGTGTCTGTCTGAAGTAAAGCCACACCTGTCATGAGGGACCAGGAGAGGGTTCTAGGAGGAAAGAGAACATAGCAGGGAAAGAACTGAGCAAATTTCCAACCCTCTGCTGTATTAGAGGTGGACAGGAGGTCAGCACTATATTGGAGAGATTGTTAAACTGAAAACTCAATTAGCATGCACAAAAAGTGTATGTGTTTAAGGCTGTTTTAACTGTTGGGGAGATGCTGAGCTGCTAAGAGCTGCCTGCTGTCATTACCTATTAGCAAGACTTTAAATTCTGACTTGCTGAAGTCCTATTTCTCCCTGTAGCTAGCCATTTCTAGTAAAGCTTGTTTATTTCTATTTTTGTAAAAAAAAAAAAAAAAAATGGTTATAGTTACTTTATCCTTTTGGAATCAGAAGAGCTTTCTGCCTGAATAACTTTTTTTTCTTTTCATTTTCTCCAATGTAGAATTCCTGGTTTTGGCCTTTTGGAGCTAAATAATAAAACTCTTTGTTTATTCTGCTGGGTCTTTGCTTGTGTTAGAGCTGTTTTATCTCAAACATTTGTAATTCTATAAATTGAAATCAGCTTTTCTTACACTTGTGGATTCCTCTAGAGTTGAAATCTATTCTTGGTTACGTTTATAGCTTCAACACGCCTCTCGTTGTAGGTTTATACATGTGTTTGCTTGCTCATTTATTTTGTGATCATTTGCTCATTTTATTACCATTTATTGAGTGCTTACTGTGTACCAGGCACTGGGCAAGGGGCATTCTGTGAGAGAAGGCATGGTACCTGTGGGCTTAAGTAGCCCATGGGCTTGTGGGGAAAACACTAGATTAAATCTTGATTACTGTAAATGTCAAGTATGGCCAAGTGTGGGATTTTGTGGCAGGAGTGAGCTTTCCTGGAATTTGTCTTTCTTGCCTCAATTTGCCTGATAGTCATTTCATGCTAGGGATGTTTTAAAGTCCCTGGAGAGGCCCTGCAGTGTAGAGGAAAATGCTGATCCCACACCAGAAATGCGAACCTGGCTCTCTGCCCTTGGGCAAGTCACTTAACCCTCCTGAGCCTCAGTTTCCATCTGTCACTTAGAGCTGATTATACCTACTTAACACCCAGGCTTTTTGTGAGGAGCATTATCTCACTAGAGATAATGTTTTTAAAAGCTCTTTGTAAATCGTGTAGCATTCAAATGGAAGGTATTGTTATTTTTATTATTGAGTGCCTTCTAATTCAACACTGGGATGGTAACAAAACAAGAGAGGGGTTAGTATCACCCCTCTTCCCGGTCACTGTGGGGGTGTTGTGGGTGTGTTTGGATTGGGGCAAGGAAAGGTTCTCACCCTCGAGGAATTTATGATCAGATTGGGGAGACAAGAACCAGTTCGAGAAGCAGGTAATGGTAGTTGAGAGAAGGGAGAGAGGGCTCAAGAATCTCTCTGGGCCTTTCTGGCTCCAAAATTCTACAGTGGGAGTCAGGAAAGGCTTCACTTGAGAAGTGGCACTTGAGTGAGGCTGTCGTCAGCATAAGAATCAGAATTATCTTTGTATGCTCATCATAGTCAAATAAATATTGATTGGGTAGCAGTATGTGGCAAGGGACTCAAAAATACCTTTTGGTTGAGGAATCAGGTTATTTGGATAAAAAATGATAATGAATGGTACAAAATTCCCTCCACTGGTGCCAGAGGAGGGGCAGCCCCAGGCCTGAGGTCTTTGGGAAAGGTGTGGGAGAGGCAGTGGGCACAGGCCTAGGGAAGGGCAGGATTTAGACAAAAGCAGAGCCATTGGAAAGGCATTCTGTGTTTCTGCTATTGACAGTCTTAATTATCGGTTTTCCCATTCAGCTGGAAAAGATTGCTTTCTGCTCTCAATACCCCATTCTGTTTACCTGCTGGTGGGCAGAGCACCACACAACCAAACTCACATAGCCTTCTTCACCCTTTCCCCTCTTTTCTGCAGAATGGGTTTTGTTATGATTTGGCTGTGATTTTTCAGGCCCTTAATCATCCAAGGTGAATTGCTAAAGGGTTAATTGGACCCAAGCAGGGCAGAGAGTTGGGGGAAGCGGGGAAGAGACCGGAAGGACAGCCTGAGACCTTCCAGACACAGGCAAAGGAGGACAGACATATCCTCCCTGAGAGCTCTCCAGCCCCTCCAATTATCAAAGCAAATCAATGTCACTCTAAGTCATATCTCCATACGAGCTCTATCCTTTCTCCTGTCCCTATCTCTAGGTCTATAAATTCAGGGCTTAAGGATAAGGATGGTATCTAGGGCAATTACAACAAACGAATCACTGAGAGAGGGTGGCAACCCCCAAAATGTTGTGATTTGCTTGTTTAATGTTTCAGGAGCTTGAAAGGAATTGAGCAATTTAGATTAAATTTCATGAAGTGGGGCTGTCTAGAGAGAGAGGAAAGTTAGAAACAGCGTGCTATAGAGGTTGACGGTGGAAATGAACTCTGCTATTTTAGCCAGGCCAGGCTTCCTTCCAGACAGTGTGCTTCTGTATGATGTTAATGAATGGGAAAGTGATTGACAACTTCCTTAGGCAACTTTGGGGAGTGAACTGCCAAATTTGGGCAAAGCAGACATCTAGCTTTATTGGTATTGGGGCTTCACCAGAATTATCTGCTATTAAATACTTCCAGGGACCTGTTGCCTCTTTGTGACAAATGTTAGATAATTTCCATTAACTGCATTATTGATGGAGAAAGCAGAAAGGTGAGAGAGTGGAGAGAATAAAGATTGAATGAGTGTCAGAACTAACTGGAGGAAGAGGGAAGATAAAGATGTGAAGAAGTATATATCTGAGGATAAAATGTAAAAGGAAATTAATGAAAATACGATGGTCAGATTGGAAGGAGAGAAAATGTGAATTACAGAGTGAAAGAAGACTTCTTTCTACTCTCTCAAACGTTTTGGGGGAATTTTGGGGGGTAAACAGGCAGTAGGTTTTCACACAGGTGAAGCATCTTGAAAAACTCACCTCTTCACATTTTAGTTTTCATGTTCTTGGTTCATAATCCTAGGATTACCATTGTCAGTTGTGCAGAATCCCATTGGAAAGCAATATACCATCGGTACATCTGGTAACAGGAGGATGCTAGGAATGGGAATACAGTATATTTATGCAACTTCTAGGCTTCTAAAAATTGTATGTTTACATGCATATATACACATACATGCACACTTACGTAAAACCTGTCAAATTTTTCAAAAATTTTTGAAAGGATTAGCATTATAATGTCGTAAAGAAATCTCTGAAGGGACTTTAGAGAAAGATGTGGGAAAAAGCCTAAATATATCACTCTGCAGCAAACCAATCATCCACACAACCACAGACATCTCTGATAAATCTCCTGTGAACTAAACTCCCTGTTGCCTGACGGTTCTTTCTGGAAACTTTGTCTCTGTCTTTCATATTAAAATATTGCACTGAAAAGACCTGCCATGGAGATATTGATCCCACTTATGGGCAAGAAGGCATCTGAACTTGTCTTCCAGCCATGGCTTAAAGATTGCAGATGGAAATCCCTGCTGTTCACATTTGTATATTTAACCAAACTCTCTCCATGGCCTGACCAGGCTCCAGGGGTTTTGGGTCACATCTTCCCTCTAGCTGCCGTTTACTTTGATCATACTAGTAATGATTACCACTGTATTCTAGAGCATGTATTATGTGCCAGGAACTTTGAATTTGTCATCTTTTTGGTTTTCTTGAGACAGGGTCTCACTCTGTCACCCAGGCTGGAGGGCAGTGGCGTGATCTCGGCTCACTGCAACCTCTGCCTCCCGGGCTCAAGCCATCTTCCCACCTCAGCCTCCTGAGTAGCTGGGACTATAAGGCATGTGACACTACACCCGGCAAACTTTTGTAATTTTGTTTTTTAAGAAACAGGGTCTTGCTGTCCTAAGCTGGTCTCGAACTCCTGGGCTCAAGCTGTCCTCCCACCTCGGCCTCCAAAGTGCCTTCCCTCCCCGCGGTCTGGAGGAGGTACCTTGGGACCTGTGCTTCCTTGGCTCTATGTGCTACTAGACACAGTCCAATGGGCAGCCTGTTGGATGTCCCTGGGACTCATTGCTTTGCAGCCTGTCCGGACCATCCCTAACAGTTTAGTTTTTTGACTTTTCCATTGGAGATTCCACAGAGAATTTGATTTTTCCTTGGGTCATCTGTAAAGACTTGGCAAGTGATGTCTTGCATCTGGGAAGATGTGGTCTTGGGGGTCACCTAAGCATCAGAAGAAACCTTGCAAGATGACATTTGGGGCTAATGTAGAATTAACTAACAGATGGATGAGTTTGCTTGATCTGAGAACTCACAAAGGGCATTGAGGAAGAAAGGGCAGCTATGACCCATCTTGGGGCTTTGCATTTTGTTCTTGTGACCCTGTGGAAATGCTCAGTTGAGTGCACATGTTCAGCCTCATGCCAGGCCAGTGTGAAGAATCAAGCTGAGTGTGCATCCTTCCGGGGCTCGAAGCCAAGAGAAAGAAAGAGAGGGCTGGTGAAATATCACGGGAAATGTCATGGTCCTTTCTGGACTCACTTAAAAAGCCCAAGACCCATTTAATGTTTCGATTGCAAGACTTATCTCTGCTGGATGGTGTTTTGGAAAGCTGGAGTTCAGGAAAATCCTGGCTGTAGGAACGCTCTACTGCTGTGAACAGTCCCGCTTTACAAATGCCAATAGCAGGACAGAGCGGGCTACTGACTTTTCTGGTTTTCAACAGTATCATTTTTCCTGAACATTTATTAACTGTCTGTCCTATCGGAGAACTTCTCAGATTGGGACATCCCTTGAGTAAGAGATAGTGACCTGAAATGCAGGGTGAGAGAAGTTTCTTTCAGTTGAGGGCAGAAGGAGGGACCCAGACTTAAGAGAGCCAACCCCAAGTAAGGAAGACCAGCTCTCACTGGGCATGTGTGGGGTCCAGGCTGGAGCACACCCCAGGAAAGGGCTGCTGGTTGTGTGGGGCCCAGGCTGGAGCACACCCCAGGAAACGGCTGCTGCTGGAGCTGGAGGTCTGACCTGGGGCCCAGGCTGAAGTAGAACGTCAGCACCTCCAGTAGCCCAGGAATCTGGATAGCAGGCAGAGTTTAAATGACCAAACTGGAATTACGAGTCAAGACTGGTCAGGAAGCAGGAAGCAAGGGTGAGGATCCAGGTTATGATAACTAGTGACGGATGGGGTGTCCAGGCCCAGAGGCACTAGTAAGGGGTCAAGGACCCAGCATGGAGACTGGCTGTGCTCATGGAATCTGGGCAGCAAGAGTAGCAGCTCCCAGAGGGGCTGGCTGGCAACCCTTTGTATCAGCTTAGGAATTTTCATGTTGGTCAGGAGCAGAGACGCGGTCCCAGTTTTGGCTGGCCTGGAGCTTGCAGGTTGAGATAAGCCTGTGTCTGGCTGCACTGTAAAAATAACACGGAGAGTAGGATGGGTCTTGTCCTTGGGCTCTAGAAGAGCTACTGCATGGAAGAAAGAGGTAGAAGGCGGGTGTCTATCAAGTGACATCAGCGGAACTCAAGAGGACTGAATGTCACCTCCATTCCCCAGTCTCCCACCATTACCTGGGGAACAGGGCAGAGGGAAAACAGAGTAGGAGCATTCCAGGATAAGCTTCACGCTCCCAGAATGTGGAATGCTCACCAAGGAAGAACAAGAGCCCTGTTCACATCATGATATTCCGCCCTCTTAATTCCCTAACAGGGCTCCCAGGCTCCAAAGCAGCTTTGATAACAGCAGTGCACTCCCTCTCCTGTAGAAAGTTAGGTGGCTTTAAAATAGGTAAGGCTCATTTCATTGCTTCTGTGCGTTCTGATGAAAGGGGCATTTGGCGAAAAACGTGTGTGGGTTGGCATGCAACGAATACTTATGTACCTGGGTGTTTGGAAGACAATGACACGGAATCAACATTTAACCCACAAGTTTTCTTCTGCTTTTCTCCTTCTTTGAGAAGTCGAGATGGGAAACTGTCTCTACTGCTCTTATTTTCTCACTCTGGTAACAATCTTTTCCATTAGTAGAGTGCTGTATAAGGTACAGTGCACTTGGCAAATGCCTCTTGGGAAGGTGACATGTGAAAATAGTGGTCAATGCCACTTCTGGGCAGGTGCCAAGGCCTGTAGCAGCCTGTGTCTTTGGGTCCTGCATGCTTTCGTTTGTGTTGGCTGGTTCCTCTGGCTGAGTTCACTGTTGGTCTGTCTTTGACAATTACGGAGAAGCATGGCAGTCACAGCTTCCCTGAGTTCTAATGGACTCATGAACTTTGTTCGTAACAGACTTTACAAGTGGTACAGGATTCCTGTGGCCACAGCTCAACTCAACTCAGTAGCAATCAATGTTTATGGATCATTGGAGCTAAAAGAAAACTTGCAGATCAGATCATCTCATCCAATTCCCTGACTTTACAGAAAGAGGAAACTGAGGCACAGTAAGATTTTTTTTTTTTTTTTGCCCAGGTCTGAATAAAATTGAAGCCACCCTTACCATAGTCAGGATTCTTCGTATACACCACTGGTTGACCAGTGGTAGCTAAAAAAAAAAAAAAAAAGGGATTTGAGATGGCAGGATGGGTGTCTGACTGAGGAGCCATTTTTACAGGTTTTTATAGGCATTTGCATGGGTTTGGAGTAGCAGAACCAGAAATAGCCTTTCCCTTTTCAGAAGCAACTCTGCATAGAAGACTCACTGGTTTTGGACTCTGTCCCTGTCATATACATTTCAGTAGCCAGGCCAAGGCATCTGGCTGGGAGGCTGGGTGCGTCTCAGCTAGAGAACAAGTGCTTGTCATAGAATGAGTCGCGAAGCTGGGCAGAGAGCCAGGCTTGCAGAAATGGCTTTGTATTGATGAAGAAGGGAGATTTTTACCTTGTCTTGGCCTCCATCATGATGAGAGTGCTACAAAAAAGTACGCATGGTAGCAAGCCATTCTCGGAGACACAAACGAAGCTTGTCTTCCTCCATCCCAAATACATAGGTCAGGGAACCCTCAGGAATCCATTCTGATGCACGGGTGGATGAGCCAAGGGCCGGGCAGAGGCCATTTCAATAGCTTAATGCTTGCCAGGCATATCTGAACTAGTGCTACCCCAGGGACAGAGTGTGCCTCTGGGAGATCCGAACCAAGCAAAGGTGTGGCAGCCGGCGGATGATGTACAGTCAGCCTATCTGGGCAGATTTTAAACCCTGGTGTTTTTAGTGCCTTGACTAGTGTGAGAAACTTGGAACTCAGTCTCATTGCTATTTATGGTGATGGCCATTTAGTTTCAGGAAAACGTCAACTGTGCCTTTCCCTAGATAGCCACATTGCAATGGACCACATTATGGCATGCACATTAATGTAGGGGTTGTTCCTACAAAGGAGGGCACAGACGCCACTTGTGACAGAAATGACTAACTGTTATCCTGTGTTCGTTCTCTACCTCTTTCATAGTGATGGAATTTTCAGCTGGGCACATGACTGCCTAGAATGAAGACCTGTGGTTCTCTTCCTCCCTTGTCGCTTAGTGAGGTTGTGTGACTAAGTTCTAGCCAGTAGGATGTCAGCAGAGGCGATGCGTGTGACTTCCGGTGTGTGCCCTTGAAGGGAAAGGCACGCCTGCCCTTTCCCTTTCTCCCTCTGCAGGCGTGAGGCCGTCACGGTGAGGAGCCATTTCGTATCATGCAGACTAAAGACCCTTTCCAGGTGGTGGAGCAACCATTCAGAAGGCCGTGACGGCTGGGGGAGGGTTTCCATGGGCGAGAGGAAGTAAATGTCTCTCATGGGGAATCCCTGTTGTTTTGGTCTCTGTCAACCACGGTTCAATTTATAACTTAAGTTATACCCTACTTATTGGGAACTTTGATTTTGGAAAACAAAGAAATTTAAAAATTAAGAAATAAAAATGAAACAACACATAGCACTTGGATAAGATGGCCAAGTTCAAGTAACACAACAAAGTCAGGACACGGAACCAGAAGGTAGAAGTGCCTCATTTCTCGTTTCTCCTCCTTCTCTTTCTGTTGCCCATCTCACCCATAGGACCGGTGTGCCCTGTAGGAAAGATTGGCAGGTCGCCCTGGTCCGGAGTGTCCTACAGCACTTTGTATTGGATAATACTGGGACTGGATTATCCTAGAGATTGGGAATGGTGGCAGAAAAATTAAAATTGGGAAGTGAAGGCTCAAGGAGTTAGTTACAAAGCAAAGCAAAACAAGCAAACAGTTTTGGGCATCCAGCTGCCTTTCAGTGGTGGTCACTACGGCAGAGACCAGCAGAGCAAAGGGCTGGGAGACAGGCTCATTTCTGATCTAACTTTAATAATCAATTTTAATGACCTGAGTGAATGGAGCCGTTGATTTTCCTCTCAGTCCTCTCTGTCTGTGTCTGTTGTTCCTGCAAAGCCTACTGGGACTTGCCTGAGGAATCGGCCCTTCTCCTTGAGGTTAACGAAAGACGACACTCATTTCACAGAAACTTCCCACTTACGGAGACTGTTTCTCCAATTTAGGATGGAGGCTACTTTTTTTTTTATTATTATTAAACTGTGGTAAATATACATAATATAACAACTTTCACATTGTAACCACTTTGAAGTGGCATTGAGCACATTCATGCTCTTGTGCCACCATCACATCCATCCATCTCCAGGACTGTTTTCTTCCTGCAAAACTGAAACGCTCTACCTATGAAACAGTCAGTTCCCATCCCCCTTCCCCCAGCCCCTGGCACCTACCATTCTACTTTCTGTCTGTGAATTTGACCACTCTGGGAACCTCATGTAAGTGGAATCTCAGAGTATTTGTCCTTTGGTGACTGGAGCTGGTTTTGGCTAAGTCGTGGGAGAGGCGAGTGGATCCCTTGCTGGTAGGAAGGACAGGGCCGTGTTGACAGGGACCATGAGGCCTCCGCCCTGCAGTTTTCCTTTGTCCTCTGCGTGGGGTGGGGCAGCCCCCTGGGGGAAAAGGCTTCTCCTCATTTCATCTTTACTTTTCCTTCCTGGTAGAAGGAGAAAATGGTGCCTGCCTTGTCTATTTGGAGCACACAGGCATAGATCATTAATAAGAGAGTTGGAATGTACTTGGCAAAATATGAAATATTAACGATCTTAGAGAAGCTAAATAATCACAGGGTCTCACCCAGCTCTACCTCCACAGGGGCAGCTTTCACCCGTCCTTGGACATTTATTTCCCTTTGTCCACACTCTGTTCCCTTTCTCCCAAAATGCTGGGTAGAAGTTCTTTAAAATGCAAGAAAAAAATAAGACTTCATCTTCTCCCCCATGACACTCCCGGCCTCTTCTCTCACTCGAGCGATTTCCTGTATAAAATCCAACAACAGGTCCACCCAGAGGATTTCTTTTTCCTCCAGCTTCTCTGTTTAAAAATCTTGGGTTCTTCCTGACAAAAGGAGGCTTAGTCATCTTCCCCCAGTGACAGGCCCTACTTAAAAACAAACAACGAAGAAATCCTACATCCCACTCCAGCCTATGCCGCAGAGCCTGGCCGGGGAGGGACAGGGGATGGTACACTTGGAAAGGCAATCAAAGAGTGGGCGGTCAGAAAACAAAACCTGCCAGGTTATCAAAAGGACACCACCTCCGAGGCACAGAGCTGCTTCCTTCCTGCACACACAGAATCTTCCTGCTCCCTGCCCCACTCACCATGGTCATGGCCAGCTGTGTCCAGCAGCCTGGCGCCCACTTAACAAACAGGGGCAATGAGGGAGACTCCTCAACCGGGCCAGTGTGGGTCAGGGAAGAGCGTGGGGTTAGGGCTCAGGAGTCTCAACCTGGAGTCCTGTGTTTGCAGCTACAACTCCAAGGCCTTGGGATTTGCCTAGTGGAGAGTCCTGGGCTCCAGGGCAGAAGTCACTGAAGGTTTACCAGGCAGACTCATAAACGGGGAGAAACTGAAGCCTAGAACGCCCCCCTCTCTGATGACTGCTGCCTACGCTGCCTCCTTCCTTCTCTCAGCTCCAAAGGCACAGAATGTCTGATCAGAGAGTTTAGCGTGCTGCTTTCTACTGTTTTCTCACAGTTTCATTTATCAGCCTTGTCTTGCCAATGATACAGAAGCTCCCCGCAGGACAGTGGGTAGGTGGGAGCTTCACAATGATTGTATGGGTGTCGACAAAGCTCCCCACAGTGGGGCATTCCCTCAGGCTGGTCTCCTGAGCCGGCTCTGTGCTCCGAAAGGGGTCCATCCTGCCTTCCTGGGGTATAGGTGCCGTCTCTCTCTGCTTGTTATCAGGAGATGAAAGAGTTTTTCACTTGGTGAATCCTGGCATTGTGGGAAGACTCTTCTAACGCAGACATAATTCCCTCGCAATCACACAGGCACGCACATACACAGAGTCACACCCCTGGTGTGTCATGGGCGTTGTTTTGCGTGGAGAACGTGGAGCGTGAAGAAACGTTTTCTACGACAGTGGTTCCCTCGGTGTGGGATTGATGGACCTGTGGACAACAGTTTTGTTAGTGCTTTTCAGGGGCTCGGAGATCACGTACTGGAATACCTTTCCTCCACAGATGAAGAGACTGCAACCCGGAGAGCTTTGTCACTTAGACACACAATTTTACTTCGCTTGGGCTCCAGTTTCCCTATATAAAAAGAAGAAAAAAAAAAATAGAATTGCCCTAAAGGATCCTAAGGACTTTTTCAGAATTCTGTACAAAATGAGTTTTTATTGTCGTTCTTCTCACCATTCTTTGGGCTTTGTGGAACTGACTAGAATAACTCAATTGTTTGTCAAGGAATTTCTGACCTCAGTCAGTTTTCCTTATATAAGGAGTTACCAGTTTTAGAGCCTCATGTCACTTGGGGCTGTGCCTCACTTAGAAGTGCTATGCGAGAGAGCATATTGGATTGCTGAAAGGAGAAACTGACCACCTCTTAGAAGACATCACCAATTCAAATGAGGGTGTCCCCTTTCCCAGTGAAGATGGGCACTTAGACTAGCTTAGAGCCACCGGAGGTGGGAGGATGAGCCAGATGTCCCTGGAGAGCCAGTTTAGGTGCTTTTCTCGTGTTTTCAGAGTTTAATTGTGCTTCGCGCTTCAGAGAAGTATTTTTGAATCTGAGGATTTTTCATCGTAATGTTGAATAAATTATTTAACTTATCTTTCTTTTCCTGTCTCCTCCATAGTTCCCCAATGCCGCTAATTTTTATTATTGTTATAAAGCATTTTTCCTTAAAGAGTAAAGATGCAAAAAAAAAAAAAATCTGCAGCGTAGACACAACAAGAAAGAATCTGACAAAGCTAAGGTTGAGTGAAAGAAACACTGCAAAGGGTGCGTGTGTTCGGCAGGACTCCATTCCTATGAAGCTAAAAATGGGCCAAGTGAAGCTATCTTTTAAGGTACACATACCTAAGTGGCAAAACCGTGAAGAAAGGTCAGGAAATGATGATAGCAAAGTCAAGGTAGTGTTGTGTTTCTTGATTGATGGTAGTTACAGGAAAGTTTGCTTTATTATTCATTAAACTATAAAAATATGTCATATGTACCTTTTAAAAAAAATCGAATAAGGTGACATGGAAATCAGAAAAAAACTAGTAGCATAAAAACTGCAGATTAATATGGTGGATTGAATGCTCTCTTCCAAAACCACACTAATGTGATGGTAAAGGAATTGTTAAAAAATGCATAAACCACAAAGACAAAATGAATCCAAAGAAGACATCACCAAGCATATGCATATACATATACACACATACACATATGCGTACACATACATATATACATACACATATGTATACATATACCTATATACATACACATATGTATACATATACACATATATATGGAATCGTTTTTTATTTGTTTTTTTTTTTGTATTTGAAATACTCTTTGATGACATATTTGGACTTGATTCTTTGGCACTGTCCTTAACAACCATACAGCTGCAACACGTTGCTTACAGGGCTTTGCTTTTCTGCTGATTTTGCAGAGGCCTTACGCATTCCTTTAGTTTGACCAACCTCAGTTAAGCTGATGTGGGTGTCAACAGTTCCTCAAACAGGTTTTTCTGCATAGACTCATGAGAGTCAGATGCAAGTACACATGAATTCCACAAGCTAAGCCATCGTGGACGAGGGTGGTCTTCAGCACCCTTTTGAAGCAGTGTGAATGTCCCTTTCTCCCCCAGCAGCAGTGCCTTTCTTGGCCATGGTGGATGCTTAAAGTTGGAGCTGAATGTTGAACTCACTGGAGAAGTTCTGCCTTCACGCAGCCCAGTGGCGGCTGGGAAAGCTGGAAAGTAGATGGACACGTAGTAACAGACTTTGCATGTACTGTATGAGAGCTGAATCCTAAGCGGCAGTGGGGAAAATTGAGACACAATTAAACTTGCAGCTCACAACCTCCAAAAGGCTTGGAAATTGTGGTATCAGGTATTTTTGGAAGTGACTGTTGAAAATGGGGCTAAAAACTGGAGAATTGGTTCCACATTTGTATTCTTAGAAAATGCTAAGAGTAGATGTAAAGTGTTCGCACCACAAAAATAATAACTATGTGAGGTAATGCATGTGTTAATTAGCTAGATTTAGTCATTCCACGATGTAAATATTCTTCAAAACATGTTGTACACAATAAATACATATAATTTTATCTGTCCATTGAAAAAAAGTAATTAGACCTCAGACCCCTACTTCTATTCTTAGCAACTAATACTCTTCGCCATTTCAGCTGAGGACTGGAGGATAAAGCGGAATGTCCTCTAGTGGGGATGAAGCGGAAGCTGTCTGTTGGGGGCACCACTGGCACAATTGAGGGCAGCACGCCCCAGGTGAATACAGGGCTGAGACTTCCGGAGTATCCCCCACTTGCTCTCAGAGGGCTGTCCCATAAGCCTGTACTCTCTGGGCAGGAGGTCTGAATGTCTTTCTCTGAGAGAGTGAATCAGCCTAAAGAAGACAGCCCTAGAGGGACCCCAAGATCTATCCAAGAAGGCTTTCCAGCCACGGGGCCCTAGAGCAAAGCCTAGTGCATCGTAAGCCACACCTGCGCTCAGAATGTCCCATCAGGTTTTGGTGGTTCTCTCTTAAATAAGGTCCATCAGTTAAGGATCCCTAAATATCCCTAAATATCTTAGGAAGGCCTTGAAATTCGAAACCAAAGCAAACAAGCCAAGGATGCCTATTTAAATCAGAATATACAAGAAAACTTAAAAAAAAAAAAAAAAACACCCAGCATTATTTTCTGTCTTTAGAGAGATAAGATATTATATCCCGGATACAGAAGCTGATTGGTATGTAAAGGGAAAAATTAAAAAATTGATAATTAAGAAATGTAATAACTGAGTGCTGTGAGTGGTTAGAAAACAAAATTGAAGAATATCCAAGAAAGTAGGGCAAAAAATCAGAGATGGAAAGTAGGAGTAAAAAAAATATGACAATTGGACAACCAGTCCAGGAAGTCCAATGTCTGAATACTAGGAGTTCCAGAAAGAGATAACTGCAAAACCAGAGGGGAGGAAATCACCAATGAGACGGTTCTAGTGCATTTCCTAGAACAGAAGGATATTAGTATCCAGATTGAAAGGGTTCATTAAGTGCCCTCACAAATAGATGAAATAGGCCTATACCAAGGGTACATCTCTGTGAAATCTCAGAATAGTAGGGACAGTTGGATCTAGGTTTCTAGGCTGGGTTCAGTGGCTCACGCCTGTAATCCCAGCACCAGAGGCAGAGGCGGGTGGATTGCTTGAGCTCAGGAGTTTGAGACCAGCCTGGGCAACATAGCGAAACCATGTCTTTACCAAAGATACAAAAAATTAGCCAGGCATGGTGGCACGTGCCTGTAGTCCCAGCTACGAAGAAGGTTGAGGTGGGAGGATTGCTTGAGCCTGGGCAACAGAGCAAGACTGTATCTAAAAAAAAAAAAAAAAAAGTTTCTAGCAAGAAGAAATGTATTACAAAAGGTCAGGAATCAGCCTGATTTCCCAGCAGCAGTGTGGGAAGCTAGAAGGCAATGGAGAATTGTCTTCAAAGTTCTGAAGAAAAATGATTTCCGGTTGACAATTTTATATCTGATGAAACTATCACTCGAGCAAAAAGGTAGAAGAGAAACATTTTCAGTTAGGTAAAAATATAAAACAAAAAGAAAAAAATAAAGCTTAGCCCTGATGCACGTTCTCTCAGGAGGCTACTGGAGTTCTTCACCATAAGGAGAGAGTAAACCAAGGGAAACGTAGGATCCTGGAAATGGCCAACACAGAAGAGGGGTGGATGGAGAGTGTAAGAGGAGGCCCTTCGTAGTCGTGATAAAGTGGACACAGGAAATTGATCCAAACTAAATCATGACAGAACTATTGCAGAGAATAGGGAAGAGGTGAAAGAGGGCTAAACCCTTACCTTCTATAATGAAGAAAAAACCTTAAAAATCACTAAGGGGCTACATAAGCATATTATTAAAAATATGGAATGAAATACCAAAAGAAACAGCTAAGTAATTGAAAGAGGTTATTGCTGTTGAGGGGCAGGTTGGGGAGGAGGGGGTAAGAAGAGAACTGTGGATTTTTTTTCTTCAATGAACCTTTTGGAACAAATTGACTCTTTAAATTATGTGTATAGGCCAGGCATGGTGGCTCATGCCTGTAATCCCAGCGGTTTGGGAGGCCGAGGTGGGAGGATTGCTTGAGCACAGGAGTTTGAGACCAGCCTAGACAACATGGCGAGACCCCGTCTCTACAGAAAATACAAAAATTAGCTGGACGTGATAACGTGTGCCTGTGGTCCCAGCTACTCAGGAGGCTGAGGTGGGAGGATTTCTTGAGTCTGGGGGGTTGAGTGCAGTGAGCTGTGATTATACCAGCCTTGAGGACAAAGTGAGACCCTGCCAATAAATAAATAAATTAATTAAATGTATGTATAAGAGGTAAAGATTAAAACTAGAAAAATTAATAGCTTATTATTGGTGTTTATCTCCTTTAGATTTCTTTTTTTTTTTTTTGAGATGGGAGTTTCGCTCTGTCGCCCAGGCTAGAGTGCAATGGCATAGTCTCGGCTCACTGCAACCTCCGCCTCCCGGGTTCAAGCAATTCTGCCTCAGCCTCCCAAGGAGCTGGGATTACAGGCATGTGCCATTACGCCTGGCCAATCTTTTGCATTTAGTAGAGATGGGGTTTCACCATGTTGGCCAGGCTGGTGGTGAACTCCTGACCTTGGGTGATCCACCCTCCTGGGCCTCCCAAAGTGCTGGGATTATAGTTGTGAGCCACAGCACCCAGCCTAGACTTATTTCATGTAAGTAAAACAAGAGTCCTGTGTTGTCCATCCATTTATTCCACAAATTTTGTTTTGAGTATCTGTTCTGTGCTGGGCATTGAGGCAGTTTCTTTTCTTGTTTCCCCTTGTTTTCATTGCTCCTGTTCTGGACTGTCCTGCTGGGATCCTATTTAAGGAGCTAGTTACCAACCGCCCCATACGCCTCTCTCTGGATTTGTGCTGAGTGTGGCTGTGGCCCTAGTGTGATGTCAGGGAGATCTTAATGCTCTGTCATGCTCTCCAGTGGTGAGTTGTCAGAAGTGGTACGTTTTGCTTATTCTTCTGAGGTGGGAGAAGCCTGCCCTATCCACAGATTCTTACATGGCACAGTTGATGGTTTATTTGCTTAGCACATGGCCTGACACATAGCAGACACTCAGTAGATAAACGGACATGGTAACTGTGACATGTACTCACTTTCTCTCTCCTGTCTCCGATCCTCAAAGAGGACCAAACATCTGCCACCCTGCATCCTCGGACGGCTCATAGCTTTGGCAAAAAGGGGCCACCACGATGGCCTGCTGCAGCCTTCCCAGTTCCCTGATGTTTCCACTTTTGCTACCTGAAATCTAATGATTTGAGATCCAGTACTTTGCGTCTTGAAGAACATTTGGAAATTAAGGAAAATACAAGTGCCCCCTAAGAGGAAAAATACTATGACCCATTATCACAGTAATTTCCAGCCTGGAGTTCCCACACGCTGGGGTCTCATAATAGGCATAATGGTGGCCAGAGAGCACTTTTTAATATTTCAAAACACCTAATGGAAACTGCGCATTTAAGATAAGGCTGCAAAGAGTAACTAAAATGGCAAATTTCTTTGCTTTCCAGTGAAAGAGTATCGATTCGGTATGGTAGCAACGATTCAGTATGGTAGCTCTGGTTATGTTTTATTTTATTATTATTATTTTTGAGATGGAGTCTTGGTCTGTCTCCCAGGCTGGAGTGCAGTGGCTTGATCTTGGCTTACTGCAACCTCCGCCTCCCAGGTTCAAGCGATTCTCATGCCTCAGCCTCCCGAGTAGCTGGGACTACGGGCGCCCGCCACCACACCTGACTAATTTGTATATTTTCAGTACAGACAGAGTTTTACCATGTTAGCCAGGCTGATCTCGAACTCCTGACCTTGTGATCCGCCCGCCTCAGCCTCCCAAAGTGTTGGGATAACAGGCGTGAGCTACCGCACCTGGCTAGCTCTGGTTATTCTATGCTGAATAGATGCTTGAGTTGATAGCCATCTATCAGTGATAAACACAAGAATGGAAGGAGAGAATAATTATCAATAACAGCCTATGTGGTTGACAAGACCTTGCCAAAGGCAAGGATGTGGATGTGGTGGAATGGGAAAGGGGTCTTTGGGAGGGGAGAGACCGGGCAATGCATGCTACTTAGTTATTCCTGGGGTTTGTTGGCAGCTGCACTGAGGACAGAGGGCTCCAGACAGGGGCAGAGCAGGGGCACAGAGAGTGGTGTGAGGCTCTGAAGGCCAGTTTGGTTGGCCCACTTTGTCATTTTCTGAAGGCTGGTGGAGGTGCCAGTGTGGCTGTGCCACGGGCCCCGCCTGTCACCTCTCCCTGCAATCCAGACCCTATCACAGAGCCCATGGCAGCAGAAATAAATGCTTCAACAAGGCAAATGAATCTAGAGGGAATGGGAGCCTCAAGCCATGAAAAATGATGGGGACTGTGGCCTACTTTCTTGCTTTGTAAAAGTCACTTGCACTTTTCTGGGACACAGCCAAACTGACGGTGCTGTAGAACCGGATGTGCGAGAATGCTGTTTGGCAAACAAAGAGCGCTCTCTGGCCCCCAGCGGTTCTGGCTTTTGAGCCCAGACTAAAGAAAGCCAGGCTGGAGACCGTATATCAAACTTTGCAAGCCCATTTATATACCTTGCTGGTGACTCGGGGGGCAGAAGTGGTGGTTGGGTATCTTTGTGTTTTGTTTTGAAAGAGTGATGTTTGGAAGCAGAAGCAGTCAAAAATCCATCCTGACCAATGGCACTTAAAACTGCCACCAGAGCTTGGTTCTCGTGCTATGTTCTAATTTTCTGTTTCCAGCTAGATTGTAAGGTCAACAATGGCAGTTTATTTACCAGTAAGTCTTAGTTTTTTCGTCTGTAGAAATGGGGATAAAAATGAAGGTTTACTGTGAGGGTTAGGGGTTCAGGGTTTAGTTTTCGGCCTAACTGCTCCTGTCTACCTGTCTTCCCTTCCAGCGCCTCTCAGGATACATCTCACTCCCACAGCACAATGTCCAAATGGCAGAGGGAGTCCCTTTCTTAAAGAGCTCCACAAGCAGCTGACCACCACCCCCTCCCATTTGAGGCCTCCCTGTCCCCTCCCACTGAACCTAAACCGCTCTGAGGAGCAGCTCACCAGCCGTCATTCCTGCCTGGATGAGGATGCTGATTTTGTGTGTAGGGAAACAGGTCTGCCCCGTTTGCTTTCCACATGGAGGCTGAGAGTACAAGAGAAAGTTGGGGGAAATAACAAGCAAAGTTCAGAGGGCAATGGTCTATTTCTTCTTATCGCCATAAAACAACAAATAAAGGAGGAGGAGGCCATGTCTTTGAGGCACAGTAAGCCTGCCCACTGAATGTCCCTGAGAGTAACTAGTTATCATAGCTACTCCTTCTACAGGGAGACCTAGAGACGGGGCAGAGAGAGGAAAGGACGTGCCCCCGTGAATAGCAGAGGGGTGAACAAGAGGCCTGGGGGAGAAATTGCCTTCCTGACAAGGAGAGTTGGAGATGATGAGTACAAAACCCCTGGCACACTGCCTGGCCCATAGTGATGTTACCGTCAGTAGTGGCTTTGCCGTTTCCAGATTGACAGCCATGCCCTAAACAGAGAACTTTGCTGAGATGACATTTCCTTGTTGGTATGCTTTTGTAGACTACTCCACTGAGAACCAGCACAAAGCCATTGCCTTCTTGAACGTCTTCATTAAAACTAGAATAATCTCTGCCCCTCATTTGCCCATGCACATGGAAAAACTCATGGATATGCCTTCCCTGATGAAAAATACGACCACTGATGGGAGTTCAAGACCAGCCTGACCAACATGGAGAAGCCCCATCTCTACTAAAAATACAAAATTAGCCAGGCATAGTGGCGCATACTTTTTTTTTTTTTTTGAGACAGAGTCTTGCTCTGTCGCCCAGGCTGGAGTGCAGTGGCTGGATCTCGGCTCACTGCAAGCTCCGCCTCCCGAGTTTATGCCATTCTCCTGCCTCAGCCTCCTGAGTAGCTGGGACTACAGGCGCCAGTCACCTCTCCTGGCTAGTTTTTTTTGTATTTTTTAGTAGAGACAGGGTTTCACCGTGTTAGCCAGGATGGTCTCGATCTCCTGAGCTCGTGATCCGCCCGTCTCGGCCTCCCAAAGTGCTGGGATTACAGGCTTGAGCCACCGCACCTGGCCCGATGGTGCATACTTGTAATCCCAGCTACTTGGGAGGCTGAGGCAGGAGAATCGCTTGAACCCGGGAGGCAGAGGCTACCGTGAGCCGAGATCATGCCATTGCACTTCAGCCTGGGCAACGAGAGTGAAATTCCGTCTTTAAAAAAACAAAAACAAAAACAAAACAAAACAACAAAAAAAACCCACTGAAATGTGTATAATGCTTTAAAATTGACAGTGAATTTTCTCATCCATCATTTGAGCCTCACAACAGCCTTGTGACGTAGGCAGTATTAGTATTCTCACTTCAAAGATAAAGAAGCAGATGCTGGAATGGCTTGAGCACCAGGCCAGGTTCATACAGTAAGTCAATGGCCAAGGCAGGGCATAAATCTTTGGACTCCACACCCAGCGCTTTTTTTTTTTTTGGTCGTCTGTGATGCTGCTTCCGCCCTGCTGTTGATAGCCTAGAAACAAGATGTGTGGCTTTTCTTATCACCCCCTGGTGGGTACCTCCTGGGTACACTTTTCTGTTTTCTAGTGGGGGTAAGGAAAATGGCTTTCGGTGGGGAAGGTTCGCAGAAAGAATGAGATCCAGAAGCGTCTTCCAGCGTGGTCCAGGTACCAGAAGACTTTGGCAGGCGAGCTTACCATGGCTGAGTCAGGCGCTCCTCCCCCGCTCGCTGGATTTTGGATCGATTTTGCAACAGCTCTGGCGGCTCCGTGTGTTTCCCTTGGCCTCTGAGGCATTCCAGTGATGATGATGGCTCGGCGGGGTCACGGCCCTGTACAAAGCAAGGGCTATTTGTGGCTGATCTAAAACATAACTGGAGCCACCTGCATCCGAGGCTGGCTTCTCGGGCTCTGGGGCCCGTAACCCAGCCGGAGTAAAAAGTTCACGTTCCCGTGTGGAGCAGATATCAAAAGTGACGTCTTTTTTTTTTTTTAGGTTTGGCTGCGTAATTGGAAAACCAAGCTGCCCGTTACCTTGCCGTGGCTTCTTCTATCCCTAGGGCCTGGACTGGCCCTCCTCCCTCCCTCTCTCTATCTAAACCCTCCTTGCTGCAAGACCCTGCTCCTTCCATGGAGTCTCCATTCCCAGAATGTATGTGAGCTGATTGTTTGTCATCCATGTGGGGGCTTTTAAAAATATCCCCTTGCACCATTTTATGACTGCTTCATGGATGATAATCCTGACTGTGTTCCTTGGGGCCAGACACTGGGTCTGCTTTCCTTCCTCTCTCACAGTGCCTGGCTGTGCTGGGTACACATGAAGGCTGATGGTTCACTGAATGAGGCATTGTGGAGGGTGTAGAAAACATGGAGACCTGGGAAGGCAGAAACCAGGTTTTGTTGCCAGGGCAAATCCCTTTGCCTTTCTGGGTTGCTCAGTCCGTGTCTGTAAAATGAGAGTTGAACTGGATGATTTCTAAGGTCCATTTCAAATTCAAAGTTCTAGAACTCTTTGTAGACTAAGCAGGATAGATGCTCATTGCCTTTACCTGTCTCTCTATGCTCCCCGTATTGCAACTCGATAAGCTGTTTTGGCATTATCACCTGCACCTATGACTTGCCTGAATGTCGCTTAAAAACTTGTCTTCATATCTCAGGAAAGTCATGAAAGAGAATGAGGGAGTGCTGAGTAGTGTTTAGAAGCAGAGACTGGGGAATCAGACAAACTTGGGTTTCAGTCTTAGCCCCACCACTTGTTAGATGTGTGGCCTTGGGCAAGTCACCTTGTTAAGTACCCCCTTTCTTTTCAGAAACACAGCAATGCCAATCTCACAAGGCAATGGAGGAATACGTGAGATAATGCAGGTATGGTGCACACAGAGTGTCGGAGTTCACTTGGTGGTAGCGATCGTCGTTATTAAAGTGGGGAGGGGCAAGAAGCAGAGGAGTGTGTTTTCCAGTCCTTTGGTGAGCACTTTCTGACTTGTAAACTATTGGTTGCATTTGGAGACAATGCCTTTATCATTTTAATAAGCAATGTAATGATTTGAGGAAAACCACTTCAGTTCTAAGAACACCACTAGCAGTACTAATTGTGCGCATGATAGCATTTTAATAGAATTCCATAATTTATGGAATTGGGAAGACTTACAAAAACATGGATTGACTCTGTAGAGTCTTAGGTTTCTGGTGAGTGATTCAAACAGGCTGCTCTTGCTTCCTGCCAGTGCAAATAAATCAAGTGTAAACCTGCACTTTTAAACAAAATTGTGAAAAAGGAAACAAATCCAGTGATAAGAAACTATTTTAACGAGACACTTCATTCTTGAGGTGATTTACTAAGGAGAGATTTTCCAGATTGTCCCTAAACTACCCAAAGCAACAGACCCACCGGGGTACTTGCTTCTCTTTTTCTAGCTGCTCTGGGTTTAAGTAACTGAAGCTTCCTCAAGTATTAAATTTGGAGGGTGGCTCAGTGATCCAAGCAACGAAGACTCAAGAAAGACTTTGGGTCTGAATCAAAGTTTTCTAACTGCCTTGCTGTGAGTGCTGAGAAAGTCACTTCCTAACCTTAGATACCTCAATCTTACCAACTAAAAGAGTGGTGAATGGCAGGATGAACATTGCCCAGCTTTAGACAGTGAAACCTGGATGAACTTAACCTGGCTTAAGATGATCCTTTTCTGTTTAAGTGGAAAATGCATGTTGAGTGAACATTACCTTTCAAGAAACTTCTGGACAGAGTCCAGATGTGTGTGTGTGTGTATGTGTGTGCGTGCGCACATTAGCCTGAAGTTCAAGTACTTGCAAAGGTTTCTAGCACACAGTGTGCAGTAGGTGAGCTAGACTTAGTTAGACTTAGGACGTCCAGATCTCCCATGTCTTATCTTGACAATTATGTTTAACTGAGTTTTAACATTGACTCTCAGAGTCAGAAAGAATTCCAGAAGATAAAGGAAAACCAGAAAGCCAAACTTTAATAAATACTCAGAGAGCAAAAAGAAATAATGGAAATGGCATACGTGCAGAGGGCACATAGTTAGTGAAGAAATAGCTTTTGATGAAACAGGACAGGCTGAAACTTCAAAGACTTGTCTTTTATCCATTAATCCCATTAGTGCTCCAGTGATTTCTCAAAGATTGATTATCTCTGGGGAAATGTGTTACATCAGCCCTCAGCTTTCCAGTCCCATTAGACCCAGCAAACATTCTGACCCAGCAGTGCTGCTGGGATGATGGGCTTCTGTGCCATGTTTACCGGTATTCCTCCAGCTTGGCCCCCTCCTCACCAGCTCCAGTCGGGAACAGAGAGAGGCCTCCACCCTCAGTAGTCATTCTTTGGCATTATCACTCACACCCCTTTGGAAGGGAAGAGAAACATAAAGAGAATGGGCAAGCAGCATGTGCTCAGGTTAACTTTACATTGCTTGATCAATTCTTCATATAGCCTTGGGCGTTTGTTAGGACTTTCATGGTGAATAGACACACTGTCCCCATTCAAAGTGCCTCTAAATTGGAAGTGAGATACCTAAGGAGTGTCAACAAGGAGGAACAATGGGCTTCTCTTGAAGTCTTGCTCTTTGTCTAGTACGGTGGGCAAAGGAATTTGTCAGTTACTAATTTTGTCAATAACCTTCTCACAGTCTCTGTTTTGTCATATGTAAAATGGCAGCAATATAATGTATCCCTCATAGGGTTGTTAGGAGGACTAAATGGGTTAGTATATGTTAAATGCTTGGCACTGTGCCTGCCTCACACCATACAGACACTCAGTAAAGGTTAGCTGAAATTATGTTAACTAGTCTAAGCAAAGGATTAGTAGGCATGTTGGAACTGATGCTAAGAAGGAATAAGACTCACCCTGGGAAGAGTGGGGATCAGGGAGAAGACTAGGCAGCAGGCTTCTGAGTGTGGGAGTGTGCAGGATGTGAGCACATCTCTGCAGTGCCTGTGCCCTCCTTGCCACAGAAATAACCTACATCAGACGTAGTAACTGAAAAAGAACCCAAGCATTTTCAAGACAATGTGAGCAAGGTAGAAAAGGGCGACACATGAGTCAACAATACTCAAGCTTTTATCAGTCTCAGTTTCTTCATTCTTTGTTTCATTCATTCAACCCACGTTTATCATCAAACCTCTGCTGTTCATTGATGTTATAGATGAAAATGAACCACTCCCTACCCTCACGAAAGCAGAAGAAGGAAGCAGGCAAGTAACTAGACAATTAGATAACAAGTTCCTGAGTGATCAGGAGGAATGAAGTGCCCTGGGAAGGCTTCCGAGAGGAGTTGATTCCTAAGATTAGATGAGTAAGAGTTATCTAGTGATGGGAAAGGCATGGATGACAGAGCACTGTGTGTGACAAATCCGTGGCTGCTAATTCTCACATCTAACTCACTCAGGGTCAGTCTCCACTGATTGCCTGTTCTTTTAAGTATGGGCCATATTTTTATGTCTAGTAATTTTTGATTATATTCTAGACATTGTTGATGGTCTGGTGTAGAGCCTATGGATTCTGTTATGTTTCTCTGGAGAGGGTTAACTGTTTATTTTAGCAGGCATTTAATTTGACTGAACTCAAACACCAAACTGTCTCCTCCATGGTGGGCAGAAGCTGAAATCTCTGATCAGTTCTATTAATTTTAGATGGGTTGTTTGGAATCTGCCCCATGCATGTATAGCTCAGGAGTCAGCCACACATTTGGATGAAGTTTATATGCAGAATTTGGAGCATCCCTTCTGAGGCTTTCTCCTTTTGGGGATTTCTCCTTCCATTTTCCAGCCTCCCTTCTGACCCTGCAGATTTCTATCTAGTTTCTAATCACTCTATATACTATAGATTAAGTTCTACTCTCAACCAAAAAAAAAATGTGAAACCCAGAAACTTATCCAATGCTCCCTTTTCCCAGGTTCTGCCTGCTTTGAGTTGCTCTCTAGTGCATGCAAATAGGTATTTTTAATTTTTTGTTAAGTAATAGTTATGTTCAGATGGTAGGTCCAATATACACTATTCTGAGATATTGGAAGCAAAACTCCCACAATGGATATTTCAAGAACTGCAGGTAGGTCAGTTTGTGTGTGGGGGGGGGTTGTTTGTGTACATGTGTGCATGCTTGTGTTACAGGGCCCTGGACAGATGCACAGCGTCAAGGAAGGCAGAGGTCAGATCATTAAAAGCCTTCTGGGTTATATTAAGGAATTTGAACTAGATCCTGAAGGCTGTGATGGAGAGCTTTAATCAGAAGAGTAAAACGATCACAATTGTTCTTAGAAATATTGCTGGGTATCTGTCTGAAGGATGAATCAAAAGAGGTAGAAAGATGGTTAAGGGATTGATGGGGACACAGAATTCGGTTTTTGTCCCCTGGAAGATGAGGGGTTGAACTAGCTGATCGTTCATGTCTCTTGCGGCTCTAGTATTCTGATCTTCCCATTAATGCCTTTACTTGGTCCTACTCTAGCCAGGAGTTCCTGCAAGGCTGTTTTTTGCAGGAACACAACCCTTAGAGCCCAGGCTTTAAAATATGCCATTTAGTGATATTTTATGGCTTGTGAACAGATTAAGGTAATGGAGGCACAAAACAACACACATGAATGCACCACGGGTGGGTAAACAGCCTTTGAATTTCTCCAACTCTCCCTTCAGACCTTGTGTATCACAACAGGTATTTGGTCATTTTATGTGACCTTAAATGGCCTACTATTAACCTGGCTTTGATTTTTTTCAGTCCTCAGAGAGATGGAGATGGGCCTAGCAGGAACCCGATGCCAGGGATTCATTGCAATAGGGGTACCCAAACTGGGAAGGGTGAGAAGCTATTCTTTGATGGTCTTATGAGAACCTCACGAGATGCTAGTGGTGGTGTGATGGACATGTTGGTTTCATCCTTTCCTGTTGCTGAACCAGTAGGAAAATGAGGCTTCCTGAGCCTCAGGATGCCCCAGCCTTTCTAAGGCTTCCTGGAGAGCAAAGAGTTCCTGCTCTGCCCTGGTATGAGTCAGAGATTGTGATGACACACTGAACAGCAACACCTGTCCTTGCTGGGGAGGGGATCCACAGTCCAGCCGCTCGCCTTCAGCATGACACATTTTTCTGTGCTTTGCCTCGTTAAGAGCTCAGGTCCTTCAGTGCTTGAAAGTAGCTGAGTGCACCACCTCTATAAATCGATCCCACACTCAGTTCATGAAACGTCAGGTTTTAGAAATTGGAGAGGCAGCAATATAATTTTTGTGCTGTTGCTTGAGTGAACTGTAAACCAAGGCTTTCCACCCAGGATTGCACAGCTTTTTACTTTTGATGAATGTCATTTTACTCAGAGTTGACTAAATGATATTGTCTCATGTGGCTCTCAACTTTTTCTCTGATCTGTTCCCAATCTGAAACGTGTGAGTACATCACTTCAGATATTTGCTAGGCATCTGAGCTTGTCCTGAGGATATTCACAAGCATGATTGAGAAAACATGCTTGTCCTCAGGAAGGCCCAAGTCTAAGCACCTGCTCATGCCCCTTCCTTGGCTGTGTGGCTTTTCTGCACTGCAAACCAAGCTTGTAGACATGGTGTACCTTTTCATAACAGGTCTCTTCTATCATGTTGTAGTCACCGAATTGGATTTGGCAGAAATACCAGGAAGTGGAGCATGTGGTTGCAGCATGTGACCTTCAAGTCAGGTCGCGGCTGGCATTTGCCACCCTCCGTTTGTGGGTTCTGGCGGAATCAGGCCTATGTGTGGACTCTGCTGCTACTATTTGAGGGCATTGTGAGCCCTTTTCTGAGTGTGTCTTCTGCCTCCTGGACTCCGTGCCTGAAGTTTCTGCCATTGATGGAACTCATGTACAGCATTGCTTCTAGAATTCTGCTATTTATGAAGGCCTATTCTGTTAGAACAGGTTGATTGAGGAGCACGTTACCTGCTTATGGTGCTCTATCTGGGGACTGTGGACAGCAGAAGGGGGGGTGGGGTGAGCTTGAGGGGTTGAGGGAGAGTGACACAGAAGACCAGGGCTGGTTCCCCTGAAACAGGAGGCTCCCCTGTTTCAGTCGTGGCCAGCTCTCTGCCTGGTTTTTTCCACTCCTTTATCCCCAGCACTTAACCTCATGTTTGGCTCATAGTAGATGCTTAGAAGATGAAAGCCTCAGGTCCAACCATGGCCGGCAGTTACATCTGTGAATCTCAGACTCGATTTCAGCTTGGCCAGGTCTGAGTCATTAAAGAACGTTTTGCATTTTTGGATAGTGGAACTTTTGCCATCTTCTTCTTTTTCCATGGTGTCATGGCTTTGGCATGATCAGGGTTATGAAAAAAGGGGGATAAGCCCTCTGCTCTGCCGTGATTGAGATCAGACACTGGTTTGTAGAGGAAAATGTCCATTTTGGAGCAAGAGAAAGAGGACCTTAAGCATGACCTAAAGAAAAGAGAGAGGCCCGGCTGTCCCACCACTTCGTGCTTGGTTGACGGAGCCAAGTTGACTGCAGGACAGGGTCTTGGCCCATAATGGAGAATATTCACTAATGAGGCAAATGACTTCAAGAAGATCAAAATAATTAGTCAGTTTTCACTGCTGTAGTGAGTCACCCTTGTGAAGACATTATGTTCCGACTGAAGAGTGAGTGAGTTGAGGTGGACGTCTCCTGGCTCCTGCTCCCTGGGGAGGGCAGAGTGTGTCCAGAAGCCTGGGCCGGCAGGCCATGGAGGGGGCACTGAGCTGTCTCCTGCCTGTGCTTTTGCTCTTTCCTCTCCCACGGTCACTGGGAAGCAAGGAAGATGAGGACACGTTACCTCAGTACGTACCACAATATGCCTTAGAGGTCTGCTTCCCAGGCCCCTGGATTCTAGGGAGGGCACTCCAGGCCTGCAGGGGTCCTGAGGTGGGGGTTGGTGGGCATGAGAATGGGGCCCCCCCCTGCTGCTTGGGAGGGTACGTGTTGCCCTTGGAGGCAGGCAGAAGGGCTGGACTGTCCCTGCACTTGGGCACTCCCATCTCCACAGTGCCCTGTGGCAGGGAGAAATGGCCTCAGAGCCTGTTTGGCTTTTCATGTGCCGAACTGGATTGTTGAGAACGTCTTTTCCCTGGGGGATCCCTGAATAGGTGAGGTGGACTTGGGTCTGGAAAGTTAATTGATATATTTTCTGAAGGCCAGGGAAGGGCAGGGGCAGCCTGACCTGTCAGGGCGATACAGTCCATAGCTGTTGGGCCAGAGTGAGAGGAGTGTCTTATGGAACAGGACTTGCCTTGGAACTGAGCACATTGGCCCCATAGAGATTGAGCCTTGGACCTTTGTTCCCCTGAGTCTCCCACCCCAGCCAGCTCACAGATCGGAGGCTGGAGAAGGGAGTGGGGCGGATCACACGCCATCTCCACATGCTCTCTGTGGGCCTCTTCTCTCCACATGTGAGGAGGGATGAGCATTCTGCAGGGAGTCCATCAGGATGAATCCATGGTGGAAAAGCTCACAGGTGGGGACGTGGGGACTCCATAAGGTTCCGCCATTTCCTGGGAAGGGAACCTTAGGAACATCACTTAGATTCTTTGAGCCTTCTTTCTCTTCTTTCCTCCCTCCCTTCCTTCTTCGTTTTCTCCCTCTCTTCCTTTTCCCCACAGATATTTTCTGAGTGCCCATCAGGGGTTGTCAGTGCTGGAAATGCAGTGAAGAATAGCATAGACAAGGCTGGTGCTATGGTGGGAAGAGAGAGAACAATGAAGCAAACAGCTAAGTCAGTCAGGTTTTCAAATACAGGTAAGTGCTTTCAAAAAGTAGGATAACAGGTGGAGAGGGGCGTGCGACGATCTCAGATAGCAGAGGAGAGGAAGGCCTCCCGGAGAGAATTCCACTTGGTCTGTGACCCTATGATAAAGAGCCCCTCGTGATAAGTCTGGGAGAATGGCCAATACGCACAGAGGCAGCAGCACACACCATGGCCAATACGCACAGAGGCAGCGGCACACAGCACGGCCCATACGCACAGAGGCAGCGGCACACGCCACGGTCAGTACGCACAGAGGCAGCGGCACAGGGCATGGCCAGTAAGCACAGAGCCAGCAGCACATGCCATGGCCCTGAGGAGGGAAGACCCGTATGCAGATGACCGCAGGGCCCTATGGGGGGACAGAGACCAGTCTCTGAACTGAACTGTGGAATAGCGTGAATGCAGGGTTGTTCCTGCTTTGGACTGTGGGCAATAAATAAACTCCTATCGTGCCCAGAAGCTGCCTCGGTGTTGGGGTGTGTTTGCTGCAGCAGCTAGTGCCACCCTAATGACTGCAGTCTAATCATTGTGTGTGGCAGTTCACAGGACCTGAAGCAACTGGGAGCTTGAGCACAGGGAAGTAAAGCTCATTATCACCTCAGCGGCAGGGGCCCTGGGAGAACCAAAGGCCTGCTCCTCTCTGCTGCTGGTTCTTCCTGCTAGTCTGAGCCAGAGGCTGTATCCTGCTGTAATGCCAGTTTAAAAGGCAGCCTTTCCAGACTCTTGTCACGTCACCAGGAGCTCTCGGTCCTCTAATTAAGTAGTAATGTGCTTGTCCAATAAGTGCCATATGGTTGCCATGAATCAAACCCAAATTATCTTAGCTCTAAAAATTAATATTACTAATTATGATAATACAATTTCACAATTTTATGTCTGCTTTTCTTCTGAAGAGCTCAAAATGCAAGTATTAAAATAATATGTCCAACTATCCTACGTTAGGAAGAAAGGAGGACCCGCAGAGAAGTTGGGAAGATGGCTTCCAACGTTAAGATGAGGCTCCTGTCTTTCCCTTGTCTTTATCTCTGACTCCATAAAGATAGCTACTCTTCCCTGGCAATAAGCCAGAATAGTGATAGGATTAGGGAAACGGGATTATCTTAACGTCACGGAAAGGAGATGAGGCACAAATGAGGGACTGAAGCTAATTAGATACTACAAAATGCCAAGATTGGAGAAAACTGGAATAGACTCCCCCTGATGGACCTTGTCTGTGGAGAATGGATGTAGGGTGGGTCCAGGGAGACTGGCCAGCCTTGGCTGGGGGCCTCCTGGGACCAGAAGTGGCAGCAGACAGCAGAGTTGGTGAGGAGCTGGGAGGGGATTCATCAGGAAGGACTGAGTTCTGAATGGCAGGGATATTTGCAGACAGGAAACTGGCGTCTGTCCAGGAGAGAGCAGGGCTTACTGTGAGCGAGGGAAGCAATGGGATTGGTGTGTCCAGGGGTGTCTCTGACTTACGAGTCACAAAGGAAGAGTGCAGGAGTTTCTGTGTTTGGCCCTAACCTAGGTCCACTTCACTGCCCCGAGAGATGCTGTGGGATGACGGAGGGGACTGGGTGCAGAGTGGATATTTAAGTCTGAGAGGAGAAGTTAGGAAAGGATTGTGGGTCACAGAATTAGAGAGTTACCAAGGAAACTGCAGAGACCATTACTTAGTCAGTTCTCCATTTCCAGGAAGGTTTGTCGCCATAGGAAAAAAATTCACTAACCTTTTATTCAACGGGTATTAATTGGCTATTATGTGCTTTTCTTACCCCACAAGAGCTTATGATGGAAGGTGATCATACAATTTATGATCCTAATTGGGACACAGTTGAGAAGGAAAGGTGGCGTGATTATATGGGAACAAAGACTGGTCCATGCCAGCTGGGACATGTGGTCACCTTACTTATCATCCGTGAGATGTGTAATCACCGCATTTGTTGATAGCAGGTGCAATGAGATGCATGCTCTATGTGCAGTGTGTGTTTTCACCCTGTATCACCATCTTCTGCTGGGAGCAGGACTCCCTTTCTCCCCGCCTGAGCCCATTCCCCTCAGTGTCAGGATCCAGCTCAAGCGCTACCCCCACCTGCCCCACCACCGCTGCCCACCCCCCCCCCCACTGCCCCCCCCCCCACCACCACTAGGCTTGCTACTTAACCTTTCTGTGCCTCGGTTCCCTGATCAGTAAAACGGGGCTAACTACAGTACCTACTACTAGAGCTGTGTCCGACTCAAAGTAGGCACCAGATACGTCCTGCTAGGATGACTGGGAACCCTGTGATTTGGTAACTTCCCCAATCTCTCTGCACTTTCGTTTCCTCATGTGGGAATCAGGGACAATATTACCTGCCTTTTTTTTTTTTTTTTTTTTTTTTTTTTTTGAGACGGAGTCTCGCTCTGTCGCCCAGGCTGGAGTGCAGTGGCCGGATCTCAGCTCACTGCAAGCTCCGCCTCCCGGGTTCACGCCATTCTCCTGCCTCAGCCTCCCGAGCAGCTGGGACTACAGGCGCCGCCACCTCGCCCGGCTAGTTTTTTGTATTTTTTAGTAGAGACGGGGTTTCACCGGGTTAGCCAGGATGGTCTCGATCTCCTGACCTTGTGATCCGCCCGTCTCGGCCTCCCAAAGTGCAGGGATTACAGGCTTGAGCCACCGCGCCCGGCCTTACCTGCCTTTTAAGGGCCTGGAATTCAAGAAAAATTAGCCTCCCTTTCCCCTTAGAATCAGCAGCAGACATCGAAGGGCGAGTTTTAATACTTTCCACACAAGTTCACAGATTTATTACATAATATGTTTAGTTGTGGTTAAAGGACATCTAAGGGGCCGAGGAGCTGCCCAAGGGGAAGAGGGCAGACGAGAGGGACATGTGTGGCCTTACATGGAAAAGGGAAGTGGTATCCCAGATAAAATGGTGGCTAGCCTTCCCAGGGTTCTCAGGCAAGAGAGAAAACTCTAGACGTCAGCAGTGCCTGGGCTTGGTTGCAGGCAGAGATGCGTTCTCTAGAAGGGAGGCAAGTCCCAATAGTCCTAAAATGACTGTCTGTTCAGCGTCTAGTACTTGACCTCCAGCCAGAATTGATGGGGTGCTCAGAACTATTCTAGGTACTTTGAATTTTTTTTTAACCTCATTAAGTTCATCTATAAGACAGGTAGTTGTACATTTTAAAATGGTTTTAGAATGGAAAATTTCAAATGTAATCAAAGAGACATAGATAACGAGTTCCCATGCTCCAGCTTGTTTCAAAACAAATTCCAGCAATTATATAATCTCACCTGTAAGTACAGTTGATCCTTGAACAACATGGGGATTAGAGGTGCTGACCCTTTGGGTGGTTGAAAATCTGCACATAAATTTTAACTCCCCCAAAACCTAACTCCTAACAACCTACTGTTTACCTGAAGCCTGACCGATAACACACACAGTCGATGAACACATATTTTGTATGTTGTACGTATTATTTAGTGTATTCTTACAATAACGTAGGCTAGAGAAAAGAAAATGTCATTAAGAAAATCCTAAGGAAGATAAAACATATTTACTATTCATTAAGTGGAAGTGAACCATTGTAAAGGTCTTCATCCTCCTTGTCTTCACGTTGAGTAGACTGAGGAAGAGAAGTGGGAAGAGGAGGAGGAGGAGGGCGGCTAGATCTTGCCATCTCAGAGGTGGCAGAGGTGGAAGAAAATCCACATGTAAGTGACCCATGCTGGTCAAACCTGTGTTGTTCAAGGGTTGGCTATACTTTGGCATGCATCTCTAACAGACAAGATTTTTAAAAAATGTATAGCCAAATGCCTCTATCACTCTAGACAATAATAACAGTAAAACACAAGAGATCCTTAACATCATCTAATATTCAGTTCATGTGTAAATTTCCCTTATTATGTCAATAATATCTTTGCCGGTTGGTTTGAATCAGGATTCTAATAAAGTCTACACATTACATTTGCTTGTATGTGTTGTAAATCCCTTTTTATCTATGATTGTTCCCCCTCCCATTTTGCATGTCATTTGTTTGTTGAAGAAACTAGGTCTGTTGTCCTGCAGAATGTCCTTCATTTTGATTTGGTTGGCTGCTTCCTTATTTTGTCCTTTAATTTGTTCCTTCATCCTCCATGTTTTCTGTGACCTTGGAGTTAGATTCAGGTTCCATTTGTTTTGAAGGGAGTGTCAAGGATGTGCCAGCTGTGGTTATGCCCCTTCCTGTTCTGATGCTGAGATGGGTGGGTGGGCTCCGGGATCGACAGCCTCATCCTTCATCTATTACTGGGGCCCCATCAGCCTTTCCCCTGATGGTTTTCACATCCATCGACAATTGTTGCCCAGATCCATTACTTCATTAGAGCTTGAAATGCTCATTTTCTGATTCTGTCATTCCTTTTGCATTGAGTAGCTGGAATTCTATAAAGAAGAACGCGCTCTCATCAACAGTTTGGTTACCCTGAAACAACATGTGACAGAAAAAGCAGGACAGGTGCTTTCTCATCACTTACTGGCTTTCAAAGTAATGAGTTGGTCCCTTGCAAAGGAGGATAGGTCTTTAATTAATTGATTAAACAAATATGTATTGAGTTCCTGCTATAAGCTGGGTATTGTTCTAACATCCTGATGGTTCAGCAGTGAACAAAACAGATAAAAATCCCTGCGTTCTTGGAATTTACATTCCAGTGGGGGAAGATGGATAGTGAACAAACTAGTGTGCTGTATATTTAGTTGGGGGATGATACGGGTTATGGAGGAAAGCAAAGCAGGACAGGGACATGAGGCTGCTAGAGGGATGGGATGCTAGAGGATGCTAGATATTTGGATTTGCAATCTTGAATAGGGTAAGAAGGCTCAGGAGGTGTCATTTAAGCAAACTCCTGAGAAGGTGAGAAATTGCTGGAGAGGAGCCGGCCACGCAGAAGGCTGGAGTGCGTGAGGGAGGGGTGCTGGTGTGGAGCCTGTGCGGGGAAGATGGGAGGAGATGGCCCAGAGAGGTGGTTGCAGGGGCAGGCTAGGCAGAGTCTTAGAAACCATTTTCAGGGCCTTGATTTTCCCCTGAATGAGACGGGCAGCCCTGGAGGACTGTAAGCAGAGGTATAGTTGGACTCACGTGGTTTTTTTTTTTGTTTTTTGTTTTTTTTTTTTTTGAGACAGAGTCTTGCTTTGTTGCCCAGGCTGGAGTGCAGTGGCGTGATCTCCATTCACTGCAAGCTCCGCTTCCCGGGTTCACACCATTCTCCTGCCTCAGCCTCCCGTGTAGCTGGGACTACAGGCGCCGCCACCTTGCCTGGCTAGTTTTTTTAAAATGTATTTTTAGTAGAGACGGGGTTTCACTGTGTTAGCCAGGATGGTCTCGATCTCCTGACCTCGTGATCTGCCCGTCTCGGCCTCCCAAAGTGCTGAGATTACAGGCGTGAGCCACCGCGCCCGGCCGGACTCACGTTTTTAAAGGGTCCTGCTGGCCGCTTGTGGAGAGGATGAAGTCAGGTAAGGGTAGCACTGAGTTTAGGCTTGAAAGCAGAAAGCCTTCAGTCCTGCTCAAGTTTCTTCCTTTTCAGCTAGTGCCTGGTGTTGGTGGGGGGCGGGAGGTGGAGGCGGGGGGCAGGAGGTGCTTCACGTGTTCCTAGGGGTCCTCTGTGCGTGTAGCATTACACGATATGCTTCCCGCTCAATCCCATCCTTCAAAATTCCTAGGCATAGCGTTCTCCTTGAGCACTTCAGGGCATAAAATCCCAGAGCAGAAACCTTCCTCCCCGAGTCTCTAAACAGAATGGCTACGTGTCCATCACCCCCGAGAACTGGAATTCCATTTTATACTGAAAGTGGGATACACGAGGACAATGCTATCACTTGACCCATCTTCTTTCACAGTTGGTGATGAGTCTTTTGGACCATCTTTACCATCACTGAAGAATTGGCGTTGGCTAGCTAGGCACATTCGGGGGGAACTTCCCATGATTCTAGAACTCAGTCAGCATTTGTGGTGGGATCGGCCATCCATCTATGGAGGGTGACCACTCTACCCATGGCCAGGTCAGCTTAATCAAGAGATGCCCGATGGCATAAGGTACAGAGCAACAGGGCACCTTTTCCTTTCCATCCAGATTTTCCCAGCCAGCTTGGAGAGCACTTTTTACCCAGGCTGCCTTCCCAATACCCAGAGAACCTTTCTGTGGATGAGCATCTCTCCTTGCCTATTACTCTCTCCTATCAAAGGCTGCTTGTGAATTTCTGGGTGCTTAGCAACCAGGAGAGGGGACGATACAAGCCGCCTCTATCCCTGTCAGGTAGCTGCTCCCGTTGTTCGTCTTCTCCTCTGGGTTTGTATATGCAGTGAAAGCAGCCAGAGAGACGCTCCACCTCAACTTAAATAGCAGCTTCTTAAATAAATAAAAAATACACAGAACCCAATTCAAGCAGATCTTGCCTCAAAGACAGCTTACAAGTATCGCTTGTCATCATTCCCTTCCTGATTTCCAGTGTTTCTCTCTCTTTCTCTCTCTGTCTCTCTCTTTCTCTCTCTCTCTGTCTGTCTCTCTCTCTCTCTCTCTCTCTCTCGACAGAGTCTTGCTCTGTCGCCCAGGCTGGAGTGCAGTGGCGTGATCTCGGCTCACTGCAACCTCCGCCTCCCAGGTTCAAGTGATTCTCCTGCCTCTGCCTCCTGAGTAGCTGGGATTACAGGCTCCCACCACCACACCCACCTAATTTTTGCATTTTTAGTAGAGATAGGATTTTGCCATGTTGGCCAGGCTGGTCTCAAACTCCTGACCTCAGGTGATCGATCTGCCTCGGCCTCCCAAAGTGCTGGGATTACAGGCATGAGCCACTGTCCCTGGCTGATTTCTAGTGTTTTGATGTAACCTTCTGAGATTCCCATAAGCCTAGCATGAAGATGAGACACATCAAGGGAGGTGAGGAGCTAGGAGAAGGGCACGCCTCTCCAAATTGCAAGTTTCTTCTCAAACTGCAGATCTGCAGAGAAAAAGGAAGGACACAGTGAACGAAGAAGATTCTCCAAGGAAGGGGTATCAGGACTTAGGAATAGACTCTTTGCCTCTTATTGAAAGGAAAGTTGCTTGCTGGGGAAGTAGCAAATTATTTCAAATGGGCATCAGTCCTTGGTAGCCACCACTATCCCTCAGTTTAACAGGAGAGCAATTACAGCTGTTATGCCAGGAGGATTTTGGAGGAGCCAGTGGCTGGCTGTCGAGAAGGGAAGAGAGCTAGCACTTGCTGAATTTCTTCAAGGGACCGTGCACTAACTGTAGGAAGCATGGACTTCGCTTTTTGCATGGGATGAACCTAACTCAGAGCTGATGCTGCATGTAGGATTATGCTTTTCAGACAGTCCGAGGATCTGCAGAAGGCTTGCTACAGGATCTGAGCGGGAGTCTAAGCAGTTGCCTTGTGGTAGCAATGCTCCTGTGTCTGGAGAGCTGGTTGCTAAGTCCTGGAGTCTGGGCCCCTTTTGGGCTGTCACAGAAGGTTGTGAACACCTCTCTGCTCCTGGAAAATGCCTTCCTTTCCTGGCCCCAGGACAGACTCTCCGACTTCCTTCATGACCGGGTTCCCACTGGGGAGCCTTTGGAACCGCTCGAGTACCAGATTATTAGCAGGACCCGTGTTTGTGCTTTTTTCCCCCATACATATTCACACACCCTGAGAAGAAAAGGAGAAGATAGGCCGGGCATGGTGGCTCTTGCCTGTAATCTCAGCACTTTGAGAGGCTGAGGTGGGCAGATCTCCTGAGGTCAGGATTTCAAGACCAGCCTGGCCAACATGACAAAACCCCATCTGTGCTAAAGATACAAAAATTAGCTAGGTGAGGTGACAGGCGCTTGCAGTCCCAGTTATCCAGGAGGCTGAGGGAGGAGAACTGCTTGAACCCAGAAGGTGGAGGTTGCAGTGAGCCGTGATTGCACCACTGCACTGCAGCCTGGGTGACAGAGCAAGACTCTGTCCAAAAAAAAAAAAAAAAAAAGAAAAAGAAAAAGAAAGATGTGATGAGGGTCTTTTCTGTACTTAGAACAACCTAATACTTATTTAATGGATAAACAAGCATTAAAATGAATGTTTGATGACTTGGAATCCAGTCTTTTACAAAACTCTCAGTGTTTTGTGTCTGCAGACACTCATGGCTGTGGCAGGCATCCTGCCAGCTGGAGCCAGGCGTTCAGCAGAGAAGTAAGTGGGGGAGGAGGTGTGCATTGCCACAGACGTAGGAAGCGTTCCCTGGACCTGCTGATGGTAGGTTAGTGAACTGATGGTCTTAGCCATGTTCCTGAACAAGCGAGTTGTCTAATGAAAGGAAAACATACACACCTGTTAGTGGAGTCAGCACCTTAGACCCATAGACTCTAAGGTTGAAAGGACTGTTGAAGTCATCTAGCCCCTTGCCCCACTCGATGCTTAATTAATAAGCACCACAAAAACTCTGGACTCTGCATACTGAACATTGACCCAGACCCCTGTTGCGTTAGAAAATATTATTGCAATTAGTGGAATGCTGCTAGAATATTGGCTCCAGACCTGAGTCCCCACATTGGAAGAGATTTAGATAGAAGGACGTCCAGAGGAAGGAACAGACATGAGTGAAGTTGGAAAATGGAGATTGGCAAAGAGTAGCTTGAAAAAGAACAAAGTTTCATAATAATGACCACAAATGAGTATTTGGCTGTTCAATGGAAATGTGCCTGCTCCACGCTCATTGGATGCTAGCCTGCCCTCTGGAAGAGTTCTTGCCTTCCTGCCTCCAAACCACCGTACACACTGTTGCTGGACTGATCTCCCAAGAATCACCTTCTACCATGCCCCTTCTCTGCTTCCAATGAAATTTTGATCATTTCTCTTCATCTGACAGGTGAAAATCAGAATTTTCTGAGCTTGGTCCTCAAGGCCCTTCCTTTCTTTCTCCACTCATCCTTTGGCTGGGCAGGCCCTCCGACTGCCTGCTGAGCAGCCTCACTCAGGTCTTTGCTCATACTTGCTAGAACGGAGAGCACGTCCTCTCGTTCCCTGTAACCCCAGCCGTGTCTGTTGTAATGTTAAGCACACGGTAGATGGATGGATGAAGCCTTCATTCTGAGTAAACACGCCTGCAACTATAAACACATACCTACACACAGAAACACCAACACACTTCAGTGTAGATGAAGAGAAAGAACCCTTTCTTTCTTCCCTGGTGTCCGGCAAATGCCAAAGGGGCGGTGGGGAAAGCGTTAGGATACAGAGGCTCTGGTTCTTGTTCCTCCCTGGAACTGGCTTCTGCTAGGAAGCCCAGCAGGGCCTGAGTGCTGGCAAGCCTGGCATGGAGCCCTCCTGCTTTGGAGGAAGCGAAATGTCCCAGCAGGATGAGTCAGTGAGAGAATGGAACCAGAAAGTGAGTCATTTTGGGAGGAGAGGCTAAAGGATCTTCTCTGCTCAAAGATATTTTAGGTCTTGGTAGGTTTTCCCCACTTCTCTTGTTTAGATATAAGTTTGGGGCATGTGACTAGAGTGGCTCAGTTCCCAGATGGAATGCCGAGAGACTGTCCAGTGCGCCGCGTTCTAGAACATTGTTGCTGATAGGGAGGCTGCAAAGTGAGGGGCTGGTTTTGGAGCCAGGCAGATTGGGTTCTAATCACACCATGTCCCAGAATCAGCTGGGGACCTCGAGTGAGTTGTTTAATCTCTTAAAGTCTAGTTTTTCTCATTTTCAAAATGAGAGTTGTCGGAAATGTCCAATGTTTGTTCGGCAAGTGTTTGTTGAGTCCTTAGTGTGTGTCTGGCATAGAGCTGGGTGCGGAGTACAGGGTGCTGAATGCGGCAGCCACGCATCCTGCCCTCGGGGGATGGGTGCAGCTTGGGGTTGTGTTATATTTGTAGCAGTTCTGATGACAACAAGAATAAAATAAAACACCCGGATTTGTTTCATGGACATAACCCTCATATCTGCATTCCCCTATTACGTGTTTGGGCAACTGAATTTTGGAATCTACATATCAGACTCAACTGTTTTCCTCTGGGGGGTTATAGTCTGGGGGAGACCCCTGTGTAAAGCATGTAGCATCGTGCCCGTGGACAGGAGTGCCCAGTCCGTGACGGCGGTAACGATGATCATTACTACCTCTGTTATTTCCCGTAGCCAACTCACCTCTTAGCACCTCTGTTTCCTCATCCAGAAAATGTGCAGCTGAATTGCAGTCCTCTCACAGAGGCAGTTCCTGAGTCTCTAGTCCTTGGGCTCATGCTTGAAGTTATTTAGAGAATCTCTAAGATACCCAGGGCTTCGGTGTGGGGACAGAGTTAAGATCCACATGATCACAGCAGACTGATACGGCAAGCTGAAACAAACAGGAAAACATTTGAGCCTGATATTCGGTTCCAAAACTCAGTCGCTGAAAGGCGTAATAGGGGAGTGCAGATTGGAGGGTCATGCCCATGAAAACAAATCCAGGTGTTTTATTTTATTCTTGTTGCCATCAGAAATGCTACATACAAATATGACACCATCCCAAACTGCACTCACAGAATAGTGAGTAGTGTGTCGGCCAGGGCAAGAAAAATAAGAGCAATAATAGTTATTTTAGTTATTGTAGGCCAAGGGACCCACATCCACGATATCGTTTGTTTACAGCTCATTACTAAATCCTCACAATAACCCCGTGGGTAGATGTTAGTGTTATTACCATTTTATAGATGCGCACACTGGAGCTTAGCGAGGGTAAGTAGTGGACTGCAAGGACGCTCTGCCCCTGGCCCGGAGGAACAGCTGGAGGATGCCGGCAAGATGTGTGTGAAGGGGGTGGTGCAGAGCGGAAGTAAACTGATTCAGGATTACTCATTAATGTAGAACTCCAACCAGTGAGTGGAGGGTATGGGTTCAGTAGGGAGCTCTTCAGAAATGGAGCACGTTGAGAGGCCAGGAGTTCTCTATCCCTGAAAGCATTTAAGGAGAGGTTGGGTGGCTGTGGGAGGTATTGGAGAAGGGATTTTAACATGGGGAGGGAACTGGGGAGATTATGTGTGAGTTTCTGTCTGGGAAAAAAAAAAAAAAAGATGGTACCGGCCTTGAACCCGTGTAATCTTCTTTAGTAATATTCAAGCAAGAACAGCCATCATAAAATTGTGTGAGCAAATCAGGTAATACTGGTGAAGGCCAAACACAGGCTCCCCGTTGTGGGAGTGAGAACATGGCATTGTTAGGGTGATGGATTCATGCAACCTGGGGTGGGTGTGCTGATGGCTTCTTTTGCTTCTGCTTCTACAGGCCCCTCTCCCAATGCCTTTCCCAAATCTCTCCTTATGGGGATTTTTTCCCCCTCCTAAACCACCTTAACTTGAAATCCACTCACATTTGTAGCCATGTCACAGTCTCTTTGCGTATTGGTGAGCCCTGTGGGGGTCACTGGTATCTTATAGTATTGAGGTTACAAAATGTAAAGTTATTCTGGGGAAATTCCTTCTCTTCTGAAGTTTTAATAGGGAGAAGGTGGTGAGCTTAACCCTACACACTGTCCTTTCCTTTGTCTAATTCCTCCACAGGACATTTGTCCAGTGCCCCCTGTGGACTGGAAGTGTGCTAGGGACTGTATACTGCAAGGCGACTGGGATGTGCCCCTGAACATCCCTGAGTCCAAGGTAGGGGAAAGAGGAAGTGGTCGACGATCACACTGTGATGATGGCCATCCTGATGAAGGCACACCCCACCCTGCAGCGGCTCGGGGAAGGGGCACGTGTCCAGACATCTTGCAGGCAGGGTTTCGATGGTGCTGTCCTCAGAAGAGAGGACTTTGGAAGCAGGTGGTCTTGGTTTCAGTCCTTAGTCCACCGGATGCCAGGTAACCCTTAACCTTTCTGAGCCTCTGTTCTTCACCTCTTAAATGGGGATAATATTACTTCCCCCACATGATCTTTTATTTATTTTAAAAATTATTATTTTTAGTATTTTTAATAGAAATGGGGTCTCACTATGTTGACCAGGCTTGTCTCCAACTGCTGGCCTTAAACAGTCCTCCCATCTCGGCCTCCCAAAGTGCTGAGATTACAGGCGTGAGCCACCATGCCCAGCCCCCCGACATGATTTCTATGAAAATCAAATTAAATGAGTTAATTTAGGGAAGCCACTTAACATAATTCCTGGCTCAAAAAAAGAGAAGATTTTCTTCCTTTCCTGATCTTGGAGGAGAACAGAGCTCTGAGGTGCTTGAGTCCCTGTGCAGAGGTTCCCTAACACCTGGTTGTAGGTCAGTGTCCCGCTGTCTGGTGAGCACCGGGATGGTCTCTGAAACACAAAGTTTGGGTTGCCGCCTCTAGAGATTCTGGTTCCACAAGTGTGGGAAGGGGCTGCATGGGAATCAGAAAAGTTGCCCTGGTGATTCTGATGCATAGTTCGGTTTGGAGACCTGCTAACAAATATATAGCAACAAAAGTTGTTTGTGCCTTTTTCTGGAGACAGACCCCCACCGGCTTTCATCAGAATGTCATGGTCCCACACAAATGAAGATGCACCCTCGCATGGTATGCGCTAGTGGGCACAGAGAGTGGGGCTGGAGAATGAGGGCTTGGGAGGCGAAAGGCCCCAGGGCCAGCCCTGCTCTGCCCTCCTCTCTTGCCCTCCCGCCAAGTGGTTCCGGAAATAGGAACAGGTGGTTAGTCACGGGGCTCTCCAGCAGGTAGGGCAGTGGCTGGGGAAACAGGGGTATCTCATCAGCTCTGTCTCTAGAGGTTCTTAAGATACTTACTTGTCACCAGCCTGAAAAGTCAACTTGGAAAATGTTCTAGTCTGGTTCCTGTAAACGTAAAATCTGTTATGAATTATGTCCATCCGCATGGAAGAGGGAGACAGAGAGTGATCTGGTGTGTGCAGGAGGGCCAGCCTCTGCCTGGTCTGAAAGCTTTTGCAATTGTTCCTAATTGGCCGAGTCCTTTTCTGTAGGAATCTCCTCTCTCTCGTCTCCATCCCATCCCCCACTGCCTGCAGCTTCCGATTTCTTGGCAAGGCAAGCAGGCACCAGAGCTGGGGCTGTGGTGGTTCTGAAGGACTTTCAGGTGTGCGTGTTGAAAGCCGGCAGGAAGAGAATGTTGGCTCTGTGTTTGGCAGCCGAGGGGACTTGTTATTTAATGTGTCTTCTGAAGCCACGAGGCCTCGGCTTTGTAACTCGCTTTCTTTATTCTTATAAATCTTCTAGGATGCTCCATGGACTGTAGGAGGAGCTCTGACTTCCCGACCATGCCCTTGTGTTTACCACTACAGGGACAGAGGTTCACAGCTGCTTCTGGTTGCTGTGGATGATCTGGTCCCCTCCTGATAACTTGAGATAAGTTTGTGTTCGTTTGGAGTCTTTGGTGAAGACTTTAGGGTACGTGTTTCTTCGTCGTTCCTGGCAGGGCTGATCATAGACCACGTCAACCCAAGAATGTGATTCTCTCTCCAATGAGGCTACATCTAGAATATGAAATTGTCGAGTGCTTAAGTATCGTTCTACATAGTTTGTTCATTAGTCTGTTCATTTATCTGTTCAACAACTATTTCTTGCTTGTCTACCATGTTCTAGACATGCCATGGGCTCTGGAAGCAGGGTGAGAAGCAAGGCTGAGTCCTGCGCTCACAGAACTTAGGTTCTAGTGAGGAAGACAGGCAAACGGGGCACCGCGGAGAGGAAGGCAGAGGACCTTGCTTTCCAACCCTGCTCAGAGGTGCATCTCTTTATATTCCCACTTCCGCTATCCCTAAACATGCCCATCAGCACTGACATCTAAAGGGCTCATGGTGAATTAAAATGTGACCCCACCTCTGGGTATTTAGTCATTTAGTATTTAACTGGGGTTAAAGTCCTAAGGAAAGGCATGTAGAGCTAATATTTTTGCGGGGACAGGCCCTACTGGAAGTCGTGGGATCTCACTGCGTGGCTCATTGTTCCTGGGCTTTACAACTCAATGCAGCTGCAGCTCATTCACCGTGCCATGGCCAAGCAGCGGGAGTTCACATGTCCCCACTGCCATCCTCCGAGTTGTCTCTCTCTTGGGTTTCTATTTCCCTGGCCGTTGTCACTCCCACTTCACCTGTGGCCCAGATTCTTCTCTATTTTAATGTGTGGCAGGCAGGCGAGATGGACAATGGGGAGGAGTTGTTCTGCAGGAGGGAAGGGGACAGTCCTTCCTCCAGCCTGGAGCAACTTCCTGCACCTGCTCCCCACCCCTGTCTACTCTCCATATCCCACCACACCCTCAGGGCCTTGCCCTAACCCCAGGAAGCCCACCTATCTCTTGGCTGACTCCTATGGGCTGAGTTGGGTCCCCTCAAAACTCATGTGTTGAAGCCCTGTCTCCTGTACTTCTACAATGTGACTGCATTTGGAGACAGGGTCTTTAAAGAGGTGATTAAGTTAGCATGAGACCATTAGGGTGGACCTACTCTAATATGATCGGATTTATAAAAAGAAGAAACTTGGACACAGACACACATGGACACAGACACACACATGGAAGGAAAAGCATGTGAAGACATGGGGAGAAGAGGGGCAACTGCAAGCCATTGGGGGAGGCCTCATGAGACAGCCACCCTGCTGGCACCTTGATCTTGGACTTCCAGCCTTCAGGAAGTTCATTTCTGTTGTGTAAGCTGCCCTGTCTGTGGCACTTGGTCAGGGCCGTCCCAGCACCACCTCCTGCCCTGTCGGTGTGGCCCTGGGCGGAAGTGGCCTGGGAGCATCACTCACCCTCCCCCCGTACCACGTGTCTTTGCCGGGTGGGTTCAAGCAATGCCTGGGCAGCAGTGTAGACTTCCTGCAGTGTCTCAGGCTTCTCTGTGGCTGTCCCGTGCCAAGTGCCCAATGCACACTTGTAGCCTGATTGATTGGTTTTCTCAGCCAGGGCACCGATCATTTCCCGGCCACTGTCTGGCTCCTCTTTCAGGCGCCTCACCCAGTTCCCTACTCCGAGATGGCTACGGCCAGACTCGCGTCAGCAGCTGCCTCTACTACGGGCTGTGGTTTTTGGTAAGCTGCTTTCAGTCCTTTCATCTTTATGGGAAAACTGCCCAGCCCAGCACCGATTAGAGTGGGATGGTTGCAATAAAGGTCTCCCTTCCTGACATGTGGCCAGCACGGAGCCTTCCCTGGTTCCCTCCCGGCATTCAGTCACAGTCCCCAGCTCTGTGGTGGGGCCGCTCAGCTCATGTTATGGGTGGCCGGCAAGGCAGGCTCTCTTGAGGTCTAGGCCCAAGTGACTGGGTGAGGCAAGGTGGCCGCCTCTGCATCCTCCTGGGGATGTCCTGAAGCGGCTGTGGGTCATGGGCAGGTGGCCACTGATGGGGTAAAGGTTCCTTTCAGTGAGAAATGTGCCTCTACCCAAGAGAACTTGCATTCACTTTTTTTTATTATTATTATTTTAAAGAAATGAAGGGAGAAAAAGAGACTAAAATCCCTGGAGGTCAGGGTCGGAGAGACAGAAACTGAGATGCGCTGGGGACATTGTTTATGGATTTATTGATCCCTGATTTGTTCATATCTTGTGCCTGGAATTCAGTACTCACACGTTTCCATAGCATAATGGATGTCAGTTTAATAATAATAGGATTTCTTAAGTGATTACTGTAGGTCAGGTACTATGCTAAGTCAGTTATCAACACGACCTCCTTTAGTCCTTTCGACAATCCAATGGGAAAGCTCTCATTAGCCCCATTTGCCAGAAGAGGAAACTGAGGCTCAGAGCAGGTCACATGACTAAAAGAGCAGGGGCTCTGCGTTCAGGTCTGCCTGACCCAGAGTGTATTATCTTAAACATACGTGACACTTCTTGCTTGCCTTCCTGGTGCTGCACCATCTGCTTTTTTCCTGTGAGACCCCCTTTCCTCCCACATTGGCTCTGAGCACACCCGACCCCTTGCCTGTCCTGCTGCCCCCATCACTCGGTGCTTTGCTTGTTGCCGGCAGAGTCAAACACACAGACTCATGGTAAAATGTTGTCTTACATCTGTGTACCGTTTCATGTATTCAGAACCTTTTCCGGGCAGTATCTAATTTAATTTTTACCATCATTCTGTGAGTGGATATTATTTTCTGTCTTGTGGTTGGGGAAACTGAGGTCAGAGAGGTTAAATCATTGCCTGGGGTGGCACTGCACAGCCTCTGTGGGGTGGAGCTAGGACCCAGTCCAGGCTCAGTTCTAATCCACCACTCTACCCTGCTAGGAACCTCTCTGCAAAGCCAGCCCCCACAGCAGCCTCTCTGTCTTGAGCCAAAGATACAAATCACCAATGGCCAGGACATTATTTGCATGAGGAACTGAGGTGGGGCGGTGGGCAGGAGAGAGGCTGAGGCAGCAAGGGATGGAGTGGGCACATAGAAACTTCCCTCTGGAGGCCTCAGCCTCTTCCCAAGGCTGAGCGTCCATGCAATGGCTTAGTTTGTTCATTCCTGGGAGCTCCGGGTAAGTCTCCCCTCTCAGAGGGAAAAGCTGGTTCTTCCAGGCAAGAGTGAAGAGACCCACCTTTCTGAGTCAGTGACTGACGGGCCAGAGGGCTGAAGGTGTGGGCACTGCAGTGAGAAGCGGAGTAGCCAAGGAAGCAGGGTGATCCCCACAGGGGCGGTGATTGGTTTGTGGAGAACCTGCCTATCCTCCAGAGAAAGATTACTAAGGAGCAAAAGCCGACTTTGCTCGGTGACCCCTCCTGGTGCCACATCCCTCATGCCTGCAGCAGAAGGTGGGGAGCTCCAGGCCCCTGACAGGTCATCCTGATCTCAGAGAAGAGTCTGCTGCCCCCAGGATGGGGACTGAGCTGAGGGCGAGGAGGATGCCGGGGGAGGCACCTTGTCCCCTGCTGTGGTATTGGCCACAGGTTGGGAGCTGCCTTTCCCTGAAGCCCTGCCTCTGCTTCTGTCAGAAGCAGGCACCCAACAGCCTAAGCAGCCTGCCTAGGATGCTTTTCACTGGGACTTAAAAACACAAGGAACTTCTTATCAGCATGTACCCTGGGGCCACATGGAATATGATCAGTGGTGTCTTCCCCGTGGTCTCCTAAGACCTTCGAAGGCCCAGACCCTCAGTTGGTAACTTTGTCTCTCCGCATCTCAAACATCTGAAAATGTATCTACCTCCCACATCAAATAGAATGTATTCGCTATAACAAACTTGGAAAGAATGGTTGTATTTTTTATAATATTGAGTTTTATTAAGAATAAATTATTCATTTTAGCCTTGCAACATAAACTATTATTCTGATCGATAACTCTGTGGATTGAGATGCATTTGACTAGTTGACACAATGTTCATTTTTGTAGATGTTGTATTAAATATTTATTTTGATTTTGTAGTTTTATATTTTGGACCCAATCTAGTTTTGTTTTTGATTTTCACATTTTTTTTTCAGGACAGTGAAAAGCTTATAGGGCATAAGAGTTGAACCTAATGGATAAAATCTCTTCTGTCCCTCCCCATCCCCAGAGAGAGAGAAAAAATAAAAAGAGAAAGACACTGTTTCAGCAAATTGATACTCAGTTTTTAGGCCTATATTATACTTGTGTCTCAGGTCCTCTACTGTCCTATTTGGTGGTGTCCTTATAAAATATAAGAAGTGTTCTCTGAGAAATGTGGAAAATTTCCGACTATTCCAGATGATACTAAATCAATTGCCCCGAATCCTTTAGAAGAAGGAAGAATACGGCTAGGCACAGTGGCTCACGCCTGTTATCCCAGCACTTTGGGAGGCAAAGGTGGGTGGATCACGAGGTCAGGAGATCAAGACCAGCCTGGCCAACACCATGAAACCCCATCTCTACTAAAAATACAAAAAAATTAGCCAGGTGTGGTGGCGGCGCCTGTAGTCTCAGCTACTCGGGAGGCTGAGGCAGGAGAATGGCGTGAATCTGGGAGGCGGAGCTTGCAGTGAGCCGAGATGGCGCCACTGCACTCCAGCCTGGGCGAGAGTGCGAGACTCCATCTCAAAAAAAAGAAAAAAAAAAAGAAGAAGAAGAAGAAGGAAGAATGCAAATTCCCAACGTGAAGCATCAAACAGCTCAGCTTTTCTAAGTGTTGGAAGAAGAAGTGGAGAACACTGGTTCTCTTGGGATGGTGCCTTGGTTAGCACCATTGTGTGGATCTGGTGTAACCTGGATGCAGGATTTCTCCCCTTGCCTGGTAAGAGAGCCTTGTGCTAGATGCAGTGAGGACGGAGGCCCCTTGCTGGCTGTGTGTGCAAATATAGAGCACCAAATGGCTACCAGAGGAATGGGGAAGAACTGACTCAGGGTAAGAGTGGGATGCGTACAAGGAGAGACGGCTGGAGAAAACCTTGCACACTGTGGGAGCAGGCTCCCCAGGACGTGTCAGAAGGGCTCAGCCCATGGAAACAGGGAGACTTGCCATATGGACCATCATGGCTGCCTGTGTGGGGACCGAAGCTGGGCACTGGCTGCTGCCTGAGACGAGGAGTCCAGGTCCAGCTTCTAAAGGGCAGCTTCCAGGCAGAGGACTGCTAACGGGCTGGAAAACTATCAGCGCATGGAGTGGGAACCTGTAGGGCCAGGGAAATGAAGGAACCTTTGGCCATCTTCCGCCATTATGATTTACCTGCCATAAGAGAAACTAAAGTAAAGCAGCATGAAGTTGTGGCCAGCTCCATTAAAATAACATGCTCATTGAGGGCTCTTATAACTAGTGATAGTTAAAGAAGAGGAAAAAAAAACTCAACAAAAGTACTTGAGGCAATTATCTATGGCAAAAGAAGATACAGATCCCTTGAGATCACTGATGCAAGAGAACAAAGGAGGTCCCAAAAGAGGCTGCCTGTGATCCAGGTGAGAGCCGAAACCTTCAAGGCTGGGTACCGGGGCTTCTTACCCATGAGTGAAGCATCTCCGGTCATGCCTTGTGGTTCCCCGTCAAAGGACGAACACAGCCAACCAGAACCTGCTCTTCGTTAATGGAGTGGAATCCTCTTTCTGCACTAAAAATGAGATGATGTGAAATCCTTTACAGTTTATTGGAAGGAGGGAGAGCTTTTTTGTGCACGATGCGTTGCCATGAAATGACACTGTCTCACTCCTTATTGCCTAATTAGCAATATTGTACTTCTGTGTGAAATGGCGTGTTTAAACATTGCCAATCGATTTAAACAAAAGATTTCAAAATACTGTAGGATGGAGCACAGTGAAAAACTCCTTGCCAGCCAGCGTTCTCCTAGGTAAGGTTTTTGTCATTCAAAGTGTGGCTGCACAGCGGTAACTGTGCAGCAGGGAAATCTTTGCTCGTCCCTGCCCCCCAGTGCCCCATTCCCTCCATTGGGGGCTTATCTAGCATTGGGTCTGGTTTTCTGTTTTTTGTTTGTTTGTTGTTTGTTTTAATTTTTTCAGGGTATCGTAGACACGTTGGGTTCCCCTGGGCCCTGCCAGCCATTGACTTATTTATTCATGACACACTTAATGAAGACATAAGCTGTGCATTCTAGGTGCAAAGGATGTAGAAATGAGTATAATACAGTTCCTTTCCTCAAGGAGTCAATCCAGTGGGAAACAGGCGTTTTTGTGGAAAATGGAAACATAGCCTGGCGGGCGAGGAGGCTGTAGAGAGAGGAGCACCACGCTGTGAGGAGGCTGTAGAGAGAGGAGCACCACGCTGTGAGGAGGCTGTAGAGGGAGGAGCACCACGCTGTGAGGAGCCTGTCTGCTGTAGCCAGTCAGCCCCAGCACCTGGTGGCTTCACAGAGTAAAGGATAGTTTCTTGCTCACATCACAGCCCAGCCTGGATCGGTGGGGTGGCCATAAGGGTTATTCAGGGTCTCAGAATCCTTCTGCCTACAGGCTGTGCCATCCTCTCGGACCTTGGAACCCCCCTTTTAAACCCCTGAGTCTAGCTGACAGATAAGGGCGCAAGTCACACCCATGTTTTAGGGTCTAGGCCTAGAAAGGGTGCCAGTCGTTTCCTGCAAGTCCCATTGGCTGGGACTCAGCCTGTGGCCCTGCCTTGTCCGGGGATACTGGGAAGTGTGGTCCAGTGCCGTGCCCAGATGTGGTGCACATCAGCCGTGTCCCCGCTCCGCGGAGCAGCTCGTTCACCCTGGGGCGGTCGGGAGGGGCTCTGTCAGAGAGGATGTTGCCAGGGAGACGTGGGGTGTGGGGTGCCGGATGCTGTGTCCAGGAGAGCAGGGGCATGAGAAGAGCGACCCAAGCAAGGAAGAGGAGAAGGCCTGGGTGTGTCTTCAGATAGAAACAGATAGAAGCGCCAGCCACTCTCACCAGCCCCGTGGCTTTGGGCCTGGTCCTTAGGTGTCCCAGGTGTCAGCCTCAGCGCATCTTCCCAGGCCTTCTCCAGCATAGTGGCATCACCTGGGGACTGGCCCTCTGCAGTCACGCTGGCTCCAGGCTCACCACGAGTCACTTTCTCTGGCTGTGACTTTCCTTTTGCTGTGGATTAACCCAGACATGGGCCTGATGCTTTTTCTTTCATGTATACACACACATACACTCTCACACACACACGTACTCACACATACACACACACATGCACTCACACACACATGCACTCACACACATGCACTCACACATACACGCACACATACATGCACTCACACACGCACACACACGTGCACTCACAGACACACACAGGCACACACATGCACTCACACATGCACACATGTACTCACATACACACAGGCACACGTACACATAGGCACACACACGCACACATGGTCTCATACACACAGGCACACACGTACACATGCACACTCATACACACATACACTCACACATAGGCACAGGCACACGTACACACAGGCACACACACATGCACACATGGTCTCACACACAGGCACACACGTACACATGCGCACTCATACACACATACACTCACACGCAGGCACATGTACACACACGCACACACATGCATTAACACGCATACACACGCAGGCACACACATGCACTCTCACACACATGCACGCACATGCGCGCACGCACACACACCCCTTTCTCCCTCTCAAGGTTTTTGGTTCAGCCTGCACTCAAGTTTTTGGGAAGATGGAGCTGACATCACGGTAATGTGAATGTTGACTGTCTGAAACTTCTGTGCTGAGAAATCCCCTCCGGCCTTTTTGCCAGGTTGGTTGCTGTGTCTTCGTATATTTCTTGCCCTTTCCACCTCTCCCCCTTTGCTGCTCCCAAGCAGCTCTAACACCCACCGCCCCCTGTTTTTGTTATACAGAGCAAAAACAGTCCCCACCCCTGAGCTCAGCTCCAGGCCTTCTTCTGTGCATGGATTCCCGTGCCTGCAGACTCACGGCAGGCCGGGCCGGCTCACGTGGGGTGGACCCTGTCTCCTTCCATAGGGAGACGGGCAGTAAAGACGTCCATTTTCCATGCTTTGAAGGATGTCACTGTCTCAGAAGGCAGAAGCTAATTGTGTCAGTTTTTAAGTACTTTTTCCTTTCATGTGTAATTTCATTAAAGTTAATTTTCCCTTATGTAAAATGGGAATGCTGCCACCACAATTGCAAAGTTGTCGTGAGAATTAAAACGATAATGGATGAAAGTGTGTAACACGGTACCTGGCACTGCCCCCACTCTCCCCCTCCTCCACAGAGCCCTGGAAGACCTGGTGGGTTGGGTGGTGCTGTGACAAGTGCAGTGTGTGACGGGGAGCGGGGAGGGACAGCTGGAGAGGGTATGCGGACCCAAGTTTCATGCTGTGTATTTTTCCAAGGAGATGGGCCTTTGTCCTCTGCATTCAGAGTCAGAAGAGAGCTCATCAGGTACAAATGGGAAGAGAACCTTTTAAATAGCTGTCTGTTTGAGCAGATTCCCCCCCTCGGATTCAAGATGTCATTCCATGTAGGTTTCCATTTGCAGGGCACATCCAAGAGAAGCTGTTAGTTGCTGTGATTCCATACCTGGAGTGAGGGGAGGAAAACATCATTGTTTCCTGCCAGGTGTGCTGGGGCTTACTGGCCCTGCCAGGAGCATCTGGTTGAAACTTGTCACCTCAAGGCCTGGTGCGGAGGCCCATACCTGAAATCCCAGTACTTTGGGATGCTGAGGCGGGTGGATCACTTGAACCCAGGAGTTTGAGATCAGCCTAGGCAACATGGCAAAACCCTGTCTCTACAAAAAGTATAGAAATTAGCCAGGCCTGGTGGTGTATGCCTGTAATCCCGGCTACTTGGGGGGCTGAGGTGAGAGGATGGCTTGAGCCCAGGAGGCAGAGGTTGCTGTGAGCTGAGATTGCGCCAGTGAACTCCAGCCTGGTCAACAGAGTTAGACCCTGTCTCAAAAAAAAAAAAAAAAAAAAAAAAAAAAAAAAAAAAAAGAAAAGAAAAGAAAAAAGAAACTTGTGAAGGTTCCATGCACTCCTTCCCTGCAGAGGCGGGTGTTGAGACCCTTTCTTTCTGTTTAGAGGTAGGAAGATAACTCAGGCAAGTGGTGAGCAAGCCGTCTGAATTGAACAAGGGCCCTGGGTTGGAACCCTTCTCTCCCCTGCTTTCCTGGTATCACATGCTAGACTGGGCCTCTGCTGCCCACCCAGCCAAGGTGTCCCTTCTCCTACAGCAGCCTTGACAGGTCTGTCTGGCCTCTGCCCTGACACTTCCGGGACTGGCCATCTATGTGGGGAAGATTATGATTGGAAGGAAGGTTTTTCTTAGAGCTGCCAGTCTTTATTTTCTACCTGCTGCTCTTCATTTTGTCCTCAGAGGAGGAACGTGTCCTCTCTTCCCTGGGACGTCTGTCTTGGTGTTGAAGACAGTGCTCCTGTGCTTCTTACTTATCTTCCTTGAGGTTAGCCATCCTTGTCCCTGCACCCTCTCCCTCAGTCCTGGCCGCTCCCATATGAACCTTGGTGTTTATTCCTGACCCAGGATACCTCAGCTCCAACTGGACCCCAGGCAGTAAGAGGCTTCCTGTTAGAGTCAGTGGATTCCCATCGATGCAGCCCAAGATTACCTGCCCCATCCTCCTCCTCCTGCTCCTCCTCTGGCTCCTCCCACTCTCCCTCCTCCTCCTCCTTCTAGTGCTTTTCCTCCTGCTCCCCTCCTCTTCTTCCCTTCCTGCTTCCCTTCTGTATTCCTCCTCCTTCTATTCCTTTTCCTCCTCCTCCACTGCCTCCTCCTTCTCCCCCTCCTGCCCCTATCCCTTCTCCTCCTCCTACACCTCCTCCTCCTCCTCCTGTTCCTCCTACTCTGTGCTCTTTCTCCCCTCCTCTTCTTGGTCCTCCTCCTCCCTGCTCTTCCCCTTCCCCCTCCTGCTCCCCCTCCTCTTCCTGATTGTCCCCTCCTCCCCCCTCTGAGCAGCCACATTACAGAGCTTACTCACGTTCAACGTGTGCTGCCCGCGAGCTTGGTTTCTCCCTTTCTGTCCGTGTACCGTTGTTTCTCTTGGATGTTTTCTGCCAAATGGTTTTCATTGATGACTTTGCTCTTTGAGTCTCCTTGCCTGTCTTCCTTCCCCCTTCCTGCTCTGTGACATTCTTGTTTACATACCCTCTCCACCGTGGGCCTGGTATTTCAGTGGCTAGAGAAGTTTTGGGCCTTATCTGAGCTTCTTTCCTTGTTATCACTTATGTTCCCACAGCTCGATCCATTTTCCCGTGCAGGAATGTTTCTCCCCAAAGTCCTGACCCTGCCGTGGAGCACCTGAGGGGAGGAGTCACAGGTTTCTGGCCTCAGAGGAGCACAATGTTCCCCAGGACTTACCCTGCGTCCTATGCTGGAATATCTGAAAATTTCATCACTGTTGAAAATAGGAATGTTTTCTGAACTAAGGTCTTCTGAGGACATTGGGGACACTTTATTCCCAAGAGCAAACACTGACTAGGATGTCTTTGTGGCTATGATGGGATCTAGTAGAAAGTTTCAAGTTACTAAAATGGGGAATGGATTCTAATGTTGTCTTGAAAATGAACCAAATCCACTTCCCTGAATGAAAGAAGAGAGGTGTGTGTGTGTTTAAGTCACCGATAGCAGCCGTGATGATGGTGACGGTCACCCATGCCGTACCCGGCACCTTGCTAAGCGCTTGCACACATCATCAGTTGGTCCAGGCAGTAAGTCATGAGGAGTGGGTGTTAGTATCCCAAAGCCTCAGGGAGGTTAAGGCCTGTCCTGATCGCAGCTGGAGGACCTCACCACGCCCCTCCCTGTGGAAGTGGGGATTCTTCAGCAGGAAACGGAGTTTTCCCACAGAACACAGGACAGCAGGGAGGAACTCACTGGGGCGCACGGCTGTACCGCTGCTACTGCCACTGGGCAATCTCCGGGCCTCAGTTTCTCCTGTAGTAAAGTGGTGGGATTGAATTAGATGCACTTAAGTAGGTTTCCAGCTCTAAAGATCTATGATTTGACGTTCCCCTTATTTCAGTGACAGATGCCTTTGGAAAACATCGCTGTCACAAGAAAAAATGCCATCATCAGAATATCTTCTGATGTTGGACAAACTGAATGGGGGTTAGGAAACCACTTCTATAGAAAGCAGGGGTAGGGATGAAGGCGAGGAGGGCAGATGGACGAGCATCCTAAACAGAATAGGGAAATCATTTTAGAACTGACTTTTCAGGGAGTCGCAAGATTATATTAATCTAGCTCTAGCTCTGCCCCTGGAATTCGACAGTGCTTGGGTAGGGAATGTCTAAACCAGGAAGGGGCTTCCCCTCAGCCCCGAACTCCGAATTCATATGTCAGGTCTGGAGAGGGACCACCGTGACCACTTAGTCCACTCCTTCATTTTATGTCAGCATCCCTGGAGACCTCAGCCTTTGGGAGAAAGACAGCCCCGAGGCCACGTGGTCCAAGCTCCTGGAGCATCTCTGGCAGAGGAGTCTTCAGATCAGTTGTCCCCCCAGCCTGTTCCCATCAAGTGTACCATCCCTGCTAAGGACATCTTAGTGGAGTGGGGCTTACTTCAGGGATGTGGAGCTTATTGGGATCCTTCAGCCTCTCTTCCAATAACTTCTGCTTTACAGATTATGAGGTAACTGATGAGAACTGTCTTGAGACTTCCTTCTGTACTTAGAGTGGATGGGACAGGCTGGTTCAGTGCAGTGTACCTGGGGCAAGGAGTCTGGCGTCATTCTGTTGGTTTAGGAAGCTCCTCTTCTCTGTCTGGCCTGGATACTTGGGATTTGCCAGCTTAGTCTAACAGTTAACCACCTCTTGGTGGGAAGTAATGAATCCAGGATTCCCTGCTACTTCTCAGGTGATAAATTGTGATAAAGTCAAGTCAGAATTTCCCAGCTTAGGGATTGTGAAAGCCCGAATGAGGCCTGATTGATAAGATATTTTGAGTTTTTCACACAGAAGTAATGTATAGATGATTCCCAACTTTTGAACTGCTCTTTTATTTATTATTAAGTTGGCGTTTCAAACTTAGAAAACTGCACATGGCATTCAGTTTTCCAGGCTGGCCTGTTTAATGCATAACACAGCTGACACACTATATGGTTGCCATAAATCATAATGGAAAATAGTATTTTTGCAAATGGATAATGTAGAATTGCAGTTGCAGACTCCCTGAAGGCTTTCAGCGGTTCCAGCCAGCACACGAACACATTTACATCGAAGCGTAAAGACAGTTGCTTTATGTGTCTTTACGCTGCTGTGAGGGCCGTGAGGAGCAAGAAGTCACTGGGTGTCTTCAGGCAGTCCCGGGCAAGCAGCAACCAGAGCGGCAGTGTTTAGCCTTATGGCCACGGCTGTGTGCAGCCACACGACCTCCTGAAACACCACTCCTGGGCTTTTCAGAACTGCCGCAGACCAACCAGAGCTGTTAGGAGCCAGGTGGGCTGGGGAGAGCAAAGGCTCTAGAGCTTCTCAGGTTTGGAGCAGGATAGAACCTGTTAGCCTCCTGCCTTTTGCTCAGAAAAGGTGGGCTGGAGCTGCCCAGCAAAGTAAATGCTGACCCTTTCTAGGTCAGCAATCCAATGCCCAGTTCTACCTCCAGAGCCTGGCTTTCCACGAGGTACAGGCTGACCCCGAACACCTGCCTCCTTCCAGGCTCTGTGCTGTGCTTCTGAGATCAGGAGTGGAAGCTGGCAGAACCAGGGGCATGCAGTGCACTGGCCTCTACCTTGGCCCAGAACATACCCACCACGCCCTCGGGAAGTTTAAATCCCATCCCTCTCTCTGATGCTTTTCCCTGTCACAGCGTGTAAACTGAGATACCACACTTGGAAATTCATGTGTTCCTCTCTGGGGAGACCTTGCCGCCCCCATCTCCCTGCATCTTGTGTCCACTGGATCCTCTCACTGACCGTTGAGAATGCGCAGTTTAATGCCAGGCAGCGCACACTCAGACTGTACCCCAGGCAGTGTAATGCCGGGCAGCGCACACTCAGACTGTACCCCAGGCAGTGTAATGCCGGGCGGAGTGCACACTCAGGCTGTACCCCAGGCAGTGTAATGCTGGGCAGCGCACGCTCAGACTATACCGGGCAGTGTAATGCTGGGCAGCGCACACTCAGACTATACCCCGGGCAGTGTAATGCCAGGCAGCGCACACTCAGACTGTACCCCAGGCAGTGTAATGCCGGGCAGCGCACACTCAGACTGTACCCCAGGCAGTGTAATGCCGGGCAGTGCACACTCAGACTGTACCCCAGGCAGTGTAATGCTGGGCAGCGCACACTCAGACTGTACCCCGGGCAGTTTAATGCCAGGCAGCGCACACTCAGACTGTACCCCGGGCAGTTTAATGCCAGGCAGCGCACACTCAGACTGTACCCCAGGAAATCTGACACAAACCGTGTTTCCCATTGATTTCAAAAATGAAGACTCAGTGATATAATGCCACTCATTATTACGTAATAAACCCCTATTATGGCTAGTAATTTTTCAGTGACTAACTGAATTTTACTTATTAGTGTTCATTTAAATCTTAGCCTATAATATGTTCAGTGCAAGTACTAAAACTGCCTGTCTTCAAACCTCAGAAATTTGGAATTTTTTCATCAGTGAAGACTACCTTCCTTTCCCCTCCTCCGAAAACATCCAGAGAAGTGAGATTTTCTCACATTTAAGTCAATGATTGAATAGAACCAAACTGGGGGATGATTAATTTTTGAACCAGTAGCACCAAACTGAAATTAATTTTACTAATTTCAAAATCTGACAGTTTTGAGGACCCTGTCATAGAGCCAGAGCTTCTGAAAATAAGCCCCTGCCGAATCGGTTCAGTGCGGAAATGAACCCAGGTCTAGAACTGCGGTGTCAAGAGATGATTTCCAGACTAAGCTGCGGTTTCATTTGGAACGCTCCCTTGATTTACATGTTCTGGGTTTCGTAAGTTTAATTCAAATTAATTTTCTCCTAAATGAATTTTTACTACCGGAAGGCCCCCGTATGGAAATCACCTTCTCTCATTATGCAGCTCGCCTGGCCCAGAGGGTGAGCGGGCCTTGAAACGAGAACAGCCGCCCTGGCTGGGAGTCGAGGCCGAGTTCGCGTCCAAGGCCGTAGCACGGTGCAGCCCACAGCAAAGGGCGTCCTCAGGAAGGAAGGTGCTGGTGTTTGTGCCTTTGTCCTTTAAGACTGAATACCCAGATCTGGCAGCATCTCCTGCAGCAGCAGGGGCTGATTACCTGGAGCTCTGCCTGCCCCTCTCCCCGCCTCTGCCTCCCCGCAGAGAGGCGGCTTCTGAGGAGGCTGCTGTTTGCGGCCAGGAGAATTCCTTGTCTCTGTGGGACCGGAGGCCTCCCCTCTGCGGCTGTTTAAATGTGTTCCTCCGGCTTGAGGATGACTCACCGTTTAACAATTAATTACAGCTCCGCATATTGTAGGCACTGCACCTACATGGGGGTGTAATCTCGGTGCTGCACAATGTTAACGAGCTTCTCCACGTTACCAAACTGTGAGGACTTCGGTTTTAAAAAACAGAAATTGAACCAGGCTTGGAGGAAAAGTCAAATTTATACAACGTCTTTGATATGAATTCTTTTTATTTTTTGCTCTGTGGCTTGCAGTTTCCACCAGGGTAAGGCAGGCAGAGGTGGGAGGTGGGGAGGGAGAGACAGGGGATTCTGGCTAGTAAAGGAACGGACAAGGAAACTGCCCATTATGTGCTGTCATCCGGTGGCTGCTGTGGCCGGCCCTCGTTCCCACCATACCAGAGAGAGGCACAATAATCTTAGGTGATTTTTTTTTAAGTTTTCAAGGTAAGAATGCATTTTAGTGTATGCTAATTTTTCTTAATCATATGTTATAGTTTATTATCGACAGATCTTTTAAGAACTTTTCCTGCAGTAAATACTTTAACCTTTATAAATTAAGTATTGGCTGCATCAAGTCCTCTCTCCTGAGATTTGTTGCAAGTTTGTCGTTTTTGAGATGCATTGAGTGGCTCCAAGTCATTCGATCATGATCATGTCCATGGCATCTTGATAGACTTTTAAGCGTGAATCCCCCTGATCTCTGTCTTGCTGCCTTCCCCCCACCATCCCCTCAACTCCCCTCCAAGCCACGAATTATACTTCCTCATACCCAATTTCTTTTGGTACAAGGTGAGGGCCATGCTTGTTCTGGCCTCAGGGACGTTGCACTCGCTACAGCTGACCCTTGAACAGTACAGGTTTGAACTGTGCAGGTCACTGACACGCGGATTTCCTTCCGCCTCTGCCACCCCTGAGATGGGAAGACCAATCTTTCTCCTTCCTCCTCCTCAGTCTACTCAACGTGAAGACGATGAGGGTGAAAACCTTTATGATGATCCACTTCTGCTTAATGAATAGTAAATATATTTTTTCTTCCTTAGGATTTTCTTAATCACATATTCTTTTCTCTAGCTTACTCTACTGTAAGAATACAACATAAAATACATATAACATATACAACATGGGTTCATTGACTATCCTGTTGGTTGGTGAGCCTTCTGGTCAATAGTAGGCTATGAGTAGTTAAGTTTCTGGGGAGTAAGAAGTTACCTTGGATTTTCGACTGTGAGGGAGTCGGCGCCCCCAGTCCCCACGTTCAGGGGTAAACTGCATTCTGTCTTCTTGGACTGCTCTTCCCACAGGCGTTACCCCCTCCCTTTTCCTCTGTCAGGTCCCAGAGCATGCATTACCACCACAGAGAGGGCTCTGCAGATGCCTATCTAAAGTGGCACCATTGACTTGAGCCGGGAGGTCAAGGCTGCAGTGAGGCAGGACCATGTCACTGCACTCCAGTCTGAGCAACAGAGTGAGACCCTAGCTCAAAAATAATACCAATAATAATAAAAAAAAAGTGCTCCCATCCTCCCAGCTCCTTGCTCCCAGGCACCACTCAGGAGCCAATGGTTCTGTCTTATTTTTTTCATAGCACAATTACTATCTGAAATGATCTCATTTATTTACTTATTTTTTGTCTGCCTCCCACCAGAATGTTCTCTGTTCTCTGCTGTATCCTTAGCACCAAGCAGTGCCTGCACACGGTGAACGCTCCACAAAAATTTATTATAAGGATGAATGAATGGATGGACCCTCGATTCTGTTATTATGTTTTAATCCAGGCAACACTCAGGAGTTTCACTGTATCAATATATCCCTTAGGAAGGTTAGTAATGTGTGAAAACTCTCCTGTGAATGCTTTCATTCAGTACTCTTACGGTGCCTAACCCAGTCTGTAAGGGGTAAATCCTTCAGCAGATTCTTGAGGAGTGTTTACCAAGTGTCAGGCCCTGTTCTAGAGTGGCGGTTCTAACCTAGGGATGATTTTGCCTCCCCAGGGGCAACTGTCAATGTCTATGAACATTTTTGGTTGTCAGGGTGGGTGGCAGGTTACTACTGGCATATAGCGGGGTAGAGACCAGGGATGCCGCTAAGCATCCTGCCGTGGACAGGACAGCTCCGCCACAAAGAATCATCTGGCACAAAATGTCAGCAGTGTGAGGTGGAGAAACCTAGTTCTGGAGTCTGAGGATGCAGTGGTGACAGGGCAAGGCTCCTACTCCCCTGAAGCTTATATTCTGTTGCAGGAACTGGGATAGATACACAACAAACAAATGAGATTATTCCGGGAATGACAAGGGCTGACAAAGAAATCAAACAGAATGGTGCAATGGTAGCTGTGGGAGTTACTTAGGTTGAAGGATTGAGGAAGGCTTGCTGAGGGGTGGTATAGGAGCTAGGACCCCTCCAGATGAGCTCGAGGCAGCCCTGGAGATCTGGCAGACCCTACCAGGAGGAGGGGGACAGCAAGTGCTAATGGGGAAGGGGACAGCTTTCCAAAGGTTCTGAAGTTTAGGTTGGTTTAAAAGAGGACCATTCACTCTGGGGCTTGAATGTACTTTTATTCAATGAAGGTAGCCTAGAAATCTGCTTGAAAAACCATTAGATTAGTATTCTTTTTTGCAATATCTAATTTTTTGGAAAGAGCTAAGCTTCCTAAAAAAACGTATTTTTCTAGACTTCAGAGTTCCTTAAGAGTGGTGGTTTGTGGTGGTTTATCTTTCTGAGGTTGGCTGCCATGTTGATTCCTCCTCCCGTTTCCCAGAATTAGGAATCTTACAGCTTTGTGTCTCCACTCAGTGCTCCACTCAGGGTCACAAACACAGCCCCAGGCACCCCCAGGATAGGACATTCCACAAAATAAAGAAGGGCACAGAGAAGGTGGGAGACCTTCCCCGCAACTTAGCTGCAGTTGGACTTTCAATAATTGAGCCTGAAAGATCATTTTAACTTCCTCAATAATAGTTTGGTGTTCTTACCTGTTAGGTTATAAAGCTCCTAAAACGCAGTACAATTCAATACCATTGTGTTGCAAACCCACTAACACTTTCTTCTCCACTGCCCAGCCTAGCTGCTCCTCTTAGGGGTCCCCTGTCCATAGTTGAGAGAGTCCCAGAAATTCTGCCTCTTTTCTCGGTGTTCTCCCAGACTGAACAGAAGACTGGAAATGTCTTCCCTAAGGTCTTTGCTGCCAATCTGGGAAATGTCAAAGGAATTAGCTTTTCTTTCTCGACTTCTAGCATGTATTTATCCTTGCTACATATGTCACTTTTTTTACTGCTTGTGTGTCAGGCTGCAAGTGTCCTCACGACCCTAACAACAAGTTATTGTGTCACATATCAAGTTCTGGGAGAGGGGATTCCAGGGGCAGCAGGAGAGCATGTCTTCCTTGAGTGAGGAACCCTCTCCAAGAACCCTCTGGCAGACTCTGCCATGCTTCATTGGCCAGGGGCTGACCAGATATCTCTTTAGCAGGGAGGATGGGGTTGGCTTGGGCGAATCGTGATGTGCCCCCATTGCTGGGGGAGGGGTGACATCAAACCAAATCTGGGCACTCCCAGCAAGGGAGAAGAAGGGAGTGCTTCTGGGTAGGCAACGATTCCAGCTTTATCATTTGTCTTCCTGGCAAGGCCTCGGAAGATACTGACCATTTATATTTTTCTAGTTCTCCATCACATGCAAGAATGTCTTCTGTTATAGTGATTAGAGAAATGATAATGATCGTGGGCCTTCGTTTCCCCGTGCCTGAGCTGGGCCTTCACAATGCACAGACGTTGCTTTTGATAAATTGGATGGACTTAGAGGATTTTAGACTTGGAAAGCCTTAAAGAACAGCCAGTTCGGTCTTTGTCTTTCCACACGGGGACACTGAGCCCAGGCTGCCGTGTGGCCTGCCTGGTCCCTCACCGCTCGTTCAGCTGAGGCCCGCATGCTTTGGGAGCACAGACTCTCATTTTGTGCCTTTTACCGAATTTTATGATGCCTGGTCCCCGTTTGCCTCCAGCTAGTCAATGCTGTTGTACACGTTTAAGTCTCTGTCTCAGTTGAAACCTGCACAAGAACTGAAGAACTAAATAGTAGTCATATATAGCTCAGCATGAATATTAGGTATTTCATATTTTAAATCTTCTCTTGAATCATTTACAGACATTTCAATCATTTATTAACAGGTATGGAAGTTGTTTTAAGGGGTGGAGACCTTCAGTCCTCTTCTTGGTCCTTTAGAACCACACCATCTGGGTGGAGCCTCTTCCACCCCTTCCTTCTCGAAGGCGCTCTGCCACCACCTAACAGCCACAATGGAGAAGAAAAAGGTGCCTTGCTTCACGTGGGAAGGAGTGTCTCATCTGCCAGCATCCTTGGACTCTTATTTAATTTAAAAACGTTTCGTGAGCAAATTCTGAGCTCTGTTGTCCTCTTCCCCATGAGCAGAGGGTGGGATGAAGCTTGAGGATAAAGGACCGTGGGCCCTGAGAATGCTTTAAACCCCGGAGATGAAGCTCTCTGTCTGACAGAGGCCCCCAGGTCTGCATCCAAGGAGAGGACCTCTCTTCTCTATGAAGAGACGCTTGGCTTCTGGAAACCCAAGTACGATCCTAGAAACCTAGGAGCTGGCCGTTTGTACACTGAAAGTTTTCTTTTTTTCTGTGTGAATGGAATCCACATGGGGAGCCTATTAAAGTTCTCTGGGGAATTTAGAAAGGTCTTGATGGGGGTGTAGCCATGCATACCCTGTCTATAGTGAAATGTACGTAGTCTTTTCCATGAAGGGAAGTGCCTGCAAACTGTTCAAAGTATCAGGCCACGGGAGCGACCAGCCAGGACCGAGAAGGTGGTGTAGGATGGGATGTGCGCCTGCAGTCTGTCTGCGTGCTGTCCTGTCCTTATGTCCTCGTAGGAACAGTTATGGACATTGGACTTCTTCTTCTTACAGTCCCCCTCAGTAGTGCTGTTGGCATTTTTGTGGTACCGTTCGTTGTTAGCGGCTGTCTCACCCACCAAAAGGTGTTTAGGATACTTGGCTTTTACCTTCACTCAATTCACCCACCCCACTTCTGTATTGTAGCAACCAGAAGTCCCCCACCATCTTCTCGCCACCTCCTGCTGGGCGGACTGCTCTGGGCCTCTGTTAGACACAGGACGGATTAGGAGTCGGGATCCTGGAAGTGGCTGCAATCCTATGGCCAAGCCGGTACCTGTACCTCCAGGGATCCACATTCTTAGGGCGGTTTTCTGAATGTAGGGAAAGTGCACACCAGGGGACACTGCTCCTTCGGGGTCACCCACCAGCACATCATGGCTTCACTCAGCCAAGAAGCACATTGCATTTCCCTGGGGCCCCCTGGCATCTCCTCTGCCTTCATACTTGGTCCTGGGATGCATGCATTTGGGATATATTTTCACACCAGAGAGCTTGCTAGACAGAGCCCAAGGGGATGGAACTGAGTGAAGTGACCTATTGGCCTGCTTCTGGCCAAATCTCAGGGCCCAGGTCCCCGGCACAGGTCTTCGTTGCGTGTGATGTGTGCCCCGTCCTGCGGGGCCAGGGGGCTCTGACGTCTTTTGGACATTAAACGATGCTTGTAAAACAACAATGTGATGAGTTAGGAATGAATCAGAAGCAGACGAGGGACATTTAAAACCTCTTATATATTCATTCCCTCATGCTCACGTTCCTCCCCAAAGGACCTCCTTCCTTCCCAGGGAGAGGGTCTTGGTCACGTGTGTGGGAGGCTCTGCGAAGCCCGTGAGCTCTTCCACCCACAGCACTCCCAGGGCCCTGTCCTTCCTCCTTCCCTTTCCTGGCTGCCAGCCTTCCTAGAAGGAAGCCAGGCATTCGGACACTTCTGAAGGACTGGGTGAAACCAGGCAACAGACTTCTGCACGTTACACGGGAAAGCCACTGTGTGGAGGTGCAGTGTGACCCCAGCCAGTCCTGAGAGGCCAGGTGTCCACGCTTGGCTGTGGGGCGTGGCTGGTGGGGGCCAGGTGTCCACGCTTGGCTGTGGGGCTTGGCTGGTAGGGGCCAGGTGTCCACAGTTGGCTGTGGGGTTTGGCTGGTGGGGGCCAGGTGTCCACACTTGGCTGTGGGGCTTGGCTGGTGGTGGCCAGGTGTCCACACTTGGCTGTGGGGCTTGGCTGGTGGGGGTGGGGCGTGTAGCCTGGGTATAGGGAGGAGGGGGACTGCCTGGAGGCACTCGCTCTTAATTTAGCTTTCTCTTTGGGACTCATTATGTGTCACTTAATGTGAAAAGTCTGCTTTAGACTCCTATTCTAAATCGTCTTAACCTTTCATCTTGCCCTGTGGTGCTCTTGGCTTCTATAGCGCTGAAAACAATGTGTAATTCTATATTTATTTGTGTATTGATTATCTGTCACCCCCAGTAGATGGTAAACTGCATGAGTTGGGGTCCTGTGCATTGCAAGTGCTGGCATCTCAGTAGCTGCAGAATGAACAGTGGCAGTAGCATCTTCTCGGGCTGAGTGTTCAAAGTAGGAAGTAGGCAGAAGGTTTGGGGTCATCTTAGTTTGCTCAGGCTCCTATAACAAAAGACCGCGGTGGGGGGACTACAAAGACAGAAATGTATTTCTCACAGGTCTGGAGGCTGGGCAGCCCCTGGATCAAGGTGCCAGCAGATTTGGTGTCTGGGGAGGGCATTCTTTCTGGCTCGTGGACATTTGTCTCCTCACTGTGTCCTCACATTGTGGAAGGGGCGAGGGAGCTCTCTGGGGTCTCATTCATGAGTGCTCTGCCCCATGACCTAATTGCCTATGAAAGCCCCTCCCCCAATATCATCGCATTGGGGGCTAGGATTTCAACATCGGAATTTGGGGGGACACATTCAGTCTATCACCGTGTACATGGACTGCAGTGGGAATTACCCTGATTTGAGGAGTATTTAGGGAGGGGGAGGGCGAGCTGGACAGACCTGGGATGGCTCCGTGTAAACCGTGTCTACAGCATCCTGGGAGCCTGCTTGAGATCCGGCCCTTCTAAGGAGCTCCAGGAGACTTACAACCCAGCCCTTGGAATGAGATCCAGAGGGAAGAAGGCCAGTTGGTGACTTACGAAATGTAGATTTGTATTTTCAGAAGTGCAGAGTAGTATTTTAAAAAAGCAAATGAGACTCTGAGGGTTGGGAGAATGGCAGAGCATGGGAAGTGGAGGCTGCTTCTGATCCGAGAGGAGGCACTGTGAGACGTGGAAAGAGCTCGGGCTTTGGAGTGGGGCCTGCATTTGATTCTAGATTTCACCGCTGGGTGGTTGTGTAGCTTTTGGCCAAGTCAGTTATCCAGTCTGAAACTCAGCATTTTTATCTGCAAAATGGGGCTAGTAACACCATCCTCTTTGCGTTGTCATGAATATTCAATGAGATGACGTGTGTACCCACCTCCCTGCCTACCACATGCCTGCTTCATAGTGAGTGTCCAATGAGGGTTTGTTCTTTGTTCCTTTTCTCTCTTGAATAGCCAGCATGGCCAGTTTTAGATTTCTCTTGGTCTCCAACCTAGTCTAATTTATTCTGTCAGCTGTCACATCTACTAACTAGGTAGTCCGTAGGTGCATATTGTGTGCATGTAATGGACCCATTGTTCTGTGAAGGGTGGTGAAGATTTAGGACTACAGATTTCTCCTGCAGACCATCTCCCACATTAACATGTTCTTGGGAGAATACATTTTGGATTTTTAATACCCATGCTTCACATTTTAGGCACATATTTTAATAAAATGATTTTAAGCTGACGTTTATAGAGGAAATTATGTTTACAGCCTCCAAACGCAATATAACATTTTAGTGAAAATCTTGAGTTACATTTCAAGTACAGTTGGTAGAATGTGGGAATCACTTGTGGGTGTTGCGTAGAGCCCGTCGAGTGTCAATCAAGGGGACATGCTTTGGGGATGTGTCTGGGCCCTAGGACCACATTCGAGAAGCATCTTTCCCTTCCCAAGGCAAGGCATCTTGGCCACCTGTGTTGGAGGATTTGCAGAGCCAGGATTTGGGGGAGAGACCAGGCTGCCTTCCCGACCCATGACTCTCTTTCCTTCCCTTTTTCTGGCTGACAGTCTTCCTAGAAAGAGGTCATTTGTTTGGCCCCTCCGTGGGGCTGTGTGAAGTCAGCTGATGGGCTTCTGCACATTAAGCTGAGAGGTCAGGAAGTGCTATTTTAAGCACATTATATCCATTGTGATAGTTGATGTGATAGTTATACTATATAATAGACATGCTGTATTTTGTTACATTTTAGGAAATACATGATGAAGTGTTTTGGTTACATTTTAGGAAATTGGCTTTGAGTTGACATGTAATGCATTATAACTTTTCTTATTTAAAAGATGAGAAATAGGCCAGGCGCGGTGGCTGAAGCCTGTACTTCCAGCATTTTGGGAGGCCCAGGTGGGAGTCTAACTTGAGCTCAGGAGTTGGAGACCAGCCTGGGCAACACAGCAACACCTCGTCTCTACAAAAAAGTAAAACAGTTAGTCAGGTGTGGTGGTGTGCACCTGTAGTCTCATTTATTCTGGAGGCTGACACAGGATGATTACTTGGGCCCAGGAAGTTGACGCCACAGTGAACTGAGAGTTGAGATCGCACCACTGTACTCCAGCTTGGGTGACAGAGCCAGACCCTGTCTCAAAAACAAAACAAAACAAAAAACATGAGACATAGGCTAGGATTTCCCAGAGAACATCTGACTTTCAGGAAAGGCTTATGATGTTGTGCCTTTTTACAAATGGTCCCTATCTTCAAGGAGTGGACAGTTTTTTTAGGGAGACAGAACAAACAATAATAATGGAGCATTCATGCAAGGAACATAACAAATAGCACAAGGAGGTACGCAGCCAAATTAGTGGACCTTTGAGGACAGCAGGGCTGAGGAGGATGGGTAGCAACCACATAGGCCATGGCTCTTGGAATTTCCGACTTTAGCAGTTTGTCTCAATGAATGTTCCTTAGGTACCTGTCATGCACAGGTGCTGTGCTAAGTATAAAGTGATAAGCAAGGAAGCAGAAAACGTAGCATGATGCCCAGCTTGAACTTCTTTATGTCTAAGAGGAATGAGACGACATTAAAACAACACAGCACAACATGATTCAAGGTAGAAAAGTTACAATGTGCTAAAAGAGAAGAACAGTCAGACAACGCACTGCTCAGAGAGGAGAAATGACGTGCATGTCTAAGAGGTTGCTGTGGCTTTGGCTAGGACAGTTATCTTAGCTGAGATGGCCTTAAGGCAAGGTCTTGATGAGGGCTGCCCATATTATTAACACCTGGCACTGCAGTGCCCGTCAGAGTGGATGCCCCTGGCTGAGGGAGCTGGCAGGCTCTGGAGCCGTCTGTCCCCTAGGCATAAATCCACTATGCACTGCATTGGAGGGAAGCTCCAGGGACCTATGGAAGGATGTCTGGATGGTGGGCAGCATTTGAGGGACTCAGGGCAGTGATATTTACCAACCCATACAGTGTTTTACTATTTAATGACCAGTATGTTTTACCATGTACAGTAGCTGAAGATCAGCCCAAATTGGACCCCCAGGGGTAGGTAAGCTAATGAAGCCAGAGGTGTAGGCTGTCCATCCTTTTTCATCCCAACGCAGGAAATCTATTTTACCCAGTAACAACTGTCCTGTGTTCTTGGAGGGTGTTCTACCTGGCTTAATCTAAGGGTCGAATTTAGGGTTTAAGTACCCTACATTGAAATAGTAGAGAAACCTGTGACCTGACCACTCTAATTATTCTAATCAGAGTGCTCCAGCACCCCTGGGCCTCACCCCCATCCAGTAAATGGAGGGTTTGTGCATGGCAAAGCTGAGGGCCGCAGAGCCCCACGCCAGCTCTCCTGGTCAGCAGCGTCCATTCTGATGGCGGTGTTTGTGCAGCACCTGGTATTCAATCTTGTAGCTATCACCCCCCTGGTTCCCATGCCTGCCACTTCTATGAGTAAGAAGCAACGAAGTCACACAGTATCACGGTGAAGTCTTGGTTTTGGATGAGGTATATGATTATAAGAATTTGTTTTCATAAAAACAATAATCATCCTAAAAATTATGTAAGCCTCCCCTCTATAAATCAGTATGGTTTGAAAGAAAACCAAGTAAAACAAACACCAACAATCCTTATGAACAAAGGAGTGGGAAGGGGTATGTTTGATGGTTGTAATAGTAAGACATTCACGGGGAGGAGTCATAGTGTGCTTGAAGTTTGGTGGCTCTCTGAAGACAAATGGCACTCCATCTGTGTGAAAGGGAGCGAGGGAGGGAGGGAGGGAGGGAGGCACGCCCGTGGTCGCTTTGTAGCTGGGGTGATGTTTCATAAGGTGGTTCACTGGCTGGTACCACCATCACCCAGCACCCTATTACCAGTTGTTTACCCAAGAATAAAGAGTCCTAATTATATTTTAGAAATACAATTTAAGGAGCTGAAGTTTAAAATAACTCTCTTGAGCTTCAGAAAACTCATCTCTGGAGAATATTCATAGAGAGATATTTGTACTTCCAAGGGAATCTGATGGGGCAAAAAACAAGTCAGATTTCTCTACTTTTCAGTTGGTGGACTCCTTAAAGATTATGTTCGTATTCCTTTAAAATAGTAATTGCTTTGTTTCCTCAAGAGCCAAGATCCATCCAGTCCCTAAATCAAATTCTCAACTAAAATCAGAAGGTTTAAGATACAGTTATTTTAAGTGCTGCATACTCTTAAAAATGTGTGTCTGGTTATGTTGTGTATATAAGTGGCTCATATCAGAGATGCAGCAAGTCAAGCTATATAAAATTCCGTAACACATGCCAGAGAGGGAAGGAGGGGATAGAAAGAGAGAGAGAGAGAGAGAGAGAGAGAGAGAAAGTGGGGTGGGGGGAGAGATTGAAAGAGAGAAAGAGATGCTTATCCTTTTCTCCAGGAGAGGCTCGAATTTTACTTTCAACCGGTTTCTAAAAATGGCAGATACAAAGTAAGAAAACAAATGTATCTGTTGCAGGAAGGAAGGAAGGACAGAGAGGGGAATCTGATCTTCAGCTTGATGTGATATGTTTCTATCTGAATGCTTTTGCAACAGAACATCTGGGAGGCAAGTGAGAACTGGGGTATGCCCATGTTTCAACAGTTTCCTTAGGGTCACAGAGCTTTATTTCCCAGGGCTGTGATAGAAAATATGAACTCTTTCCATCGTTGGGAGTTGAGGAAGGGGCAGGCTGAAGCAGTGACGTATGTAACAGTGCGTGCCATCAGTGGGATGTGATGATAGTGCTTATCACAATAGCTTTAAGACTTACGCCCTCTTTCTTTGGAGACACGTAAATAGCGAGCCTTGTTTCTTTTTCCTAGGAGGAAGCCTGGGATTGATGTTGGTACCTCCATCCTGAAGTCTGGGAAATGGGTGGGGGGTTTGTTGACTCACGTTTGTAAGTGGATTTTAACCCAGTTCACGTGGTGCTTGTGCTGACACCGACATTTTGTGCTGCCTGATCTGGAAGTCGAGGCAAACATTATCAATGTTAGACTGGCAGAATGTCAGAGGACAGAGTCCACGTTTCAAAGTTTAGAAACATTTCATTGACCAAAGTGTATTAGAGAAAAAAGCGTTAAGTTAATATTTTCATTCAGTCATTCAGTCATGCAATGTACCTTTCTTTTTTTTTTTTTTTTTTGAGACGGAGTCTCACTGTGTCGCCCAGGCTGGAGTGCAGTGGCGCGATCTCGGCTCACTGCAAGCTCCGCCCCCCGGGTTCACGCCATTCTCCCGCCTCAGCCTCCCAAGTAGCTGGGACTACAGGCGCCCGCTACCGCGCCCGGCTAGTTTTTTGTATTTTTAGTAGAGACGGGGTTTCACCATGTTAGCCAGGATAGTCTCGATCTCCTGACCTTGTGATCCACCCGCCTCGGCCTCCCAAAGTGCTGGGATTACAGGCTTGAGCCACCGCGCCCGGCCGCAATGTACCTTTCTTAATCATCTGCCAGGACCCCAGCACATTGCTGGAGGCTGTATTTGGGGGCAGACTGAAGCTAGGTGCAGTGTCATCTCCTCTCTGGTAACTCCTTTTCAATGGAATCTGCAGCTATAACTGGTATTTAGTGCCAAAGAGAAGGAAGGAAGTATACAGGTGGGCAAGCTGGGATTATGTGAGTCAAGATGGTTATAGTGATGGAGGAACTATCTCTTTTGATGCATTTAGCAGAAAGGGACATAGAGCATTCCAGAGTTCTGTTCTCCAGTTAGTGTTGGGACTGACTTTTCTTTGTTCTGTGGTCAAGGAAAGCCCGACTGAAAACCCAGGAATCAAGGTGGGTGTTTGCATGAAGGTCCCTTCAGCGTCAGCAATGAGAGCAGTAAATCAGGCAGAGTTCCCTGAATTAGGAGTCCTCCCAGGCTGTCAGGTCAAGGTCAGATTTAATTTGGGATTTTGTAGTTTACAGGATGCTACCCACTTCCTTACACCTGGCAGTAACCATGTGCCAGCAGCTTATCAGATTGGTCCAGGCTGTGCCTGGTGGTTTTGTGGGCACATGGCTTCACCAGGAGAGGTCTGGGGTGTCTCATGTTGGTAGAGAAGGAGTATGTCCGTGGACTTTAACTTCTCTACAGGCAACACCAAAGGCAAACTTGATAGCTCTTGCTGCTGTAGTTTTGTAAATCTATGACCCTCTGTTGAGGCCTCTTTAACTCTAGCAGCCTTATGCATCTTTATGATTAATTCAGTAGGACCCCACCAGCAGATTCTCCTTCTTCCAAGAAGGTAAAGTCATTCATGCAGGTTTGGTCTTGCTTGGAGGTTGGGGCTTGGGGGGACATGAGCAGGGCTTGCCGTCACATTCCCAGTCATTTGGCTTCTCTTTTCTTTCACCTGTCACTCTTTCTGCTTCTGCTTCTTCTTCTCTTTTTTTTTTTTTTTTTTTGAGACAGAGTCTTTTGCTCTTGTCTCCCAGGCTGGAGTGCAATGGCATGATCTCGGTTCACTGCAACCTCCGCCTCCTGGGTTCAAGCGATTCTCCTGCCTCAGCCTCCCAAGTAGCTGGGACTATAGGCACCCACCACCACTCCCGGCTAATTTTTTTTGTATTTTTAGTAGAGATGGGGTTTCACCATGTTGGCCAGGCTGGTCTTGAACTCCTGACCTCAGGTGATCCACCCGCCTTGGCCTCCCAAAGTGTTGGGATTACAGGCGTGAGCCTCTGCGCCTGGCCTCTTTCTGCTACTTTTAAGTTATTCACACAAGCTTGGAGGACTAGAGACAGGAGCTGGTATTTGGATCAATGGCTGGGTAATCCAGAGCAGTCAAAGAACCAAGAAATTATTAATATTTTTTTCCGGATTATATGTTTTTATGAGGTGATGGTGAAAGAAAGAATGAATTTTGTTTCCTAAATGTGTGCTTCTTACACTGAAATCAAAATTAGCCACTGTTTGCATTTCCTGAGCACTCATCAGCCTGTGGTAGAGAGAAAGAACTCAAAGGAAAGTGTGATTGCAAGGAAAGAAACCAGGAATCCAGTGGTTGCCGCTAACTTCATTCAATATATAGATCCAGATTATTACCTATTATCTGAATTAAACAACTTTTACTTTAGAGAGATCATGCAGGTTCTGTGTTTGAGGAAATCTTATGATTGCTTATAAAGGAAATGATTGCCACCAAAATTTTGGATTTTAACTGATCTGATCTGCTTAAAGCATGACACCTGCATACTTGCTAACTTATTTTTTGAGAATAGAGAGTTAGATAAGGAATAGGATTCAGTCCTTAGAATGCAGAGCTTATAGTTTGAGAAAGAGATGTATTTGATTTAGGCCAGATATTTGTACTGTTAATATCTTCATTGTTTTATCTAGAATGTTGGCTTCATTATGCTTGAGTCAGTTGCCCCTTCCTCTCTTCCTCTTTCCTCTGTGTATTTACTGCACACTGACTAAGTGTCTGGGGTGACAGCAGATGCTGCGGTCATAAGGGTGACCAGTTAGACATGATTTCTGCCTTCATGGAGCTTACAGGCTGGTGGGAGGGATGGACAGAGGAAGCACAGAACTGGACACCATGCATTTTCTCCTCTGACATCAAGCCGAACTGGAAGATCCTGAAAATAATTCTATTGCATGTCCCTTGGAGATATTAACAAATTGCTCAGTGATTTTGATTGTTGAAATCTCCTCCTGTTGGGAATTGTTATCCCAGTGGCTCCTCTGGTTCCTCAGTGGTAGCACAGTTATAAAAGCAACCAGGAACTGTCCGTGTGCCCAGTCTAGGCTCCTGACTCCCACAGATGCCTCTGGGGCGGGGGCCCGGCTAAGTATTTTCCAGGAGAGAAGTGGTCAGTCAGGAGCCAGCGCCTGCCATTTCCCGTTCTTTCAGAGCCAAGGAGCTGGACGGGCATCTGACAGCGTGGAAGGGCCCTGCTCCGACCTGGAGCTGAGGGTAACACTTCAGGTCAGCAACTTCCTGAGGGAAGGAAAAATCCCTCCCAGGTGTTGCTTTGAGCTTTCTCTGGTGCTGCTTATTGCTGGCCTTCAGATTTTGGCCACCACTATCTTCGGGTACTGTTCTCTCTGCCTCCCTTGGAGAGGTGACCTTCCCCTTCTGTGCAGGGCACTGTCTTTCCCATGTGGGCTTCCAGGGCTGGGGTGAGGAGGAGGCGGCGAGATTATTGCCTGTTACACATGGACATCTAGACGGGGGAAGAAACATAACAGCTTTATTTTTAGGCTTTGCTAATTCTCACTCTTCTCCTAGTTCGCTGCTACCTGGCAACAGCTTATTGTCATGGCAACACCGATGTTAATGAGTGAAACTCTCAGTGTGTCTGCTTTCCTGGTGCTCTCACAGACGCTGTGTGGAGCTATCTTTCTGGCCATCAGAGGCTAAACGCTAGGCTCCCTTCCCCTCTGCAGGCCTCCCGGGCCCCGGGCCCCGTCCACAGACGAAAGGCACGGAGGCAGCGTTGACAAGGGATTTATGGCGTTGCTTACACAGTCCCAGCTTCCCCTCTCTACACGGATGGGCTGCTGGCTCTCGCACTGCCCCTCCTCCCGCAGTCTATCCCTCCACATTTTTAAGCGGCAGCTGTAGCCCGTTTTCTCATGTTTGGGGCACCTCGAGATTCGAGCAGGTTTTTATGGCACCTTCTCTGCAGTTGATCAGCAGGGCTGAATCGCGAGTTTTGAGAGAGGAGATTTGTGGCTGGAACTGGCGCTCACACTGGGGAGGGAAGACCTGTACCTTCAGCCCTTAGACTAAGAGTCAATAACTCCACCATAGCTTCTTGTCTTGCTTCCCTGACATCTGTCACTCAAGGGTGCCTTCGCAGCATTCCAATAACTTGTGAGGAAGAGCAGGCAGCGTCTGCTCCAGCCTCCTCATGCCTCAGTTTGTCCATCTCTAAAGCAGTGCGTATCTGAAACTGGATGGTCCTTCAGTTGGCGCTGCTGAGGAGGGGTTCGTGTGAAGTACTCTGGGCTCCTGCTCACCATTTCTATGATGTGGGTGACTTGCTCCACCCCTCTGTGACCCCACTTCTCACTGGTAGATAAGGGTAGTAACAGTACCTACCTCAGAGTGTCATTGTCGGACTCCAACCAGATACAGATGTGTCCAGGGCTTATAATAGAATCATGGTTCAGTAAATCTTAGTTCTTATTACATGTGGTCATTATTCAGTCTTCACACTGATCTCATGAACTAAGGACTGCTATTATTCTTGAATTACAAAGAAGGAAACTGAAGCATGGAGAGGCTGAGCAACTGCCAAGGTCGCTGGAAGCGACATGAAACCTAGGCGTGCCCTGGGCCACCACACTGCACACTGCAAGGTGAGACTGAAGGGGATGGCCCTGTATGCCCTCAGTGACTGCTCCCTGTTCCGGGGAGGTGGGTCCAGGGCCCGAGGAGTGTGCCTGAGCACCTTGCACTCCTTGGATAAGAGGTGCTATGTGAACACAGAGTTACCAACATAGTTTTTTTTTTTTTTTTGAGGGACTCCCACTATGTCACCCAGACTGGAGTGCAATGGTGGGTCTCAGCTCACTGAAACCTCCACCCCTTGGGTTCAAGAGATTTTCTTGCCTCAGCCTCCAGAGTAGCTGGGATTACAGGCACATGCCAACACACTCAGCTAATTTTTTGCAGTTTTAGGAGAGACAGGGTTTCACCATATTGGCCAGGCTGGTGTGGAACTCCTGACCTCAAGTGATCCACCTGCCTCAGCCTCCCAAAGTGCTGGGATTATAGACATGAGCCACCATGCCTGGCCACCATCATTGTTAAGTGTGACCTCCAGAGGGGTGTCGTTCAGCTGCTGTGGCCCATCATGAGGCCAGCACTGCTCTACCAGGCTCTTTAACGAGCAATGGAGTAAAAACTGCAGCCACCTCTGTGTAACCCTAGCCTCTTCCTTAGGATGCGGTCCCTGGCAAACACCTCTCAGCTGGGCTAAGGAAGCACATTGCCACTTATTTACTGTGCTAGTTCATCCAAAGCTTTCAGCAACGTGTAACAGCTTTACTTTTCTTTTTTCAGAGTAACAGTCCTTTTAATTTTTCTATGTAACTTTTAAAAAGGTAGCACATACACATGGTATAAAGTCAAAAATAAGCAAAAGGGTATATAGTGATAAGTCTCTCTTCTCCCTTGTCCCAGCCCCCCGGTGCCTCCCCTGCAAGGAGGTCTGTCCATCAGTAAAGCATAAACATGTATATTGATTTGTAAACCTCTGATGGGAACACTGATACATTCTGTCCTGCATTATGTTTTGTTTTTTCCACTTAACAGTGTGTCTGAGAAACTGCTCCATATCAATTCACAATCTATGAGGGTGACTTCATTCATATTCAACAGACACCTCAAAAATCTTATTGTTTTCCAGGTAAATGAGGTCAAGTATGTGAATCATTGAGGTCAAGTATGTGAATCACTGTGAAATATGCTTAAGAAAGCCTAACTGCTGGCAATAAGTTAATAATACTGAACAAATATTATCACCATGATAATAATACCGGGATTTTTTTAATCCATGATACAGTTTTTTACGTCTCGTTTTAAAGCTGAAACCTGAAGTCATGGAGCTAAAAATGTCCCTGAGCTGTGGTTTGAACCTGAGTCTGTCTGTCTTCCATCCCTCTGTCGGTTTGCCTGCGCCGCACTCCTTCTCTTATAGAAATGTGCTCGGAGTGGGTCTTGGCCACAGCATGGCCGTAGGCGTTGAGTCCTGGGAGTTCCCATGATGCTGTAATTCAGCGACAGCATCACAACACAGTTCTCATTACTGCCAGCCCTCCTTCCTGTCTTCCCTGTAGGCCCGGCACTCATCCACAGGCAGACACTTCTAGTGAGCGCACACGGCTGATGGACATGTGAGGTTCCTTTGATCCCATCCCTTCTAGTCTATGCTTCTGCTTCGTTACCTAGAAAGTGTGCAGCCATGTGTCATCTCCGCCAAAAGAAGTACTTAAGAAGAGAGAAGAGGAATGTTCAGTGTTTTCTCCCCACGTCCCCTTTTCCCCCAGCGAGGCAGAGGGGCTCTCTCTGGCTTTGGACTGGAGCACCTCATGGGTGTGAAGTCAGGAGGAGCCAGAGGCAGTGAGGACCTGCATTGCAGCGGGTGTGTTGGAGGGCTGAGCAAACGTGCGCTGCATGAGATGGGGAAACGAAGCCGTGTTTGCCGGCATATCTGGGGTTCCCTGGTCACTGAGACATCAGAGACATGTCAATCTGAGTCCCTTTGCTTGGATTTAACCTTCTGCTATTTGTGAGTGTTCTGTTGCATTCGGTGGGGCTTCAGTTTTCATTTTCCTTGTCCTTCGCACTTCCTCGTCATTCCCTTTCCGTGAGCTTGCCCCACATACTAGGATAGATCCTGGTCAGTGGATCAGGTGCTGGTGCTGAGGGCCCTGTTACCCCGATGGCTTGCTAGCTTGCAGGGCCCAGCATGCCTGTGAGGGCAGAAGGGTTCTGAGTGGGGCCTGTTCCTCTGGATGGGATGCGCTCTCCCTCTTCCTAGGCTTGGTTCCTCTCCTTCCTCAGGGCCTGATCCTCCAGCTCATGCTCTTGTCTTTCCTCAGAGCTCCTACTACAGTCCCTGTGCCCAATACCGTTGACACTTTTACATCAGCATTGCATGTGGACATAAAAGGGCACTGCAGCCAGTCCCCTGTGGAGGACTCAGGATGTCCCAGCCCTTCAGGGACAGGCTCCAAGGTAGGCCTGGCAGAGGGAAGGACCATGTTCTCTCCCAAACGGGCCAGTCCTTGGAGCTGCTGCCATGGCTTCAGCTCCCAATACCCTGTTTGGCGGGCTCTTTGCAAAGAGGCAGAAGAGCCCCAAGGTGAGTTGAAGGGCCCTAGAGCCCCAGGCCTGCCTGCCTGGGGAGCAGCTGATGGCGAATCTGTGTCCTAGAATACGCCCTGCTGCTGCCAGTGTCACGTCGGCCGTGGTTGTGACATTTCTGACAAAGATGCTTGTGGAACTCGTCCTATTCTCCAAGTCACTGTGCTGCCCATCAGTTAACGTGCTCTGCTGTCAAGAACACAAGAACCAGAGAGAAAGCACACGCAGCAGAGATGTGTCCTAGGGTGTTACAGGAGGGAACCCCATCACAGACGAAAATTAGCAAAGACAGAACTGGGCAGAACCACCAAAGGTCCCTGGGGCATGCCAACTAAGTAGCTGGGAGTCTCGGGCAAGAGCGAGGGGGAGGCCAGGGCTTAGGGATGAAATGTGAGCATGGGGAGGGGCCTCTTGAGCAGGCTCAGTGCCTTAGTCGGGCACTGGATATGGACTGGGACCACATCTTCTGGCCCCTCTTATTGTCCCTACTGCCTTGAAAGGACTAGATTATAATACCTGAAGGACGGAGTAGGCCTGGAAATACTTCCCTAACTGCTTACTCATATCAACATTCCTTCCAAGAAAGAAGCAGGCACGCGGTCCACAATTAGAGATAAAAGCCTTCAACTGGAGGAGGTAAGACCGTGGAGCAAATGTTTCAGTTGAAATGCGGTCGGTCAAACAACTAGGGCAATTGACTGGTTCTCAAACCCTTCTGGGCTTTGATGGGAGGAAAGAAGAGGAATTACTCATAAGGCAGAGATTTCTTAAATAAAGGCAAGGGCCCGCAGAAGAAGAGGCTTCAGGACACTGATTCCTACTCTTGTCTGTACAGTAGAATAATCTGGGCAGCCTTTTAAAAATACTCAATTCCTCTGCCCCAGCTCAGAGGAGTTCTGATTCAGTGGGTTCCATAGGGCTGGGTCATCAGCGTTTTTTAAAAGCACCCCTAGGTGATTCTAATATGCAGCCAGGGTTGAGAACCACTGGTTTAGAGGTGTTTAAAGACAGAAGGCAAAATGTGTAGACTCCAGCACAGAATTTGCTGTTTTCCAGGCTGACACCAATAGAAAGCCTATCCTGATTTTAATTCACAGTGGCACATTCTAAAAGTATACTCCAGGATTTAAAAAGTCTAGGGACTTTCGGAAATATTTGTTTGCCCATGTTCACATCAACATTATTCATAATGGCCCAAAAGCAGATGCAATGCAAGTATTCATCCATGGATAAATGGATACACAGGATGGGGTATATACATACAATGGAATATCATTCGGCCTTAAAAAGGATGGAAAATCTGATACATGCGACAACATGGATGAACCTTGAGAACACTATGCTAAATAAAATAAGCCAGACACAAAAGGAGAAATATGGTATGATTCCACTTATATGAGGTCCCCAGAAGAGACAAATTTATAGAGACAGAAGTAGAATGGTGGTTGCCAGGGGCTGGTGGAGGGGGAAATATGGAGCTGTTGTTTAATGGGTACCGGATTTCAGTTTTTCAAGAATAGCAAAGTGTTCTGGAGATGGATGGAGGTGATGGTTAAACAACAATGTAAATGTTTTTAATGCTACTAAATTGTACACTTAAAAATGGTTAGGACTGTAAAATTTATGTTACATGTATATATTTTACCACAACCTAAAAAATTAATTTCAGATCCATGAGAATCATCTATTTTAATATTTTAGAAAAACAGAAATTTATACAGGAGAAAATTTAAAAATCACCACTTGGTATCTAGACGTATTCTTTCTCTGTGTGTGCTTAATCATGCAAATACATACACACATTGAATGTTACTTTCTATGATGGCTTGCAATCTGAGTTTTCATTTGTACTTGATTTGGTTTAATCCTTGTTTCTTTACAGAGATGGTTCCATCTCAAGGGTGGAGTAAGTCAGGTGACGTGGTAGGTAGGCATCCTAACATATCCATATAGCCAGCTTTGGAATCAAACAGTACTGGGTTCAAACTGCACCTGTCACGTTCACGATCGGTGTGACCTTGGGCCTCATTCTGAGCCCAAGTGTCCTTATTTCAGGCTTGTTTGGGAAGTTAGAGATAACTTAGGTGCCAGGTCCCTGCTCAGGCCCTCGGGAAATGGGAGCTGTAACTGCGGAGTCACTGGAGACTTCCACGGACGCTTCTATGGACTTGAGATAGATATTCAGTCTCCACTTACACCCCCTGTCTAACTTAGGAGCGAGCTTCAGAGAAGCCCCGATCTGAGATTCAGGAAGTCGCCAGGGCTGCCACATGGTGCTGTGACCTTGGCAATGCCAGGTTCTTTCTAGGTCTCCGTTACTACATTTACAAAGTGAGCACGTTGGGTTTTGGGGTCTCTGGGTTCCTCCCACCTCCCTACTGTAGCATCCTTTGCTTCTCCATAGCCTCTCACTCCCTGGGATGATGCAGAGCCCTCAGTGGATGTCCAGTAAATGTTTATTGACAACGAGGCTCCTGCAGGTTAATCATCAGCAACGTGCAACAATATCCCAGATATGACCAGCTCCCTCCAAAGAGGGAAACCTGCTTTTTGGCAAACTCACTGACTTTCCTTCAGGAAGTTAATTTCTGGTGGTGAAGCACCATATTCTGCAGGAGCTTGGATAGGCTGTGCTGGAAAGACAGGGATGTTTTCCCTCAAGGCAGTGCATGGGGCAGAGGGGCAAAACTCCCTTTTTTATTCCTGTAGTGCTTGTACTGGGGCGGAGGAAGCAGATGGGTTACCAAGAGCATGGAAAGAAGTCCTGCGTCCAGCCTAGAGCTCAGCACATCTTTCAGTGGCCAAATGGAAGGTCTCTCTGTGGCAACGCCAGGGAGGAAAATTGAGTTAGACTGGCTTGTTCCAAATAAAATGCTATATTTAATTTCACTCTGGGAAACATTTGATGTCCGGGCTACTGTAATATGTGAAATAGATTTAAGAAGATCCTTTTTTTTGTTAGAACAACAGAAAATACAAAACAGGGAGGTCCTGATATCAGTTGCAGGTTGCACGTAGGGATCTGATCATTTCAGTGTGGTTTTTAATCATCTGGCAGCTGCTGGTCAAGGGTTGACTAGTCGGTATCTAGCAGCCTGAGTGTCACTGTACACGTTGAATCTGTCTCAATAGTTCAGCCTCTGAAATGCCTTTCAAGTTAAGCCAAGGCACTCGGCGCAGGAATGGGAAACTGTCAGTTTGTAAATCTGGGATGTGCATTTGTGTGTTTGACATGTGGAAGGGAAGGGCTGAGTATGAACCAATGCCGAGTTAGATCAGCAAATATGTATCTGACTGTAGGATCTAAAAATCAGCCAGATAGAGTCCCATCTCCAGAACTGCTGTCCCTTTTATGAGGGTCATAAGCGCTGTGACTGCTGGATGCTTCTCCCGCTTTGTGGAGCTCTGCCCTGGTGCATTTCTGGGCTAACTGGCCATGCAGGAATTTGGGGAAGGAACTCACAGACCTACTCCACTTTTCACATTACTCCTATCCCTTCGGGCTTCCACCTGTTTCCTTCCTGACTCTCCTGTTATTTTTTGGTGTGAGGTCAGAAAAAGCTCTTCACTGCTCTTCTGCCTTCATTCATTTACCATTCAGAGGACCTCACTGAAGTGGAGAGACCAACAGATAGGGCTGCCAACTCAACCCTGGAAATGCTCCTTTCTCATTTTACCTGGCCAACTAGAAACCAAGTGTTTTATTTTGTCTATTTATTTAAAAAAAAATACAGAATGAAGTATTTTTGGGTACTGTGCCACTCTTCTGGGCTGTAAGTAGAAAAGAACAAATATATACTTGTCCAGCTTTTCCTGTTAGACCCTCAGAGGAAGAAGCTCCAGCCCATAACCTGTGAGGCTTTATCCCTTGTGATTATGTGAATTAGAGAGAGAAGCTAATCTTTTTGAATGACTATGAAAGTTTCTCTGTGGAGCACCTGAAACCCTGGAAACACTTGCTTTCACACACACTGAGGGCACCCTTATATGTGGAAAGAATTTCAGAGGCCAGGTGTCAGGAGAGGCCCTGGGAGAGTAAGGAAGTACAAGCAGCTTTTGGTGGGATCTAGAGGCCTGTGACCCAGGCAGAGGAGGGCCCAGGAGGGAGGCAGTCCTTGAAGAGCACTCTCTGATGTTGGTTCACCTCTCTGACATTGAAGTTGTCATGAGAACCCAAGCTGCTCTCCATGGTAGAAAGGATTTCCTCTTCCTCAGACGCTGAGGGAAATGGTTCTTTGCATTCTGCATCCAGAGACAGCACAAGACGGTGGAAGTGGTCAGGGACTGGCATCTGGGCTTCCTCATTCTCCAACTGGCAGTGCTGTGGGGTCCCTGGGCAATTGTACAGAAAGCACATATATAGAGTCAGATAGATATGTGTTGGAATACTGACACAATTCATAGCTCCCTCTGCTCAACTCCTGTGAGCTGAGCTTAATTCATAGCTCTCTGAACCTCAGGTTCCTTATCTGTACAAGTGGGAATGATGATACTGCAGAGTTGTGAGGCCTGTGCATGCTAATGCATGTGATACACCAGCTACAGTGCTGGCTCCGTGGTAAGGCTCAGGCATAGGGAACTGGTTCAAGCGTTGCCTCTGCCTCCCTGCAAGGGTGAGGGGTGCTGATATTTGGTGTGAAGAGGTGCTGACACTAGGTGAAGGGGTGCTGATATTTGGTGTGAAAGGGGTGCTGACACTAGGTGTGAAGGGGTGCTGGCACTAGGTGTGAAGGGGTGCTGACACTAGGTGTGAAGGGGTGCTGATGCTAGGTGTGAAGGGGTGCTGATATTTGTGTGAGGAAAGCGACACGTTAGGTGTGAAGGGGTGCTGACACTAGGTGTGAAGGGGTGCTGATACTAGGTAGGTGTGAAGGGGTGCTGGATGTTAGGGTTGGGTTCTCCTAGATCAGTCTGATGTAGGAGAGGCATCTTCAGCTGGAGCTTTGGGATCTGGAGTTACTGACCAGTCTGCACTCACCATTGTTCGTGGTGTCTCTTGTCTTTTTTTTTTTACTTGTTTCCGGAAGGCAGCTGGCGGTAAGTTTTACATTAGATTTAGCTTGAGTATTATGCTTGGTTAGCGCAATACTAAAATTATTTCCTTTTTCCTGTGCATTCATCTGTTCAACACGTATTTATCGAGGATGAACTATATGCGAGGCACTTTGACAGGCACTAATGATGCTGTGCTGAGCCAGAGTTTACATTCTCTGTGCATATGAGGGCAAGAAGAGAGACAGAAAATGTAGGTGTAAGCAAATAAATGAGAGAGCTTCCTATTATGGTAGGTGCTATGAAAAAGAAATTAAAGAGAAACAAGCAGAGTTTTGTGGTAACTCTGCTGTGGGCGGGGGTTACTTTAAGCTGGTGGTCAGGGAGGTGACCTCTGGGACCTGGAAGACAAGAAGGAGCTAGGCTTGCAAAGAAAGAGAGAACGAGCCTTCCGGGAGAGGGCATTGCAAGTACAAAGGCCCAGAGGCAGGACAACTTTGGCATGTGTCAAAAACAGAAGAGCAAGGCTGGCACACAGTGAATGACCAGGAGGGTGCAGGTGAGCTGGTCAAAGGGTTGGCAGCGAGGGGAGGGGGAGCGCTAGATCATGACTGGTAGGGAGGTTGACGTGTCTTTTTTATTTTTAGATATCATCATTCTGCCTGTGGATTAGAAAAGGGAGTTGGGAGGGAATGAGAAACTGGTTGAGAGGCCAGTTGGGTAAGAGAATAGAGGCTGGCACCAGGTGCCAGCAGTGGAGGTGAGATGAATGGGCAGAATTTGGCCAGTGGGATGAATGCGAATGCTTGGGAGGCAGAGTTGCCAGGGCCTGCTGGGCAGTTGGGCAAGGAGGCCCCAAAGGATGCCAGGCAGTTGGTTCAGAATAAACATCAGCAGTGAAAGTCTTGTCAAGAGTGTTGGGAAGTTGGACATTTTCAGATACAGTTGATGGCAGTGCAGAAGTTCCACTCACCTTGGAGGGTCATTTGACAAAATGCTCAAAGGCTTCAAAATGCTCATTTCTTTTGGTTCAACAAGTCCACAGGATTTTATCCTATGGAAATAGTCAGAAATACACAAGGATTACTTACAAGTGTGTTCATTGTAGTCTTATTTGTAATGGGGCTAAACCTGGGATAATTTAATTTCTCTCCTCTATTTTTCAATCACCAGAGTGCTGGGTAAGTAAGTTAGGATGCATCCATGCAATGGAACACCATGTAGCCATTTAAATGATAACCTAGAAGGACAGTTAATGGCACATAAAGATGTTCAACTTCACTGCTAAATGAACAAATGTAGACAGTTATCTACAATATGGTCCCAAATTTTATGAGACATATAAACTATTTACATCTCATATAAGTGTAGACAGGATAGACTATACCCTGGAAGGTCTAATAGGTATACATTAGAGTGTTAATGATAAGCCAATTCAGGGAACAAAATTACAAATTATTTTATTTCATTATTCATGATTCTTCTAAATTTTCTACCATAAACATTTGAAATAAAATTTTTTTTTAAAAAACCCTGTTATTTGAAAAAACTTGTGATGTCTTACCATGTTCAAGTATAAACTGAATAGTGAATAAATCAGTGGGCTGGTGGCCCTTCTTAATACACAGCCATACATAGGACAACCATTTGTATTCAGAAAGTTTGTGTTGAGAAAGTCACTGGATTTGAGTCAGAGAACTTGGAGTTGGAGTCCCAGCTCAGCCATTCACTGGCTTTGTGATCTTGAACGTGATGCTTAACCTCTGACGTGCAGACCCTTGGCTGCTTCAATTTGTAGTGGGAATGAATGGTAATAATAAGAACAAGAATAATGCTTTCATGCAGTTGTGAGGATTCGATGCTAGGGAATTAGAAAGTATTTTGTAAGAGGAAAAGCACAATGTAAATATTAATATTCCAGGGCCCAAGTCTTTGACATGGACATGACTATGGGCACCAATAGATTTTTGGATGGATCATTTATGGTACCCTGTCGTGCCCTTTAGTGTGCATCTCATGCAACCAAATGGCCAGCTCACGTCTCATCCCAAGCCCTGAATTAAGCAAGCAATCTGAACATAAGGGACAATGAGCTGTCCTGAGCGGCAGGCGGCTCTCAAATGAGGAGTGCTTTCTCATTCACTGGAAAGCTGCAAGTGAAATGCTGCTTCAGCAGCCGCACCCAGAGCCCCTTTGATACATGGTTCAGCTGTTCTGTTACATAAACCTATTGGAAATGAACCTGCAAAGGAGTTGAGCAGGGGGAGGTGCCCACTGGAGTAAGGATGAAGGAGCGATGCACTACCTCTCCATTTAAAGGAAACATTGCTTTTTAATGGACCATAAACACTGGGATCTGAAATGTCACAATCTTTACATACTGGAATGGACATGCACATAAATGCTGATGAACGGCTCAGCAGGTACTTCATTTTTAAATCCTTGATTGTTCAAGGACAGGGATATCCTACTTGGCTCTGCAAGACGCATAGTGTACTGGACAATGTTGTCTGCATCAGGATGTCTTAATGGGGAGTCACACCTCCAAAAGAAACTGTAGAGTGAATGGGTCCAAACATAAGGGTTTGAGCCCCTGTTTTCAGCTGGGATTTTGGGGTAAAGGGAGATGAAGCAGCCAAGTCTAACCAACTGCTGAGGTTTATTTCTTGGGGACTCCCAGCTCCATTGAGGTGTAGAAAATATAGCACCTACCAGTTACCAGCAAGGATATCTGTTCCTGGATGGAACTGCCTGGTTGGAAAGAATGCTGGTGGTCAGTAGTGCCTTCTGATCCTAAGAAGAGGACCCTAACCTGGCCATTTTGAATAAGGGCCCCATAGCTGCTGATTAAGTGTGTCAATAGTGGGTTCCTTGTGATGTAACATTCATCGTCCTTCCTGTGGTGGATGACCCTACAGACCCACCTGCTGATAAGCTAAGCTGCTTGCCCAAGGCCATAAAGCTACAGAGGTGTTAATGTAGAGTTTGAACTGGATCTCTCTGACGCTAAGATTCCTGCTCTGAAGTCCTCCATTATCCTGCCTCTTACTGAGTTGTTTTGCCAGTGCTATTGGATTTGAATTCAGTAGTATCCTATGTACATTAGAAATGAAAATGTATAAATCTTAGCAAATGAATAAATCATGGTTCCATCCCTCAAGAAACTTATATATACTCTTATTATTTAAGAGTCTGAAGTGCATAGCAAGAGCTCAATAAATCATTATTGAGTAAATGATAATACACAAATATATTCTAGTTTATTTATAGATATCCATAACCCCAATCAGATTATGATGCATCTCATAAAAGGCGCACACACAAAATCCTGTGGGAGTTTAAAGACGGGAGAGAATACCTCTGGAGAAATCAGGAAGATACCAAGTTGGATGTATCATTTGAGATGGGTCTTAAAGACCTGTAGGCACTTTGACAGGTAGAGATGGTGAGGCTTGGTTCCCACCCTGAACCTCCTGCCTGCTGACTGACTCCTGCAGTAGACCCCAGGTGCCCTGGTTTATTTCTGCTTTGTAATTCCACTTCTCAATGACATCAACAACCGGGAGCTGGGAAATGAAGTTTTTATTCTGATCAACCTGACTTGCCACAAGAGGCCTACATGAGAAAGTATGATTTCTGGTCTCCTCTCCACTGTCTCTGATATGCAAATGAGTCACACATCTGTATCTTCATTCTAGAACTCTCTTTTGAACTGCTAATCCCCCTGGCTGAGCCTCTAATCCTGGTTATCCAGCATTCTTCTAGATTTAAGGTTGAAACAGAATGCATGACCTTCCCAGACTCCCTTGTACATGAGCTCCCAACCTCCCAACCCCTGTTCTGTTCCACCCCTTGTGGTGGTAGCCAGGGTGGTCAGCTGCATTGCATGTGAGTAGTAAGGGAAGACTGGGGTGATGGGTCCAGAGTCGTGTGTTATAAGATGACTTTGGAGGTCAGGCTGTTGTTTTGGCTCACTTCGGGATTTTGGGGAGTAGAGCATACTTTGCCATCGATTTCCTGATGAAGAAAAGGCAACTTGGTGTTCTTCGTACAAGCAAACAGGTCAGTGTTGGAGATAATTACCTTATGAAGCACCGTGGGTCCCAGAGGTGGGAAGCCTCATGTAACTACTACAATGCCATTGCCATCATGGTCTGGAGGAGATGATAACGTAGTATTTGCTTGCAAAATGGTTTTCTGATGTTTGGTCGAAAGAGACAGTTATGTACCTTAGCCAACTGTTAGGGCTGTTTTTCTTCCAGCACAATTTATAAAGTGCTTTCTGTCACACCCAAATTTTGCAGGACTGGAGAACTCAGATATTTAAGGTTGTGGCTTTTTAGAATGGATGAATACACATTAGTACTCCAAACTGAAGAGTGTGAAGACTTGTCAAGGCTCCATTTCTGATTTGCTTTCTGATCTCATGCAAGTCACTTCACCTCTCTGCTTTTTGTTTTTCCATCTGTGAGACATTGCTCACTTTGTCAGGATATCTTCAATATGAATAAGATAATGTGTGGAGCCCTTTCAGCTGCTGCATCATTAAAAAGCATTTATTCAGCACTTATGTAGCATTGCACAAAGAGAATTATAAAGACTAGATCCCTGCCTTGCCTGCTAGGTCATATTCTAGTATCTTCTTAAAAAGGCAGAAACTAGACAACTAAAGAGGGCAATAATTCAAATGTTATCTTTTAGGCTACACAAATAACAGTAGCATAAATAATTAGCAAGGACCAATATGGAAAGAAATCAGTTATCAAAAATACATAGATAAAGTTATCCAAAATTTCTCATCTTTCTGGAGCCAAGTCATGCAAGAATCTGGTTTCATGTACATGAAATTGCCAGACACTGCCCCCTGGAACCTGAGCAAGAAGAAGATCCCAGTGGGCAGAGTGGAGAGGGAAAGTGTTCTGGAGAGTTTTACTTGGGATTCTGGTATTTGGGTTTCTGTCACTGTCTCTTCTCCCTTCAAAGTCAACTAATACTCAAGACATTAAGGCTTAAGGCCCTGTTAAGGGGAAAGGTCTATGCTTTAGAGAGGATGTGTAGAGTGGTAGGCAACCATCATTCCTCTTCTGAATATTGTGGTCATTGCATTGTTGGCCTTCACTGAATTATGAACCACCATGAGAATGAGATCCAAACCAAGCTGGATGGAAACCACATGGATGAGGCCCTAGAGATTGAGGACGCCATACACATGTAATCACTGAGCTGTCTGAATCATCTTGAGAAACTTCTACAAGTCTGTCTACATCTGACTTCCCCATCAGTTACACACTTTGAAAGGAAAGCTCTAGGGAGAAGAGCACCATTTCTTCCCCAGTGCTAGGAGAGGAAGGTGATGAGACCGAGATTACCAACTAAATTATTTCCTGTGACTTCGTAGAAAAGCTGAACTCCCAAGGTATGCTGCTTGGAGATGTGGGGGCATGCGCATACGTGCGTGCGCGTACACACACACACACACACACACACACGGAGTTTTCTTCGTATAGGGGTAGTAAAACCTCTCAGGAAATTAATTAAATTACCTATTATTTGTGTTTCTCTTATAGTTTACAGCATCCTTTCACTGATTTGATCTCATTTGACATAAAAAGACTAGCTGTCAATGTACGTGAGACTAATATTAATCATCCCCATTGTACATAAAAGGAAACCAAGACTCAGAGGTTCGGTAACTTGGCCAAAGTCACACAACCAGTATGAATCTGCCGGAGACCAGATTTAGATATTCACTCTAATACCCTGACTTTCTCTCTGGAAGACGGTCAGCATTCTAAAGCCAGTGTATTTAAATACTACCTGTCTATCACAAATTTTGCATACAAAGATTTCAAGCCCCATCTAGATACCTAGATTTCCTCTCCATATGTCATGTTGTTAAATTACTATTTTGTGTCACCATAGTGCACAGTATGCTTAAGACCTGGCTTGCTGCTGTTAATAATTACATAGTGTCATTGTTTCCTCCACGGAGACTCACAATAGAAGCTAGCAAGCCAGGAACTTGTCCTTCACTGCACTTGGGTCTTAAACAACTACTAAATACACAGAGTTTGACTCCCATCTCCCTCTAGTTGTCAAGCTCTCTCCCTGTTGGTTTTCAGCACGGGTTTCAAGTATTCTTTCGGCAGGAGAAGAGCTCTTGACAAATGGCCCATCGCAGTGCAAATTCTTTTCTAATGAATGCACTGAGTAGGCAATAAATCTGAAAGGGCTGCATCTGAATCCCGGTCCAGGTGGAAGATGCTAAACTGGCCTAAGGCTTTAAAATATGCCTGTCCTTAGCCCACTTGCAGATATTGCTGCCATTACTGCTGATGCCACGACCTGTGTAGGGGGAGGCGATCCTCACCAAGAGCTCCCTCCACAACTGCTGGGTGGTGGGGGGAGTGCTGCATGCTTTCTCTGTTCCCTGCCCTCCCCTTTTTAGCTATTCCCCTCCTATTTGAAACCATCCCCTCCTGACTTTGGTCCAGGATCTCCTTCCAGCTCCTCTCCTTCCTCTAACCAGGACCAGCTTTCTGGAAAAATGGTTCTTGCACTCCAGTGTCAATTTTCCCTAAGAACATGAGCATTTCAAGCTTTGAGTGCTGATTTGGGGATTTATCTAGTCACAGGGGTTTCCAAGACAGACACTGCATTCTGCTGATTCGGAATCATAGTGACTCTGTGATCAGAGGGACCTGAGTTGGAATCTCTACACCACCTTTGACTGACTTTTGGCAAGTTACCTAACTTTTCTGAGTCTGCAAAACGAAGACAATGCTATTGTCCTGTTAGAAAGATTAAATGATATCACATAAAGTGCCTGGATGTGCTCAGCCTGTGACGAATCATTATATTTCAGTTCCATTTTTCTGTTTCTCTCCTGAAGAACTCACAAAGCCTCTTTATGTGTTCAAGGTCACTGGACGACTTGCTAAGAACTAGGCAGAAGCCAAAGGTCATTCTCCCATAGAATCCCAAGTTATCACTCCTACTTGACAATACACACCTGATGTCAATTTGTTTTTGGTTTGACCTACTACATTTGACTGATTCTACTGATCCTGACATTTTTTCCCCTATACTTTCATTTCTCTGAAACTAAAGTGCAATCTAAACTAATAGGTTACACTTTAGTTGGCACCATTTTTTCTTTCTCATTGATACATAAAATAATGGGCACGTCTTACAACTTACGACTTTTCCTTGCTCCTTAAACTCCAATCTTTAGTCTCAATTTTATAATGTGGGTGGTCCATTTTTCTCAGGGCCTCATTGAAAGACTTAATGAGACACTCAGAGTGCAGGCTTGATACAGGCCTGGGATGTATTAATTGAGACAGGCCCCCTCCAGGGCCTGGGATGTATTAATTGCTGGTGCTCCCTCAGTGGCAGCCTTGATATGTACATTTAGGAATAGACACATATGCGTTTGTATATGTGTGTATGGGTTTTAAAAGTCCGTCCTTCATTCATCAAATATTTATTACGTATCTGTTCTAGGTGCGAGGGAGTTAGCAATAAATAAAACAGGCCTCAGTCCCTGCCCACGGTGAGCTTATATTCTAGTACAGAGAGACAACGAATAAAATAAGTAAGTTAAACACAGTTCGTTGGATGGCAGTAGGGGCTGTGGAGAAAGGTAAAGCAGAGTCATGGGGTGTGAGCGGAGGTTTACTTGTAAAGAAGATGATGAGGGAGCGCCTCCGGAGGGGATGCCTGAGCACGGTCTGTGGGAATGAAGGGGCCAGCAGGGTGGACTGACATGCGGGAGGAAGGCATTCCAGGCAGAGGGAATCGCAGTAGCAGACACTGACAGGCGAGCGGCCTGGCAGGCTCAGGGAAGGGCGAGGGAGCGGCACCAGCAGGGTGGGCGCTGGTTGCAGGTGAGGGGTCAGGAGCCGGGCGGAGCAGGGCCTTGCAGGCCATGGTGAGCATGGCGGCTTTTGCCCTGAAGGAGGCCAGAGCCATTGCAGATCTGGAGCGGGTGTGGCGTGGTCCGACGCGGGCCATTGCAGATCTGGAGCGGGTGTGGCGTGGTCTGACGCGGGCCATTGCACACTTGGAGTGGGTGTGGCATGGCCTGACGCGGGCCATTGCACACTTGGAGCGGGTGTGGCATGGCCTGACGCCGGCCATTGCAGACCTGGAGCGAGTGTGGCGTGGTCCGACGCGGGCCATTGCAGACTTGGAGCGGGTGTGGCGTGGTCCCACGTGGGCCATTGCAGATCTGGAGCAGGTGTGGCATGGCCTGACACGGGCCATTGCAGACTCGGAGCGGGTGTGGCGTGGCCTGACATGGGCCATTGCACACTTGGAGCAGGTGTGGCTGGTCTGACGCGGGCTCCCCAGGTGAGCATGGCTACTGTATGGGAGGTGACAGGGGGGCTGCCCTGTGTGCGCACCTGCCTGGCTCCGCGGTAGCTCTGAGAACTGCCGGCAGCCATTCCCTCAGGTTAGAGGCGGAAGGGGAAGAAGAGGCCTGGGGAGGTTCTCGGGGCGGGACGTCCCTGGCGGATGGTGTTCAGAAGGTCCCGCCCCAGGCAGTGAGGGGCTGCTGCCGAGCTCCACATCCCAGGGGCGAGCCCGGCGCGTCTAGCTCGTGGTCCGAGGCCGGGAAGGGCGCCGTGGGTGTGCGTGGGGACAGCGCCGGGCTGCGGCTGAGACGCCCGGGCAAGCGGGGCCTCTCACCAGGGCGGCACGCGCGGTGCCTTGTGGGGAACAATGGCGGCCCCGGAAGGGCAGGCGGGAGTAGAGCCTGAGAGCATAGTCAGCCCTCTGCCAGCGAGGAACTCTCAGTGCGGCCGCTCAGGAAGCGTCTGAGAACTGAAAAGCTGAGAGTAGAACCTGAGTGTCCGAAAGGCTGAGAGGAGAACAGCAGGGAATGCTGGCTGAGGTGACACAGCACCCACCATGACAGCCTCAGTGGCTGGCCGTCCCCGCCCTGCTGACCCGGCTCTTCCCGCGCCTCATCTCTCATGTGGAAGGAATGGCTGGGCCTTCTGGAGAAAAGAGACTAGAATCTTCCATCTTGGGTTGTGCGGGACTTTATTCCACTGTCAGTCACAAAGCCATAAATACATTTCTCCAAGACAAGAAAAGGGTAACAACAACTAACCCTTCTCCAGTGCGTGTTTTGCACAAGGTGCTGTTCTGAGTGCTTGGTTTGTACTAACTCCTTTCGTCTTCAGTATGATCTGGTGAGATGGGTCATATTACTATTCCCATTTTGCAGAGGAAGAAACCAAAGAAGGACTTGGCCCAAAGAGCCACAGCTAACAGGTGTTAAGACATGATCCAAACGCATGCTTCTGATTTTGTCAATCTCTTAATTTCTTATTTGCCACGTGGACTATTGTGAGGGAGTTTTTGGAAATAATATATACAGATACACGCAAAGGTCAGAAAGGGAAAATAAAAACTGGCTTAAGCCCCTTTCTTCCCATATGCATATGGGTACCTACCTGCCAGGCAGCTGGTGACTGGCAATTTTCACTTCTTATTTTATGTTATAATTTATTGATGTATATGTCATCCCACTTCCTAAGGCTGGAGACTCATGAGACCAGAGTCTATGTACAATCCATTTTTATATTCACCATGGTATCGAAGCCAGTGTCTTTAATATAATAGGTGCTCGGTAAATATTAAATCATTTCTAACGTTAAATGGATGCATGTGGTAACCAGCTCTCACTTAAGCCATTCCGTTCTGAAAACAATGAGAATGAGAACCTTTAAATATGTGAATCATAACACAGTTACAGCTGCATAATGTTTTTATGATTTTCAAAATGCTTCCACACAGTTTATCTTGTTTCATCTTCCTGCTAACCCTTTTGAGAGTGGGAGGCACACATTACTTAATTATAAGAAAATGAGAAAACTGAAGGCAGAGACAACAGATGAGCTACCCAAGATCACAAATAGGTTTTGTTTTTGTTTCTGATTTTGTTTTTAAAATCAGAGCAGAGATCAGAACCATCTTCTCCTGATCTTCCTGTTTTGCAAGCAATGCCCAGTACACACCTGTTGGATACACAGCTTGAACACAGGACCTAATTGTTCACTAGGCATGAACAACAGGGTGTTTTGACTCTTGTAAACTGCCAACAGTCTTGCATAGTGCTAGACTGTGCACTAGCACCATCTAGAATGTGATCCTTTGACTGGTAAACCTGTTATCACTTACCAGTTTTTGGCAAGATCAGGAGCTTGTGACAATGTAAATCAGCTGTGTCTATAAACACACTGCTTAGTTTACCTTTTATTTTTATTATTTTTTTACATTTTATTTTGAAATAATTTTAAGCTTAAAGTTGAAGAATAGTGCAGAGTTCCCATAAACCCTTTGGAAACTTCCTCTAATGTTAACATCTTGCATGACCATAATATAGTGATTAAAACTGAGAAACTGACATTGGTATAATACTTTTAACAAACTTCAGACTTCATTTTGATCTTACCAGTTTCTCCACTTCAGTCCTTTTTTTTCTGGTGCAGGATCCAATCCAAGATCCCACGTGACATTTAGTCATCATGTCTCCTTTGTTTAATCCAACTGGTGGTAGTTCTCACTCTTTCTTTTTTTTTTTTTTTTTTTAATGACTTTGACACTTTTGAAGAATCCGGGTCAGTTATCATGTAGAATGTTTCTTAATATGGGTTCGTCTGATGTTTATTCATTATTAGATGGAGGGTATGCATTTCTTGCATACTGAATGCATACTTCTGAATATCACAGAAATGATGTGCCCTTCATAATGTGTCCTATCAAAGGGTAAAGGATGTTGATGTCTTTCTACTGGTGCTGTTGACCTTTATCACTTAGTGGTGTCTTTTGAGTTTCTTCACTATAAAGCTGCTATTTCCCCATTTCTAGTAAGTATCCTGGGGGAGATATTTTGAGACTATGCAAATATCATGCTTCTTGTCAAGCTTTTGCCCATGGTTTTAGCATTCTCCGGTGCGTCTTGTTTACAACAGTTCTTATGTTTGGCTAATTATGATTTTTCTGTTGTCCTTTTTGCCTCCATATCTATTAACTAGAATTCTTCCATCAAGGAAAAAACTGTCCCTTCTTCCCCAGTTATTTATTTATTTAGTCATTAATTTGTGCCAGTCTCATGTTTATTTATTTTATTCTATGGGCAATAATCCACTACTACTGTTAATTTATTTTGTTGCTCAAATTGTTTTAGCTTTGGCCACTGGGAGCTCTTTCTGGTTGGCTTCTGTGCCTCTCAACATACCCCCATCCTTAAGTATTTTCTTGCTTTGGGACCACAAGATACTCCAGGCACATCTTTTATTTTTCCTCCCCCAGCCCTAGAATCAACTGTTACTCTGAGGAGTACTGATTTGTTTTATTGGAGAGTGGTAGTATGTGAAAACCAAGACCTGGGCACTAGGTGTGCTCATTACTGTCAGCTTGTATTTATATGGAGACTCTCCTGATGAAGAAAGTAGTGTGTTGATTCACGTTTTGGTGCTAGCTTCGTATCTCATCATATCAGGACCAGTTTGTGACTCTCCCACTTTGAGTCTTAGTGGTCTTTAAATTCTGTTGTGTCACCACGTCCACGTGACTCATCTGGGGGTAATTTCAAATTCCATTGAAGTAAAGTTATGAATCAGTGTTATCCTTTCACTCATTCATTAAGTCAATACGTCTTGCTTGTACACTGTGTGTTGGGCCTTGTGATAGGCACTGGGTTTACAGTGGTCTTTAAGTTCTGTTGTGTCACCATGTCCATGTGACTCATCTGGGGGTAATTTCAAATTCCATTGAAGTAAAGTTATGAATCAGTGTTATCCTTTCACTCATTCATTAAGTCAATACGTCTTGCTTGTACAGTGTGTGTTGGGCCTTGTGATAGGCACTGGGTTTACACTGGTGAGTAAAATTCGGCTCTTAACAAGTTTATACTATAGTTTCTTTTTTTTAATTGTTATACTTTTATGTTCTGGGACATATGTGCACATATGTTCTGTGCACAACGTGTGGGTTTGTTACATACGTATACAGGTGCCATGTTGGTGTGCTGCACCCATTAACTCGTCATTTACATTAGGTATATGTCCTAATGCTATCCCTCCCCCCTCCCCCAACCCCACAACAGGCCCTGGTGTGTGATGTTCCCCGCCCTGTGTCCAAGTGATCTCATTGTTCAGTTCCCACCTATGAGTGAGAACATGCGGTGTTTGGTTTTCTGTTCTTGTGATAGTTTGCTGAGAATGATGGTTTCCAGCTGCATCCATGTCACTACAAAGGACACTAACTCATCCTTTTTTATGGCTGCATAGTATTCCATGGTGTATATGTGCCACATTTTCTTAATCCAGTCTGTCATTGATGGACATTTTGGTTGGTTCCAAGTCTTTGCTATTGTGAATAGTGCTGTAATAAACATTCGTGTGCATGTGTCTTTATAGCAGCATGATTTATAATCCTTTGAGTATATACCCAATAATGGGATGGCTGGGTCAAATGGCATTTCTAGTTCTAGATCCTTGAGGAATCACCACGCTGTCTTCCACAATGGTTGAACTAGTTTACAGTCCCACCAACAGTGCAAAAGTGTTCCTATTTCTCCACATCCTCTCCAGCACCTGTTGTTTCCTGACTTTTTAATGATTGCCATTCTGACTGGTATGAGATGGTATCTCATTGTGGTTTTGATTTGCATTTCTCTGATGGTGAGTGATGATGAGCATTTTTTCTATACTATAATTTCTTCAGTGGTGTCTAGGAGACATTACTCTTTTTCTTGGTTCTGCATATGATCCGAACTCATCTCAGATTGTTCAGCATTCTAAAATCATATAAGTTCAGCCTAGGGAATTTTAAATTTTGATTTTAGATTCAGAGGTTGTTGGAATACAAAGAGACCATTCCCTATCTCAGTAGCTCCTGGGGCCATTAAAAACCTTTGCCCATGCCTTGTTTCTGATACAGAGACGGTTGACTTCTTCAGATGCAAGGAGACTGAAGATATATACTTTGACTTGATAAGACCTCTGCAGTCTTAACTGTTCCCTCTAACCAATGCTCTCTGGTCAGTGCTTTCCTCTCCTATGGTGTTGGGGTATAGGGTAGGCATCCTCCTCTTCAAATCACTCTCAGACCCCAAAAGGATCCCATCAGCAAAGACCCAAAAGCATCCCTTCAGCAAAGATTCTGTTGCTTGACTTTCCTCCACCTACAAATCAAGTTGCATCTGGGATCAGCTTCAAGGGGGTTGAAAGTGATGGCAGTTAAGGTCATTTGGATGGGCATGATCCTCACTCCCAGGTCGACGCTTCCCACTTGATTTAATATAACCTGGCATTATTCCAACACTTCTCCCTTTGGCTGGTTATTAGCATTTCCTTTAAATTTTTGAACATAAATGGAATAAGAATCAGTTTCACAGCCCAGAAAGTGTCTCCAGCAAGGCGTGTTCTGCTGGACAATGCAGCCTTTTCTAACGAGTCAGTTAGCTGGAAGTGTCCAATCTTTCCTTTACTTTTGGAAAAGATGGGAGTGCTGAAAACTCATGCTAAGGCTGGTTCTCTGTTTCTGTTGGTTCCTTTCTGGAGTGTGTTAAATTACGTCTTTTGTGTTCTGAACAAATGTGTGTTCTCAGCATGCAAAATATGCACACAGTGGCTGACCCGTTGCCTGTTCTTGGGAGGAAGGGAACAGTCAGGCTGTGGTGAGTTGATTGCCATGCACTCTGTGGTCAGAAATGTGAGGGCACCATGGGTCACCTGCGTTTGCCTTGAAAAGTAATGTAGGGTCTAGGCACCTGAGCATCTGTTCGTCAGGTGTGCCACAGATACTGCCAGCGGGCTGCTGTGTGCAGGCTCCTCAACAGCCTGGAGCATTTGCCGGAGGTGGCCCAACCCCCAGCTTTGAGCCTGGTGTAGGGCCAGGGGCCAGATTGTGGAAGTGAGTCTTTAGTGCCTCCCTCCATTTTTATGTTGGTGTTTTTCGCAAAAATTTTCTCTCTGTGTGTGTATTTTAATACATGAAATCCGGTTTAGAGAACAGCCTCGTATGTCCCATCCTGCTTGTAATGCAGTGATCTGCCCTTGAGAATTTTAAATTAGCTGACCTACATAGCTTAACTATTTCAATTAAAAGTAACAGGCAGTGTAGATTGGCAAGAGGTGGAGGACAGGGAGGGGAAGATCCCTCCCAGGAGCTTTGGTTCAGGCAAAACAATAGAAGTGACAAGCGATTCTGGGAAGAAGTCATGACTGATAGTTGTCACGGAAGCTCTGACACCCTTTCCATGGCTGGGGTTCTCGTGAAGGTGGCTTCTGGATATCTGCCTGCTGTGAACACATAGCCTTTGTGGGATGGTGCCAAACAAACTCTCTTTAAGGGAAGGATTCAGGCAGCATTATTCCTTGCTCTTCTGCACATCCGCTCTTCCATTTCCAGCATCTCTATACATGGCTGTCTGAGGGCCAGTGTTCTCCCAGCCCCTTCGGCCTGCTCCCGGGGGAATACATGGAGAGCAAACACTGTCGGTGGTACAGGGGGGGCCATTCTTTCTCCCTTTCCATTTCTTCTCTACTGTTCAGAATTCTGATTCCACAGAAATGCCTAATTAACTCAGTTGCTCTGCAATGACAAGCTAACATCTGGAGCTACCAAGTCAGGAGAGCCATTCAGCCGGGGTCCAGCACAGATTTTCTCCCTTCTGCACCCAGCTCAGCCCCTTGGCACTGCACCAACCCTGATGTGGCAGGATGAGGATGCCAAGGGCTGGAGCAACTCAAGGCTAATTTTTTTTCACCTAGAAAATCAGGGGTTAGATATTTTTTAATTGCTGGCTTATTTCGCAACTTTTTTTTTTTTTTTTCTGGTAGATGAGGAGATCTTGTCATCGCTGGGGATCCATCTCTCCCACATGCTGCCTTGCAGTGCTCCTCTACCTAGACCATCTCTGGGAGATGCCAGGTTACCCAGGAATGGGATGGGGAGCAGTGTGTTACGCTTCAGGTTGTATATATGGCCCCCTTGGGAATCAGGTGCAAAGCAGGGCTGTGCCTGATGTGAGGGCTGGGTCAAAGGTCTGAATGACTAACAAAAAAGCTGTCTCTGGCAGGCAGGTAGGGGGAGTCTGGTGCACTGGAGCTGTAGAATGACTCCCAGGTTCCATTCTTCACCTCCAGTTTGCATCCATCCTCCCATCTGCCTGCCCACTGCGTACAGTGCTTACTACATGCCTTGCCTAGTCTAAGTGCTTTACATAAATGAACTCATTTGACGTTCACAGGACATCACAGGTAGGCATTACCGTTGTTCCTGTTTTATAAATCAGAATACTGAAGCATTGAAAGGTTAATAATTTTGCTCATGGACATTTGCTTCTGGAGCTGGGCCAGGCAGTTTGGCTTCAGAGTCCACTCGGCTCTATCAAAGTCTTGCTATCAGTTACATAAGTTCCATTCCATCCCAGCCCCAAGTGTTTTCAGAGACAGAGATCTCGCAGTGTCTCTCAGGACAGTACTTTTCGGGTTTGAATGTGCCCATGAGCCATCTGGGGATCCTGGTAAAATGCACATCCTGATTCAGCAGGTTCAGGTTGGGGCCTGAGAGTCTCAGGTCCAGCAAGCTCCCAGGTAATGTCAGTGTGACTGATTGCTGGTCCACACATTGAGCAGCAACACTGTAGTAGACTACTATCATGCCTGTGTACTATTTTCACTGTCAGATTGGAGTTAACTGCATTTGGATAGGGAGCTCTTTCAGCAATAGAATAACACCAGTAAGAATTTTTAATGAGTGATCGAGTATAGTAGCAGACGGTAATCAATTTTTGGTTTAAAAACTATTTTTCCTAGAACTCTAATGAAAAATGGAAAGGTTGTGTCCCCCTTTTCTGTATCTTTGCCGAGGGTCTTTCCTTTGTTCCTGGGTTTAACTTGGTGCTTCTAGGCTACTTTAGTCCTAACTTTTTTCAGTTACCATTATATGCAATTCTCCCAGCCACACCCCAGCAATGTACAAGGGATCAGACACAAGGTTGAATTCCATCACAGAAGGAGAATCACCATGGTAACTGTATCCTTTAATTTTTAAGTGTGCCCAGCAACCTGAGCAGAGGCGATAGTTAAAGTGAACCAAGTTCTCCTGAGAAATGGAGGGGAGTGGTGCCGGGCCCACACTAGGGTGCAGTATCTTCCTCTCTACAGTGAGGGGCTTCCATTTTGTCTTAAGACTCCAGACACTCAAAGTCTCCTCCCCTCCCTTTAGTCCTGCAGTTAACCTCCAGGGGTTTCTGATCCTCAACTTCTACAACCATGAGATTACTACAATGCCTTGTGATGCTCTTGTTCTTCTGGTTTGGGTTTTGATGGGTAACCACTTCTGAGTCTTGCTGTGTTAATGCGTCAGTATTTTGGTGTATCTGCTTGCTTGTCGTGTGGGGCATATGCCAAGTCCAGTAGTGGGTTGGCTGGGGAAGACCAGACCTTATTCTACGGTGGCCTTGGGGGAAATCTTAATTCTAATGTGTGAAACCAGTGAAAGTGTGATTTTCTGGATCAATTTTTAAAAATATACATTCAAGCAAAAAGCAACCTATTGTCTCTTCTCTTTCTGCCTCTGTACACGGCAGCCTCCACTACCTAGTGGATGATAGTGTGGATTCACTTTGTCCATCTCATTTGGATGACATCAGCAGAGATGCACTCTGTACCTCTCCACTGAGGCCTGTGACAGGACCTAATGTTTAATGAAGCTGAGAGAAAATAAACCAAAATGACCCAACGGAATATAAATGCTGATTTCTGTTCCCATTGTTTGACAGAAAGGAAATAATGAACTGAGATGCAGTAGCCTGGCCACGTGATGTCTTGACAAGCAGCTTTCAGATTTGAGTCTCTAGGAAGACCCTAAGCACTCGGTTCCCAGTGGTCAGTGGTTGGCCTCTTTTGAGACATAACCAATTGGAAGGAAAGATGGACCTTCCTGCTTCCTATGACGTTGCCTTTAAAAGACATTTTCTGAGAAGAACTGGGCAGATGATGGCTTTAATCTCAGTAGCCTTGTTCTTCATTTCTTAGCTAATGCTAAGAAACTAGCATTAGCCAACAGCACTGTTTTTACTGCTAACCAAAACCTCAGGAAAGAGCATCCTTCGATAGAACGTTAATTAACAAACGTGCCGTCAGTCCAGATGAAGACCTGTGCTGCTCCCTCTGCCCTCCCCAGCTCCACCTTTATTTACTTACCCAAAACATTTCCAGTGGTATTGAGGCGACAATGATAGGTTTTAATATTTAAGACCTAACATTAATAAATGCAGTTTTGATTGCTGTTCCTATCCGTATGTTCTTTAAGGAGGTTTGTTTAAAAGCCAAACAATCCCACGGGTTGCAGAGACTCTTTGTTCTAGCCTTCATCGTCAAAACAGACAGAATCAGGTTTGGGAGTAAGACTTCTACATAGGAGACTGGGAAGCTGTTATGCAGAAGAAGCGTTTTTTGTTCCCCTAGGTAACCAATATAGTTATTAGGCATGATGTGTGTATAAACCAGGATGTACTGTGATGGAGTAACGAGGTAACTAGGTGACTTTGGCATGACCCTCCCACAGACATAATGGTGCTGGACCATATGTAGACAAAGTTAAGCTTTCACTTAATATAGAAAGAACTGAAATGTAGCCAAAAACTGTGTCTCCTCACCCTTGCCTTCACTGTGATTTCTGAGCTGCAGACTCGGAAGTTTCTCGCATTCCATGAGATAGTGGTGAACGGTAAAAGGTTTGGGAATTGGGGAACTTCTGTAGGAACTCCACCAAAGTCATGTGGAATCTTGCAGAGAAATAGAAGGAGTCAGTCTGACTGTCTTGTGAATAAAAATGGGCAGGTAGCTCTGACAGGCCTCAAAGGAACAGGCTTTGGAACTGACCCACCAAGTGCCCACTGGCCATTCTCTGGGAGCAGAGGGAACCTGGATGACGTGGTCCTTTGTCCAAGGAGAGTGTCCTGGAAAGGCATTCACCATCTAGGTATTTTCTCCGAGAAGCAGAGGATGAGGGCTGAACTTGCAGGAAGCCGAGAGGAGGAAGTGAAGTCAGGAGAAGATCTGCCTGGTTAAGGCTGAAATTCGGGGACTCATGGTCCAGAGAGGTTCTAGAATTGCCTAACCCTGGTTTTGGAGGCCCGGGTTTTTCATTTTGACTGGCTTAGCTCCTTGGCTTATTCAATGTCTTTTGTTGAGTGGCTAAACCACCCTGAGCCTTGGTTTCATTACCTGTAAAGTGGGAATAACACTTGTTTCAGAAGGTGGTTAAGAGGATTACTTGACATAACACATAGGAACCATTTAGCTAGCATCATGCCTGTCGCATAGTAGCTCATGAAATTTTAGCAGCTATTTTTACTCCTAGTTTTACTACAATAGACTGACTGGGAAAGCGTCCGTGGGCAGGGCAAAAGGGAGGAGCCGTGAAGATAATCAGGAGGTCAGCATTAGAGTGGGTACCAAAACAGCCAGAGAACTGTTTGGGAGAAGTTGCCTCCAGAGCACCCCTGTTTGGTCCCCCCCATCAGGGTCCACTGGTCATCGTGTGCCGTGTTGCCTGAATGACAGCGAGGTCTGGGTCAACACCAGCTCTCCCAGGCAGTGAGGCTTTCCTACCACACGCACAGGCTTCATCTCGGAAGGCTCTTGGTGGGAGCCGCAGCTGGGGCACTGCTGGAGGAGGGGTCAGCTGCACAGACCTCGCGGCCCTTTGCCCAGTCCCTGACGTCAAAAGGGCTGTTCATTCCCAGGGCTGCTGTCTCCACCCAGCTGCTGGGTCTCAGCTCCTTTCCTGGGAAGCCCAGCGCTTCGAGGGTAGGAGATTCTATCCCCACAGCCTGTTCTAGCTCTCTTCCCTGTTTGTGACGGTCCCTCTTCCCTCCCACTCACCTCCCACGCTGTCCCCCACCCCCTGCCTGGTTTCCAATTTTAGCGGTGTTACCAGGGCAGGTTTTCAGGAAGCCTGCTCCAGTGGCTCTCGCCTGGGCCGTTTCCACAGAGGCTGTGTGCCCGGCTACCATTCCCTAAGGCTCAGCCATTGCACCCATCTGTTCCCCGGGCTGCAGCCAGCGAGCATCTGTGGGGGGCGGCGAAGGCTGAGGATGCCCAGACAAGGGGCAGGGAGGGCCAGCCCACGTGATGGCCAGGGGAGCGGGACGCCCAAGGGAGATGGCGTAAAGGGTTCACTGGTTGGGAAAAAATGGAAAACAGAAATAAGGTTAAAATTGAAATGTTTTTAAAAAGTAATTTGTGAAGACTTAAACAAATTTCTTTCAAACTGCTTTATTACTCATAGAAATTGTATCAATCAACAGTGATGGCTAAATTGCTGGATCAGTCAGAAAATATTGTTGCTGCTGAAGAATCAATGCTAATTGGATCATTAGGGCATTATTACATGAAACACAAGTAGCTCAGGATGGTCGCTCTTTGCTTGGCTTGATCTGTAGTCTTCAGAGAAGCAGGGAAACCGCGATTGTTTCCCGCTCAGCTGACATGCAGTTTCCCCTCCCTTGCTGCCTTTCTCGCTGGAGTTAAAGGTGGATGCTGGTTGCAGACATTTCCCCCTATTTGGAAAAGAAAAGACATACCATGGTCCTTGAAATCAGTGATATTAAACAGTCCTAAAAAGTAGAGAGGTGAAAAAGGGATCTGGATTGCATTTTAGCAATCTTCTGTTGGGGTCTATGATGTGTGAAGACACATCTGCACCTTCACTGAGGCAGGTAGAATCCAACAAAAGCCACTGATGGGGCTCGAGACAGGGGGCAGGGCCTGCATTGAGGGCAATGGTCACAGCCTGGACACTCGGCCTGAGCCACAAGCCAGCTGGAAGGACTCCTGGAGGGGGTGAGACGTTTCGTAAGATCTGGGAGGCCAGCGTCAGCGTTGGGCACACCATCCCCCAGAGTGCCTGGTAGTGGTGACCTTGCTGCATGGCAGATGCTGTTGGGTATTGACTGAAGGGACAAGGTGCCCTCTCCACCCATGCTTGGTCATTAGCAAATAGTTAGGTCGGCATGTGTGGCCTCCTCATGGTCTCCTCTTCCACCTCTCTTGACCATTTTCCTCGCCCTCTCCCCTACCCCCGACCTCCGGCAGCCCAGAGCTCTCCTCAGCAGTGCTCCCCCCAACTCCCTCAGGGCCTGAATTTCCAAGGTGAACGTCCCCTCTCCACACCATCGCAGCGGGTGCTTCTGCTGGTGTGGGATCTCGCCAGGGGTTATGCTTGCATCTTAACAGGAAATTTACAGGGGATGGAAGTGTTAACCCAAATGGAGTTACCAGGGAGGGGGTTTCACACGTTTCTCAAATAATGCCAGAGAGAGCCACGGTTTACATCATCAGGACGAGGTGATGGGGCTGGGAATAGGGCAGGCACTTCCTTGCGAGGCTCCCGGCAGCTTTATTTCTGACTTGCGAGTGGTTCCAGAAGCCTCCATCCTCCCACACACGGAGAAGGCCAGCATTGACTGCAGCCCCGCTATGTCCGCGCGCTGGCCTGGCTGTGTGTTCTCATATAGATGAGGTCGTGGCAGCCTTATAAAAATTCTCTGAGGCAAATCTTATTGCCCCCGTTTTTAAAGACGAGAAACCGGAAGCTGAAGATCCTGTGATTTCCCCAAGGTCATGTGAAAGGGCTCGAGTTCAAGTCACCCCAATTCCAGATCTTTTTATCATGCCGTGTTTTTTATGCCTTCCCCCTTGCCCCAGAGTGTGGCAAGCAGAGGAGAACACGTGTGTGGGATGGGATCAATCGATCAGTTGTGTGCAGCCTGGCCAAGCAGGTGGGGGAGTGGCAGGACCAGCTATGTGTGTTCTCATGCTCAGGTTCCTCTGTGTCTTCCGAAGATAGATGGGGCGGCGGGTTCTAGCTGCTTTGTGCCTGCACCAGCTGAGCATTGGCAGGTGGGGCGTTTTTAACCTCACACCTTAACTGTCCCCTCTCCCTGTCACAGTCAACTCTGCCTATTGTCCTCCGTGACTCAGAAGCACCTGTCTTTAATTATTCATGGGGGAATAATGAATAGAAAGAGCCCTCCCAATGTGGCTGCATCTGCCACAAAGTGGAGATTTTTCTTGTGTTTGATCCCCTGACTGCTGTATTCCCAGAGAACTCCGTGTGTCTGGCACACAGTGGGTCCGCAGTAAATTTTTGAATGAACGAGTTGGCAAGGCATTTCTCCTGGTTCTTGCCCATCAGAATTTCTATTTCTCCTGCTCCCTAGGCTGGCATTACCATGCATGGTGCCCTTGTCCCCGCCGTCGCCATCATCATTCATGCTCCCCGCTCCATTGTGCAGCCTCATTTCTTAGCCCTAAAGTCTTCCCAGTCATCCATTGTCCCTGTCCCCTCTGCATAGCCCCTCCTCCCAGTCAGGCCGCATCCTCCAACCTGGCCTCCCACCTCCACGCTCAGTTTTTCCAGCATACTTTGCTCTTGTTACATTCCCGCCACCGTATCTCCTGGGAGTCTCTTTGTCCTTCAGGTCAGACAATGCAAACTTAAATGCCTGCTGAAATAAGCAAGAAAGGTGCGCAGGTGCGGGAGGAGTCTTCACTTTCCCACAGAAACACACTCCCATTGCTACACAGAGACAGCAATGCAGGGATAATGAAAGCTGCTGACACTTGGTCTCCATGCTGGAGGAGCGGTGGGGGACCTGGGGAACTGTGATGAGCTGAAATGACAGGTGTTTCCTGAAGGTGGCGGCCACAGCAGACGGTTACCACTGAGGAAGTCTGTGCCCGCTGTTATAAGCTCTTCTGACTTTTCAAGGCAGAAAATTTGGATTTTATGTGTGAAACCTACTGTTTCTTAAATGTTGACTCAAAAAAAATGATTCTTAATCAACTCTGTCAGCCAAGAAACTCCCGTCTGTGGGCCACATTGGCCTGTTGGCCGCGAATGTGTGACCTCTGCTTCAGGGAGTCTTCCTAGATCACTGAGGCCCAACCGGATTTTTTACTTCCTACCTGTTCCTAGTTAGTGAAGCATCATCATGGAGAGGACAGAAACCTAAAAACCTGAGCCCCGGTCCCGGTTCTGCTTCCGGCCTCAGTTTCCTCATTTGTAAATGAGAGCAGTAATATTTGGCTTGTCCAATAATCTACCACTGTACAGCTGCATGGCTTGTAATTTCAAAGTGCTTTCATACATGTGATTTCATTTGATCCTCAAAAGAACCTTGTGTGGTTAGCAGGGGCAAGTGTTGTTATTCTTAATTTAAGAGGAAAGGACGGAGGCTCCGAGAGGTAAAGTGACTTATCCACGATCGTACAGCTTATAAGTGGTAGAGCTGGCTGTGTCATGTGGATCTTTTATCTGCTGTGTGGTTTGGTGTTTTGTTTGAACTTTTGGATAGAATGAGATCTGTCTTTGTAAACTGTTAAGTGCTATGTGGGTGCATAAGAAGGAGTAAGGAGCTTACTTATATGGGTTATTACTAATAAGTATATGCTCTCCGTTTCCTCATAGTGTGGCACTCATCCATACACCATGGTAACTGAGCTCTGATGATTTGATATGTAATGATCTTACCTCTCTAACCAGGTTGTGTGTGAGTACCTGGAGGCAGGGATGAAGTCTAGTGCAGAGAGGCCCATGGAATCATTTGGTAAGTAATTGCTGATGAATTGAATCATAGGAAAGTGGAGATGCCACTTGAGAGAGAACCATAACTTGAAACCAAAGCTGGGCTGTGCCTGAGGTTAGTCAGTAGCCTGGTGGCTCATAGTCCTAAACCCTCAGCTCATGGTCTGCTAGTAGCCACTGATCAAACATGCATGATAGCATGTATGACTGCTGCCATCAGTATGGTCACCATCCAAGAAGACCACATGGGGGGATGATGAGAAGGTATGAAATGACATAGTGGAAATGGCATTTTGGAGTCAGATCTGGGTTTGACTAATCCCTGGCTGTGGGGCAACTTAACTCTGTTGAGCCTTAGTTTCTTCACCTATATAGCAGGATGATAATAACTACCTCACGAGTCTGTCCTTGGAACAGGCCAGGTGCTCAAGTGCAATGCGTAGCCCAGTTATAAATTGCTTTGTTAGAGCAGTACTCACAAGGGCACTGTTTATCTGGTTTTGCCAGTGCTGGGCACTGAATTCCTCACTGCAATTGTCAGATGAGGTTCAGTCAATACAAATATTCCTTTATAACAGTACTGGGAGGAGCCTTTTAACTTGAGATTTTATTAAGATAATAAAGACAGCTGGAGAATGACTAGGTACACGTAAGGGAAATGGAGCTATTTTCAATTAAACTTCAGGCCAACTATGTACAACTATGGGTCTAGAGCTGAGTTGTGATGTGGAATTCCATGTTCTCTCCACTGAGGACCTGGGTGAACTGTTACCAGAGAGAAGCATCTCTGGAGAGCTCCTCTAAGCATCCTGCCCGCTCTGTGGGGCCATCCCCTGCTGCTCTTGGCTCAGATTCATTTCTTTGTTTCAGGGCCTTTGCCCTGCTCAGTCTGTAGTTAGCCACTTGCTCCAAGAGTCCTTCAGCTACAGCCTTCATTAATTTCATTGTGAAGGGGCCTTCGGCTCCCCTAGCATGCGTTGTGGAACGTCAGCTGCCTGCTTTGCTCATTACCACTAGCCCAGGAATGCGGTGTTGACTCATGGCTGCAGCTCTGCTTTTGAACAGAAGCACTCAGGGCCTGAGCTGTATTTATCACTAGGCAGGAAAGGTCCTAAGGGAAGGTTCCAGGTGAACACAGACCTCATCCTTCCATCATTACCTATGCAAAACACTAAATACAGCCATCTCCTCTGGAAACTGCTCCCCAGGTCCCAGCAGTAGTTCAGCATTCCCTTGTTAACCATGTCGTGTCCACTGCCTTTCAGGCTGCACACACTTCCCTCCATGTTTAGAGAGAAGGGAATGCAGAAATCTGCCGTGTAGGGCATGAGGGGTGAAGCCACAGGTCGGTCCTTCCAAGAGCAGAGCCATCACCTGCTTTGGGCCGTGCCAAGGCTCTTGTTGAGCAATTCAGTGCCTCACGTGGACTCCCCCTGCAAGAATCACTGAGGATTATTGGTTAATGCCGGTAAAGCACTTGGGCTATAAATGTCAAGTTTAATGTTAATAAACAGGGGGATTAGGTTCATTTATGTAAAAGGGAATGTTTCACAATGGATACTGGACGGGGGAAGACTTTACTTTTATCAACAAAAAACAAACAGCGTAAACTGTAAACCCAGACCCATCGAAGCCAAGGCCTTCTTGTCTGCTCACCATGATGTTCCCACAGAGCTTCTCTCTGCGGCTGTAAATGCAGTTCCGTTGCTGAACTGATTGTCTGAATGTACTTGTGTGCTTGATGTCTTTCAAAAAGAAAGTGTCTAGGAAAGTGCAAAAGAGGAGCAGGCAAGGCGAGAGAGCGCGGCCACGTGGAGGGGCTGCGCCGATTGTGAGAGCAAAGGGAATTGTATTATTCCTTGGGATTTGCATACTTTAAGAAGGTGGTTCAATTAATGGCGTTCTGTTCCTCCTCGTTGAAGACGGCAAAATGGAAGCCTAAGGATTTGCTGAGTCCTCCCTCCAGGAAGCTTCTTAGCTGAGCCATACTCAGCTCCATTCTCCATTGAGAACCCTTCCGCACATGCGTGCGTGCTTAGCCACCCGGGTTTCCATTCTCACTGACTGGACAGTAAAGGGAAGAAACAAACACACGTGAGATCGCTGAGCAGAGTATTTCAGGTGCTTTATAATAAACCTGTCCTTGCCTGGACTGTGTCTTCCCATTTCACAGACCAGGCAACTGAGGCTTAGCCTAGAATGCACCCACACTTGGGCTCCTTTCCTTGTGCCTCCCAAAGGCAGCAGTTACACGATTTCCTTTGTGTGAAAATATTTATCTTTATGACCCCAGAACACCTAGTACAGATCCAGAGCCATTTCTCTGTGATTCTGAAATCCCCGAATCTCTGAAAAGTGAAAGTTCATTTATTATCCCTCTGACAGCAAAACTTGGCCTATCCCGAATTTGTCTGGGGCAAAGTTGGCCTAAACTGACATAAGGGTCATTGCAGTCTTATTTAACCTGCTTAGAGTGAATATTCATATGATTCACTGCAGAAGTACATTGGCTTCTGGGGCCCTCCACCCTGCTGTGCTGTTACATACAGTAGATACACAAATGACTTTACCTGACACATTCTGAATTCTGAAATGCATTTGGCCTCACGAGTTTCCAGTAAGGGACCGTGGAGCTCTAGAAGGCCCTGCCCGCATGTTGTTGCTTAATTAGAGTGAAACCTCAGTACCCTAACTTTGTGTGTGGTGCACCCATGGTGGGATGGACACAGAACCACGCCCCCTCTTCAGAGTCACCACAAAGCACCTGCCGTGAGGGTGGCAGGAGGAAGGGCCAGCAAACAGAGCAAGAGAAGATGGGGTGCCAGCAGCAAACAGCACAGGGCAGGGCGTGGGGATGATAAAGGTGAAGAGTGCCCACAGTCAGTGCTGCGGCAGGACAACTGCAGTGGGGCCAGCTGGGCAGAGCTGGGCAGGGGGTGCAGACGCTGGAGGCCTTGCTGCCCAGCAGATGAGAGTGGACCCAATTCTGTAGATTGGGGGCCGAGGCTGAATTCTGAGCAGGAAAGTAATCTGCTGAATAGGAGGCTTTGGTAAGGCCTTTTAGATGGTGGCTCCCGGAGTGAACAAGATCCTAAAATCTCAGGCTTTCCTTATCCCACTGAGCCATGCTTCCCTCCCTGAAAAGTGTTTCTGAGTAACAACAGCTAACACTTATACAGTACTTCCTACGTAATAGGCACTCCTGTAACTGTTTAACCCATGACAACTCTGTGCAATTCATAACCATTACTGTCCCCATTGTATAGATGAGAAAACTGAGGCACACCGAGGGTAGGTCATCAGGTCCTGTGAGTTGTGAGTATAGGGGCTGTGGTGAGAACCCAGCCAGCATGGCGTGTGTGTGCTCTTAACTGCTACCCTCTGTCCTAACCTGTTCTTTTATAGGTCCCAGCAAGGAAGCTTTTCTCCTGGTCTGCACTGCCCCCTGGGCATGGAGAAACCCACTGGCACATTGGCCAAGGTCAGGGGTGAGGGGTGATGTCATGACCCATCTAAGAAGAACTGTAATCTCCTGTCTTCAAGGCAGCCAGTTCCCTTGGCTGACACTTCATGCACAGAGGCAGCATCCCTGCCTCCCCGCTTCTCCACCCTCTCCCAGGCCGTTCTTCCCCCATGCACACACATGCCTATGTATTGTGTGTCCTGCAGTAACTCCCTAATAGATAGAATTCAAATTTTGAAAAACTTAAGCTAAGGCTATAAAGTAAGAAAGGCTAAATCAGCTTCCTTCCTTCTTCCCTTTGACTCCTGCAAATCTGTAGCTTCCTTCAATTCATTCTGGAATTTTTTTTTTCCAGTTTTCACCCTGATAATCCTTTATTCTTGTCTTAAAAATGGGCAGGACATTTTGTTTGGGCATTGGGTTTGGCCTGTTATAACCTTGCCTTCTCTGTGTGGTCACAGTGCATTGCATGGAAGTTGGGAGCACCCTCGCATTTTCCTATGAGGTCACTCTTTGATTTCCTGCACCCTCTCTGGCCTGTCAGTGCCGCAGGGTCTGTTTTTCCTGTAAGTCTGATGCTCTCTTGCCCTTGAACTCCTTTTCCGGGTGGGGTTTAATTAGCTAAATTTGCATGTGACAAAATGAGATACAAGCTTTGTAGGGAAATTCCTCACAGATTTCTAGGCTGGGAGAAATCGACCATGCCATTTTGTGCTGGAGTGTCCCAGTTTAACATGGCAATGTGACTTCAGACTTCATTTGCCTGGCAGGCACTCTGTCCCCATGGCAGAGTTCCAGGCTTCCTGGCCTTCCTGGTGGGCAGCCAGTGCGAAATCCAGACTTCCTGGTCCTTCCTCAGTTCCCTGTGGACTAGGGCAAGATTTTGCAAAGGGACAAAAGGAAACTTGTGCTGAAACCTTGTAGGTCTTTAATCACTTGTTCTTTTTCCTTCTAAAATTCTGGATTCTTGCTGAGCCTCGTTGTGCTTCCTCTTTTCGTTCTCTATCACCTCCCCTTAGTCTTGTTCTTACCTGCTCCTCTTTCTCTTTATTCTCCAAGGGAGGGGAAGGCAACTTGAATTTTAGGAACAAAGCAAGAAACAATACATGGAAAGGAGAGAAGGTGCTGTGACCACTGCAGAGGGTGGACAGGTGGCTGGGAACCTTGGTAAGCCAGAAAGAACTCTTCTCTCTCATTCTCAAATATAATTAGTTATTTCTAAAATTGAGCTGAATCGTGGGCATCTTTTTCCACTCAAACCTTTTTTAACTTAAAAGTTCTATGTATATATATGTGTGTGTGTGTGTTCATTGGAGAAACAGTAACACCACAACTTAGCTAACCTAGGAAGGTTTGGCTCAAATGTCCATTGCAAAGTAATTAAGAATCTCCTCTTCTCTGCTGTGTGTACACTGCACATTCCCATAGTGTCCACTTCCTGGCTACTGGACTCTGCTCTATGCATATAACCAGCGAGCAGTGTCTCTTTCATGCTCAGCTCCTGACCGGTTAAGGGGAGGAGCAGATGAGTCCAGGAACCACAGTTGGAATGCTGGGAATCTCCATGCTGTTCTTCCAGGGAGCATTTCCCTGCACTGGGCCAAGGACCCAAGAGAACATCCCTTTCCATTGTGAAGGAACCAAGGCCCCATCGCTGGGCTCCATTTTCCAGTATTTTAGTTAGCAGCCTGCCAGTGAGTGTTCGGGCTGCAGCGCTGTAGAAACTGACAGACGCTACGTGTCGAGTGGCGTGCAGGACAGACAGGAGTCAGGGCTGGAGAGGCGATGGCTGCAACTGGGGCACAGAGGTGAGCCTGCCTTTCTTCCTGGGGGTGATTATCCCCCAGGCAGTGCATCATGCTCCTGTGTCTACCTTTTCTCTGGAAAGAAGTAACCAAAAGACGGGAGCGGATGTTGCTTCCTGGCAGGAAGGCCTCACAGTACGGAGGGGCAAGGGCTATCCCTGGCGGCGATGGTCTTGGTTCTATTATGGCTCTAATGCTTGCTGACTCTGGGACCTTGAGCACGTTATGGTAACCCTCAGCCTCCACTTCTCCCTCTGTACAGTGAGCATCACGATAGCCCTGTTCTCACAGAGCTGCTATGAAGGTTGCATCTGGGAAGCACCTGGCACCGTGCCTGGCGTAAAATAGGCCCTCAGGAAATGTTGGCTATTATTATGGCCACGCTTGACTGGCACCTCAGTTTGATGTAGTGGTTGTCACGTTTCATTTCTAGCGTTCTGAAGAGGCTATCAGCAGAAAGGTAAGGACTCTGGGGCCAGACCGCCTTTGTTCGAATCCCAAGCCTGCCACTTAACAGCTCTCTGACATTGAGCGAGTGAATTCATGTGACCGGGCCTCACTTTTCTCATCTGTAGAATGAGTATGAACTGACGTATACTTCACTGGGTCGTGGTGAGGGGAGGTGTGCAAAGCAGGAGTTGGTGAACTGGCGAACAGGTCACATCCGGCCCACCATCTGCTTTTGTGAATAAAGTGGTGTCCGAACACAGCCGCACTCACTCATTTATGTCCCGTCTGCGACTGTTTTTCTAGTAATTGTGACAGAGACTGTCTGTCCTACAAATCCTAAAATAAAATCCTAAAATATTTACTACCTGACCCTCTACAGAAAAAGTGTGTTGCCCTCTGGTTGCAAAAGGTTTAAACAGGGTGTGGCACAGAGCAGACGCCAGCTAAATGTTTCTGTTATTCCTGCTGCTGCTCCTCTGCAGTTCGTCACCCCCAACCCTCACATTAGCTGTGTGAAGCGGACACAGAGGTGATGCCTGCTCCCTGTTTACCGCACCTGGGAATTCAGGGGACTCACGTGACCTGTCCACAGTGATGCCAGGCCTAGAATCTAGTCTAGGGCTCCCTTGGCCGGTGGTTCCACATCAGTGACATCTGCCTTGCCTTCTCTTTAGATTCCTCGAGGACAAGGACGTGTCCGTCCATCTCCCTGAGGCATGGACAGCGCCTCACGGAGCCCGCTCAGTCAGTATCTGCGGAGTTCATTTGTCTTCCGCCCTCCACCTGGCCAGCGTCAGCACTGAGCACTCCAGGAAGGGACATTTCCAACCCTGGGCTGCTCACCCCCCAGCGCCTGGAGTTGGGAGCACTCAGCTTATTAACAGGGCGGAAACTCCCAGGTTGCACACACAGCACCGAATCCTGAAGGGCACAGGCCAGGACCCTCTCTCCATCCCCAGACCTTGAGTCAGGATTGTGGGTGTGGTTGATGACAGCTGATATCTGGGTAGCAATTTATGGTTCACTGAATACTTTTACATCCATAATCTCATTTGATCTTCATAGCAACTACTCAGGGGGACGAACTGGGTGATGGCCCAACCTGTAGCTGAAGTGGAGAGAGACTAGCGCCTCCTCCAAGGCCATGCGTTAAATACCCCCTGAGCCAAGGGAGCCCTGGTCATCCATCTCTAATCCAGTGGCCTCCCAACCCCAGCCGGCCCTCCTGACTTAATCACTGTGGTGATGCCAATGCTGTAGCCTTGGGCACTCATTCCATTGTCTAATGACCCTCACTGTCCAATAATTCTTTTTTGTCTGTAACGGAAATTCCACATGCTTTAGGGGTTTGTTCTGCTCTCAGTGGAGATGACGACAAGCTACCCAGAATAATAGCTCTACTTTTTAGTCTTCAGCCTTGAAGCTGTCCTCTCCCTAACCAGTCCAGGCTGGCTTTTCTGTCCTTGTGGGTTTGCTGGAACACAGACCATCCCATCCACCATGGTGACTTCTACCACATCCTGCACTTAGAGCAACTTCCAGCCTGAGGCAGAAGGAGGGTCCGTGTGTTCTGCGTTGGCTCAGCCCGTCTGCAGAACAGTCGTGTCACTTTGGAAGAGCCTGAGTTTGGGAGGGATGTGTGTATGCTCATTACTTCTTGATCATTTAATTTCTCTCATCAATATCTGGGGAGTGGAGAATCGTTGCTGAGGGCTTCTGAACAGCAGGGGAGAAAATAGATTACGTTGACAGTCAGCATAAGGTCGTGGGGGTGAAGGGCAAAGGGAAGCTGAGTTGCTGCTGGACAGTGTGGTCTACTGACACGTCTCCTGGGATCGTGACCATCACGAGGGCAGGCGGTCGATGGCTGGTCAGAGCTACACCCAGCTTTCTAGTACAGTGATCCTAAAGGACGTGGCTGAAGCATGTTGAAATCCTCCTTTGTAATGAAAATTCTCCCCTGCAAGGGGAGAAGTAGCTCCTGTGAAATTTCCAGCAGAGGTTTCCAAGACAGGGAGGTTGAGGTAGGTCATGGAGGCTGCAGGTGCTTATCTAAGCGGCACTGCCACAGTCTTTGAGTTTCCATTACCGGCCTCCTGGATTCAGTGGAGTCCTGCTGGACATTGTCATTGCAGGGCAACCAGACCCAGCCCCGGGCCCATGGGAATGAACATACGTATCTTCTGATGGTTAGAGAAATAAATTGCTTTATAACCAGAATACCCTTTTGGTTATGTGTCTCTCTTCGACAAATAATCAGAAACAGCTGCCCTGCAGTTCTCCAGAGAACGGAGTCTTCCTAGTTTCCATGAAACGAAAACGCTTCGGAAATCAGAACTGAATGAGGCTGGAGCGAGAGGTGGGGCTGAGAATAGACTCCTGGCATCTCCTCTGATTGATCCTAAATCACTTTCTCACTCCGGCCTTCGGTTTCTGCATCTGTTAACAGGGCTAATGAAACCTGTTTCTTACTGCAACTTGACACCATGAAAATTTATTCTCTCATCTGCAGCAAGCTTAGGCAAAGTGGCTGGCCGCATAAAACAGCTTGAATCCTTAAGCATGGTGGATGGAGTTTGTTTAATGAGTGAAGCTGTGTAGCCCACTCCATGTCTGTCCTACCATTAAAATTTTTATTGTTATTTGTGAAGTATCCACTGGAGTTCAGAAAAAGACTGCACACCACTAAATCAAGTCGGCTCAGCTCCTGCTGCCGTTAAAATGAGTGCTGTAACCCCAATTAATAACGATTTTTTTTTCCACCAGAGACGGCTGCTTGCATGGATGTATTATTTGCTGGGGGCTTTTGTGGGGCTTGCTTGAAGTGTGTAAATAGTCCGCCTAAAAAAGAAAGTCTAAACAAGGGCTGGTTTAGACAGAGTGGCCTCTGCCATCTGGCCACAGTCAAAGGCCTCTTCAAATCAGCAGCTCTGATACGATACACGAACGTTTGGGTTGTAGGATAGTCTAGAAAGAAGGACCCTCTGGGAGGCCAACGTGCTGAGTGGAAGGTGGGAGGAAATGGAAAAGCAGCAGCCAGGCAGCCGAGGCTGAGAGCTGAAGAAGCCCTGGAGCAGGCTGGGGGGCTTCTGTGTGACTCATCGCTTGTCCTCCACTGTCTATCGAGAAGCAGGGACAGGAGTTGTGCACTTTAAATGTCAAGGGTGCCTTTGTAGGTGGTAGAGACCTGGTTGCTTCCAGGAGATTGTTCGGGTTCTATGTAGAGCCGATTCCAGATCCGATCAAGGTGTTTGTGTGGGGACAGCTGTGTGTTTTCTGTTACAGACCTGTTAGGTCAAACCCCTTCTTTCTTTTCTCTAAGCTCTTACTCTTCCCCAGTTCTTACTTCCCAAGACTTTCTTGGGTCCTTCCAAGTCCTCCTTAGAGGATGGCCCTTTGCTTGGTCCATGGATTTGACTCTTTGCTTTTTTTTCAATCTTCCCCATATTTTTGAGTTATCTTGAAAGTGTTGATGACCCTCTCCCCCAAAAGGAATGTCATTTACTCCCTACCCGCTGTGTGACATAGGCAGGGGGAGGAGGGAGTTTCTGTCTCACGTTCCCAGAAGGGAAGGTATGGGAGGAACACATCCCACTTTTCCTTGTCTCCTTATGGCCTTGCCCCCAGGGGAGAAGTGACCTATCTGATTGGGGAGTTTGGTGTAGCCCCTTCTGGGACTCTCGTTTGAATCCACTTATCCCCAAAGAAGGGTTCACCAAGTTCCTGGGACTGACCTGGCCCTGTGGGGAAAGCCTGTGGTGGGCTCACCTTTTGGCAGGGTATGTACGTTTAATAGTGGCCGAAATATTAGGAAGTCCTTTGAAGCCCATCCAAGCTACTTCCTCCATTTTATAATTTGTTCCTAATCAAACTTTTGGTTTGATTTCAATCTGTGTGTCTTCTATATCTTACTTCGTAACTGGTTCTGAGCTTGTAAGGGGCAGAAAGAATGATTAGTTATTGGCTATCACCCAAAGGCTTAGAATTCCTCCTTGATCATTGACTGAGCCATGTGGAAGACTCTCCAAGCAGCTCTGGGTACAGTGGAGGCCAAACATATGTGAATCCTTTTCTCCACCAGGGTACTATTTGCAAGTTATTGGAACCTAAGTCTGGGGCTTCTGTTTTCTAATAACATCTGCTATGGAAATGCTATTCTTTTCCTCTTTCTTCATCCCTGAAATAATGATACCTTCCTGGCAGGAGGGTGTCGAGGATTAAATAAAATAAAGCACATTCACACATTTAGGTAGTCAGTAAATGTCAGTTTCCGCCTCTCCTGCCATCCACTGGTAACCTACGTGGTGGTTAAGTCGCGCCTACCACTATTCATTCTGATGTCCAAAGCATGCCTCTCATGTTGCAGTGGAAGATTTCTTCTATCTCATTGGGAGCACTTTATAACCTTTAATACACGATGGGAAAACCTTCTGTCTCACATGCCTGATTTGTGGGATCATTGAAGAGAGAAAACTTTGAAACCAACAGGGAAGTGAGGGATGCATACTGACTGGGAGAAGCAACAGTGCCGGGATCCGGGGGAGGGCTGGAGGGAAGGGCTTGGTCATGGATAGGACTGAAGGTGTGCTGGTGAACCTGTAAGCCATCACTGGGCGACTGACCTCACCTGGGCACTTCTTAGTTTGGATGTGCCTTATTTACAGTAAAACTTGCCACAATCCAGAAAAACTCGCAATGCGAAAGCAACTCACTTTTCTGGAGCTTTACTGTGTGTGCCCCGCACTGTGCTCACCACTCGAGAGCCCCTAGGCAGGCCCCCTCCCTCCAGTTGCTTTAGGGGAGTGGGGTGGAGAGTATCAGTACAGAGGAGAGCCTCAAATGACCCCAGACTCTGTCTGTCAGTGTGCTTCTGGAGGACGTATGCTGAGTCTTACTTATCCTCTCAACCCCCGATGGTCTGTGGTGGCCCTTCCATTTCTTGTCTTCCTTAGACACATGGTCCCGTCTGTTGTTTGGAGTGTTGGCTGTGAACTCTGTAATCCTGTATTTTCTGTTTTCCTCTTAGTTTGAGAATGAAGGTGTGGGCCCGGATTCCCCTCTCACTCTTGTGTCCTGTGCACCTTTTGTATCGTACTGTGGCAGACCGGCACAGGGGCACGTCGGCTCCGCACCCTCTGCTGTGGATTGTCCAGGGTCCCGGTTGCCTCATCCTACTGCTCACCCCTGTCCCCTTTCTGTTAACACCTGCCCATGGGATATGGGAAAAGGAAAAAGCCACTCAAACGACTCCACTGTGAGATTGGCTATGGAGTCAGGGCTGAAGTGGGGTTGGTTGACTCATCAGAATCTGTGAAGGGGGATGATGTATGTTGAGAAAGTGCCTGGGTGATTCTGATATGTCCCATCTACACTTTGAAAACTGCAGGTTCATTACCACTGCCAAGGAAAAGATCTTTCCATATCCCCCTGTCCTCTCTTTACTTGGATGGCAATTGAGCCTCTGAAAGAGATTCATCCCAAAGGTCTTTTAAGTGAAGAGAGGCAAAGCTTAGCTTAGTATTTCCTTTCTGAAGAGCACATGCCCCTGTGTAAAACTGAGGAGCAACAGCTTTAAATGGAAGCAGCTGTGACTCCCCGCCCCTGTGAAAGGGCTGTGGCCCTGCGGATGCCGCGGCTGTGGATGCACAGAGCTTGGATACCCTCCCTGGCTTCATGGCTGACCTGCTGTGTGACCTTGGGCAAGTCAGATTTCCTCTCTGCTTGCCATCTGCAGAATGTGGATACAGACCTGTGCTCCCTTCTGGTTTTACTGAGGTACTGTGAGAGCCAGTGAAATCATGGATATGGGATGCTCAGCATTCTGCTGCAGAAATTTAAAAACAAAAACAAAAACAAAACCTAGTTACTGGGAAAGCACCATTCCCCAGGTGTGGGAGTTCTCAGTGTCTGTGTGGAGTTTGCTAACAGACCTGGGATCATTTGGGGTGTGACAGGCCGGCCCTCTCTCCTAGATCCAGGTCCATTTACTAATGTCCTTGCCCGTCCGTGCCTGCAAGAAGGAAGGGATGTCTGAGCTGTCAGGAGGTGGTGGGTACAGATGGTCCCTGGCAGGGCAAGAAGGAAGTGCCAATCAAAGGAGGTCGGTCTCGTCAATTAGAACTCTGAGCAGATGGGGCTTTGGCAGCCAGAAGGGGCACTTCCCCGTTTACTAAGTGTGTGACAGTAAGCTGGTGGCCTCCAGAAGACCAGAAGGGTCACCTAGTTCATTTCCTTTCTTGAAGGAAGGGTAGTATTTAGGATAAGTCAGATGAGATTCCTCCTCATTGGACAGATAGTCAGTTTTATTGTGAGTTAGGCAATATGCTCGGCCCTGCACATGTCACATTAAACAAAATAGACCTGATCCTGACCTCACTAATTTACAGTCACACCCACTGTTTCTTGCCACTTGCATACAACTCATGGATGGGGTAGGAGGAATGTCATAAATGCAAATTCCTGTGCCCTACACTGGAACTGCTAGATTAGACTACCTGGAGGCCGAGCCCAGGAACCTACATTTTTAACAAGCTTCATAGTTCAGCCTTGCATATATTAAGTTTTGGGAACTGGTTACTTCTCCACAATGCACAGGGTAATCAGTCACCTTGAGCACATTGGTGTCTTAAAAATGACTTAAACACACAATTGGAACTGTTTTGCTAAGTCTGGCCTGTGTCTAGATTGCTAGAAAAGCCCTTTTCCCTCTTATTCTGATGGCATAGAAGGAAACAGCTGCTTAAATCAAATGAATTAACGTGTTGATTGAGCTTTTATTACCTGCCTAGCTTCATGCTGTTTGGAAAATAAATATAAAAGCTATAATCTTGGCCCCTGATGAGCGTACAGGGTTCTTGAGTTGATAAAACACACCAGTTAACCAGTTAGAAATGACGAGAAGACAGTGCAAGATTAGGAGCCAGGACATAAAGCAGATGCGTTTCCAGGGGTAGAGAAATGAGGACAGTGGCAGGTCAGCGTTGCAGCCACATCCTTTCTAGCCATCCTCAGATTCCAGCCTAATGATCAGTCGTAACCTCCAAAAGAAGTTTTTAAAAAATCCTGGGAAAATACAGGAGATCCAGGGTGTAGTGTAGGAATCTGTTTGATTAAAACTCTCCACAGGTGGTTCTGATGGGTGTATCCAGGTTTGGAAACCAGCACACTACCTTTTAACATAGTAAATAGATTAGTTATCTCTTTTTAGAGGGGGCATGAGAACAACAATTCCTTTATCCATTTTTCTATTACACCAGCTATGTTACAGTTGCACTTAAAAATCATGGTGATTCAACACAGCGGAATGTAAACCCAACCAGGACTGGGGTGGCTCTGCTCCATATTGTAGGGGACCAGGGCTTTGCTGTCTTCGTTGGTGGCTTTCCAGGCCTCCCTGGGTGTTAACATCCAGCACTCAGCCAGTCACAGAGGAATGAACACAGGCGTTTGTAATGGCGGCCAAGATCGTCCAGGCCCGGAAGTTGTGACTATCACTTTCACTGACATTTCACTGGCCAGAAGTCAGCCATGGGCCACACCTGTCTCCAAAGGAGGCTGGGAAATGTAGCCCAGCTGAGTACCCTGGATGAGGGGAATTGGCTGTGGTGGGACAGTTCAGTCTTCTCTAGCACGGCAGTCTCCAGCCCTTTTGGCAGCAGGGATTGGTTTTGTGGAAGACAATTTTTCCACAGAGGACCGAGAAGGGATGGTTTTGGAATGAAATTTTTCCACTTCAGATCATCAGGCATTAGATTCTCATCAGGAGCATGCAACCTAGATCCCCAGCATGCACAGTTCACAGTAGGGTTTGCTCCCATGAGAATCTAATGCTACTGCTGATCTGACAGGAGCTGGGGCTCAAGCTGTAATGCTAGCTTGCCCACCGCTCATCTCCTGCTGTGCAGCCTGGTTCCTGACAGGCCATGGACTGGTACCTGGGGATTGGGGACCCCTGCTCAAAAGCATGTTCCCTTCCTCTACAAGTCTTTAAGCATTTTCATTGATCTCTTCTCCTCCAGATTCTCCCAGGTTCTCAAGCAGTGAGGTTCCAAACTAGGTTTAACTCTCTAGTCTTCAGAATGTTCTTTTCTAACTATTAGAACTGCAAAGACAGCCTTAAAATGGTGTATTCTTTATACCTGTTGCCTCCACTTCACTTGGTCTTACTGTTAGGCTGAACCTTAGGAAATCACTGATATTTTTTGACCCGCAGAGGTAGCATTTTCATACAAGTGAATGCTACCCTCTCAACTTGATCGGAAGAGCACTCTCAATCTGCCTTCAGCACGCGCACTCCCGCTCTGCGGTAGGCAGAGATTTGAGAACCAAGCCAAAGAAGATGGAGGCAGAGTTTCTTTGTACTAAATCTCATCACCTGGTGTATTTGGGGTCTGCCCTATCCCACCATAGTAAAGCTCGTATCCCACCTCTTCCTGAAACCTTAATAATGACATCTTATTTCTGGTTATTTGCCAAAAGCTTTCACACACATGATCTCATTCATTGCTTTGAGGAATTCGTTTGTTTCCGCCTCTCAATTTATGAGATAATGAGTTATGTAATAATTCCCTTCTTCAATTTAACTGCCAGGAAACTTAGGCCAGCATTTGTGATTAGTCAGAATAATTTTACTGTGTTTTTGGTTGGTATATATTGTTTAAAAATATGTATTTTACTCATTAATTTTTGAAAACTCATTTTTTTCCTCAAGTTTTTTAAAGAATGTGAAATTTTAAAAATCTCAAGTTCTTCTTAAAAAATGATGTGGGATAAAACAACTAACATTAATTATGTCATCATCTTTGGAGGACGATGTTATCTTCATCTTGCATATGTAGAACCTAGGTCCATAAAACCGAATTTTCCAAGCCCGTAAGGCTCCTTGGTGGGGTAACTGGGACTGGATTTCCCATTCAGATGTAATCTGGTGCCTTCTGCTGTATCGGTGCTGCCCTCACAGACTGCTCCTTCTGTCTTCACTTTAGTCTCTTCCCTCTCGATTTCAGGTAACTCGTATTTTAAGGTGCCTGAATATTTTCTATCTTATTTATTATTGTAGATATGTGAGCACCAGCTCCTTAAAGTTACTGACTATTTCTGATCAAATTCTGGTTATTTTTGTCTCATTAAAATGAACTTTTAAGTTTTCAGGAGAGAAGAAGGCACAAATGTCCCTTAAAAAGTAATCCATTTGAGAGATGGATTAATAAAGTAATGTAATAAATTCAATATAAATTAACTTATATGCGTTTTCAAATTCCAAAAATTGCAGGCGGCGGGGGGAGATGGAATTACATGAGTGAGTTCGGCATGATTCCTAACCAAGGCCTTTTCATAAGTGGAAATCTTTTACCTGGCCCTGGGGAAATCACGGAACTCAACATTTCCTTCACTTCATTGTTTTTCTTTTCCGTTTAAGGAAAGGTAGCTTAAAGCAGTGGTTCTCAGAATATGGCCCTGAACCAGCTGCATCAAAATCACCTGGGAAGCTGTTAGAAGTGCCGATTCTACAAAAAGGACCCCCCGAACCCCCAGCCACGCCCTGCCCTGCCCAACATGGGACCCAGCAGTTTGTGTTTTAACAAGCCCACCAGGTTTTTGATGTATGCTGAAGTTTGAGACCGGTTAGCTTAAAACAACCTCTGAGAGGGGCTGGAAACCACTCTTTATTTGGATCATAACTGAGTAGTTAAAACATCCCTGAGTGAATTCAAAATGCTAATGAGGAAAATTAATATCTCTATTAAAAAAAAAAAAGAACAAAACAAACCTCAGGAGACCAGAAGTAAGTTGCCTCTTTAAGAAGCAGAGCTGCTTTGAGCTGTTGCAAGGGGGAGCTAAGAGCAGGGTAGAATTTTCCAGGGTCTTTTGACAGGAGGAAGTAGTTGGGGATGACTTATTTTTGTGGCCTGGAGAGAGCCTGTCATTATCAGACTAAGCGTTGTATCAGATCTAAATGTGTGCTTTCTTAATGTAACGTAGAGCAGGAGCTATATGGTTTTTGTTTGTTTGTTTTTTCATTTTATCATTAAGAATGAGTGCATTACAGCCTGGGCAATGTAGCAAGACCTAGTCTCTACTAAAAAAGTAAAATAATTAGCCAGGCATGGGGGCACATGCCTGTGGTCCTAGCTACTTGGGAGGCTGAGGTGGGAGGATTGTTTGAGCCCAGGAGGTGGAGACTGCAGTGAGCTAGGACTGCACTTCTGCACTCCAGCCTGGGTGACAGAAAGCACTAGTAATAGCGTTGTGAGCTAAGTCCCGCTTTCTTGGGTGTTCTCATGGTCATGCTCAGAGAATCCCCCTCTCCCCACCAGCATCCACCAGATTGCACACTGGTGTGCAGGAGAGACCAGCTTGCCCTGGCAGCCTGGGTCCAGCAGTCCCAAACCATCAGAAGGAAAACCGACATCCTACACCTCCGCGTGGTCACTGATTCCCTGCTGTGGGGGCACATTTTGGCCTGAAGTAGGCACTTGGCTGACACAATCTAGGGAAGAAAAGAGAAGAACAGGCTGGGTGCTGTGGCTCTCACCGGTAATCCCAGCACGTTAGGAGGCCACAGCAGGAGGACTGTTTGAGCCTAGGAATTAGATCACCCTGGGCAAGATGGTGGGACCTTGTGTCTACAAAAATAAAAATAAATAAAAATAATTAGCTGGCCATAATGCCACATGCCTGTAGTCCCAGCTACCCGGGAGGTTGAGGTGGGAGGGTTGCTTGAGCCCAGGAGTGTGAAGTTGTAGTGAGCCATGATCATGTCACTGTGCTACAGCCTTGGTGACAGAGACCCTGTCTCTATTCAAAAGAAGAAGAAGAAGAAAGACAGAAAGAAAAGAAAGAAGAGAGAGAAAGAGAGAAGAGAGAAGAGAAGAGGAGCACAGATTGCTCAACCCCATGGAGGCAAGGATCTCACTTCTGCTAGTGGGGCCCTCAGCCCGTCCTGCAGTTGGGGTAGCCTCATGGTTAAGATCACATGGACTCCTTGGCTCCATTCCTGTTTTGAACACTTGTTGGCTGTGTGATCTTAGATGAGCCATTGTTTCTCTCTGCCTCAACATTCTTGCTCCTAAAATGGGGATAATTATATATACCTTGCAGGGCTATTCTGAGAATTAAATGAGTTAATGCAGCAGTTCTGAGACTTTTTGGTCTCAGGACTCCTATATATTCTCAATAACTACTGAGAACCCCAGAGAGTTTTTATTTATGTGAGTTATAGCTACTAATGTTTATTATATTAGAAATCAACTTAATTCATTAAAAAACCGATTGGGGCCGGGCGCGGTGGCTCACACCTGTTATCCCAGCACTTTGGGAGGCCGAGGCTGGTGGATCGTGAGGTCAGGAGATCGAGACCATCCTGGCTAACACGGTGAAACCCCGTCTCTACTAAAAACACAAAAACAAAAATTAGCCGGGCGTGGTGGCGGGTGGACTACTCCCAAGTAGTCCCAGCTACTTGGGAGGCCGAGGCAGGAGAATGGCGTGAACCCGGGAGGCGGAGCTTGCAGTGAGCCGAGATCACGCCACTGCACTCCAGCCTGGGCGACAAAAACGAAAACAAAAACAAACTGATTGCATGTTAACATAAGCAATATTGTTTCTGAAAAATAATTTTTTTCTAAAACAGAAAAAAAAAAAAAGCAGTGAGAAGAGTGACATTGCTTTACATTTGTGTAGATCAGCGTCTGGCTTACTAGAAAACAGCTGGGTTGTCATATCCGCTCTGTCATTCAGTGTGTTGTGGTACCACGTCATGTAGGCTCTGGGAAACTGCTGTATATTTGTGAAAGCGTTACAATAAAAATGTTAGAATTATTATAAAAATAGTTTTCTCCTCACAGATACACTAAAAAGGTCTCAGGGATCCTGCTGGGGTCCCTTGGGACACACTTTGAGAAACACTGGATTAATAAGTCATGACAAGTGTTTAGTATAACACCTTGCATGCGGTCATCACTGAATAAAAAAATTATTACGAACAGCACTATTTACTAGGAAATACAGCATCACAGGTGGTTTTCTATACATGTATGGGCCAAGCTCTGGAAGGGACCCTGTGCAACACACACACACACACAACAGATGCTTTTGCTGTTGCCACCAAGCAGTTCCATGTCATCCCATCTGGCTGGGGGGAGCCCTGAAAGTGTCTGGATGTATCTGAAGCTGCTGTACTGGGATGTGTGCAATACTAATATGGGAATGACGGTGGTGGACATCTCATCACATAGTAGCCTTTCCTCCAAGGAGGCAAAGGACTCACCTCCCCATCACCCAGCAGTTATCCTCATGGGGGAGGGAGCCAGTCCAGTCCCTCGGGAAGGCAGTGCCAGGGCCAGGATGTGAACCTGCCTTTCTGACCTACAGCAGAGTCAGGCTAAAGAGGGCAGGCAGAGGCTTGCCAAGGGGCACAGCAGAGTGCTTCAGGACTCACAGTTGCTGGGGCTGAATGCGGGAAACGGCCTGTCAGTTCAACCCAGGAGATGCTAAGATGCAGGCCAGAGTCCATGACTTTGTCCTCCCATCAGGGGACTTGCAGACCATGTGACAGTCAGCTGGCACTCCCTTGACCTTTTGGTTGAGTCCAGAAACCATAATGCAAGCAGTGGGCTGAAAGCTGTGGCAAGCTGCTGTGTTGGCATGTAATTTGGAAAGCCTATTCACTTAGCCACCTATTAAACACCTGGTGTGTTTTGAGTCCCCAATCTGTTTTCTCGCTCATCTCCCACCAAGGGAAAAGCAACACTGACCAATCAGAAGGCAGGCTCAGTCTTGTAGTCTCAGTAGTACCGTCTTCCTTGTGGCCCAGACAGTGTCCCCAGCATCTGCAGTGGTGTGTGCAGCCATAGGTTGACAATGAAATGCAGGGAGCCAGGATCAGGAATCTGACCTGCACCAAGAACTGAGGGCAGAACAGACCAGCATCTGTCTGATGCTGAGGCTGGTGGTGCGGGAGGCCAGGAGGCGGCCAGGAGCCAGAGTGATGCCTTGCAGGACTTGGGTGGGGCAGGGGCTGTCTAAAATGTGGGATGAATGCTAAGAGTCAAAAAGTTAGTGACCGCAGGCAGAAGCTCAGAAACACACAGTTGATGTGAAAAGTGCTCCTTGCCCGGCTTTTTAAATGTTCTCTGAATGCCCACAGTGGGCAGAAGCTGCTATTCAGTCAACAAATAATGGTCAAGGGCTGGGCATTGTTGTAGGTGCGTCACTAGTTACATCAGTGAATAAAACAGACAACAATCCCTATCTGCAAGGAGGTTGCACTTCTGTGGGAAGAAGAAAATAAAGGAAAGGAGAACACGAAGGAAAAAATATAAATAAGATACATAATATTAGACGCAGTGGGGGGATGGAGATAGGGTGCTTCCGGGTGGGGTTCTAGCTTTCCATAGGGAGGTTAGGGAAGGTGTTATTGTGAAGATAATGTTTGAGCAGACCGGTGGGAGATGGCGAGATGAGTGCTGTGGATCTGGGGAGAGGGCATTCAAGAGAGCAGGAGGGCCAGGTGCAGAGGCCTTCAGGTAGGAGCAGGGAGGAGGTGGGCATGGCTGGAACACAGCAGGTGTCCAGAGGTGAGGTCAGTGAGGAACAGAGGGCACTTAGGGGCTTGCAGTCATTGTGATAACAGTGATGCTAACTTGGGGTGAAGTGTGAAGCTAGTGGAGGCTTTTGAGCAAAGGAGTGACTGATCTGACTGTTTTGAAAGAGAATCATTGCCAGGAGCTTCTCGGGGTTGGTAGAAGTGTGTCGGTCAGTCAGGAGACTGGATCAGTAATCCAAGAGGCAGATATTAGCAGCTTGGACCAGAGTGATAAAGGTGGAAGTGGAGAGAAGTTGCTAGATCCTTGATACATTCTAGAAGTACACCAGAAATAATCTGCTAACAGACTGGACATGAGGTATGAGAGAAGGAAGAGGGAAGATGGACTCTATATCTCTTGGCTTGAGCGAGTGGAAGGCTGGAGAGTCGCCATGATCTGAGATGGGCAGGAGCTGGTTGGGGTGGGAGAGGCTCAAGAGTTGGGGTTTGGACATGCCAAGTTTGAGATGCCCAAGTAGAGACTGTAGAGATCTAGGCTGGAGCAGGCAGAAAGACCCAGGATGTACACAGGAAAGAGGGAAACAGCAGCAGTAGCACTTGTTTAGCCAAGCCCTACTTCAGGGATCAAATGCATAAAGGAAAGGAAATCTCAGAGCCAGCCTCTAACCCTGAGCTTAATCCCAAAGAGCAGCAGAGTAGCCTGGGGTATCCACTCCTCCATCCACCCTGGTGGTACTGCAGAGCCCCTCGTGTACTCACAGGTGGCAAGAGGCAGGGCTCAAAGCTTACCTCACAGGAATGGTTCCCAGGGAGTACATGTAGGGTGAGGGCCCCACTGGAACTGGAATGTACACTCCTGTATCGTGGTGCCTCCTAAGCCTGGGGATGCCTCTGCAAGGGCTCCAGGAGAGCTCTCAAAAAGAAGCAGGCTCTGCCTTTCTCAGATCAGCCCTCTGGCTCTGTTGTTCCCTGGGGTCTGTCTTCAGATGACCACAGTAATCCAGGGAGATGAAGTTGGCAGATCAGAAGCCCTTGAGTAGACCTGCGGAATGTCTGAACTGACAAGAACGGCAGAGAGCGTCCCGTCCAACTCTCCTCTTACAGGTGGGGGAACTGAGGTCCGGGAAGATGATGGGACTTGTCCAGCTTAGAAACTTCATGACCTGGGGCAAATCACTGAACCCTTGCAATCATGCCAGGGTGACAGCATTTTCCTAAATGCTCTGGCTCAGAGATGGCTGTGTGCTCATGGTTCCTCCTGTTTCTCCCTAACCCTCTTCCCCATGGGCTTTTTACTGCCAGATCAGGGTTTGGGGAATGATTGGCAGCCCAGAGGTCAGCCAGCCCTTTTGGCAGTCCAGTCACATCTCCGCACTGGCTGATGAAGCACGGACTCCCTTGGCAGCCAGTACTTCCTCAAGAGATATTTTGCTTAAAACGGATGGTCCTCCTTTGGCTTTGCTATTCCCCATGTCCTTGGTGGGGCAGAGAGGTAGCTCCATCCCACCTTCTTCTCCATGGCCAGAGTCCACCTCCACCCCATCCCAGAGCTGTTTGCTTGCCCTATCCCACGTTGGCTCCTTTCACTCTCTGCAAACCCTTCTGTCCTTCCCATAGTCTGAGCTGCCTTTTTCTTGACTACTTCTTAAGCCTCTGGATTTCTCCTTAAATATCAGCTCTAGGACGCCTGCCCGATGAGCTGAGGTCATTCCTACCCTCAAGTGACCTGATGAATTAAGCAACAATACCAGGGATTCCAGGACAGTGAGTTTGAAGATCAGCATCTTTGCTGGCCTGGGGGAGGCCCTTGGCCTGCTGGGGGTGGATAGAGTGATGCTGACCTTCTGCACAGGCTTTGGGAGGGAGCGGTTAGTTACCGCAAATGTCTGGCTGTCTAGGTGAAGCACTCCCGAACCTCTGCCCCTCAAATGTAGTTGTGAATTACAGAGCTGGAAGCAGCCTACGGGGGCATTTGTTCCACTCCTGTTCCAGGGACAAAACTTAGGCCTGGGTCTCTAAAGCCAGAGGCGTTTGAGGCTTCATCCCAAGGCTAAAGGGGCAGATGCCCTCTCTATCTGGCCTTGTGTCTTCCTCTACTTCCACCTTACTGTAGAGTGGGGGGCTGGAACGTTGGCAAGGATCAAGGACTCCTGTACCCTATCTCATTCTCCTCCCACACCCCTGTCCCTTCATTACAGATAATCCAACCTCTTTATTCTGTGGTTGCTGAATAGCATCCCCCAGGAGACCATCTTCCCTGCAAATGCAGGGTGACGCCATGGAGTCGTTTCTCTGCCATCATCTTTTCTCTGCTGGGGATGCCAGAGCATAAACCCGTGGTACAATGGAATGTGCCTGGCAGCGAGGAGGAAGACGCCAGGGCTCCAGTGTGCTCCACCCCTTCCTCTCGGTCAGCCTGAGTGCTCCCGCTCCCTTTGGGCCTCAGTCTCCCACAGAAAGGGAGAACTGGGTGGCCCAGCAATCTCTGGAGCCCCTTCTGGCTCAGACCTCCTGCAGTTCTCTGTAGCCTCCTGGTTCCCAGTGTATTTTTAAAGGATCCTGTGTTATTTATCTCAGCATCTCTGCCCCCCTCCACTGCACACTGCTCTCCGTGCAGTAATGACATCCAGACACCCACACTGTATCTTAACAATCTGATGAGATAAATGCCTCATCCTTGGGCTCCGTGGACACAGAGTAGCAATTCTCCTATTCTGCTATCAAAGAGCTCTGAAACTCAGGATACCAAGGCAGGACGAGCAGGCATGTGGATTGCCATGTGCACATCACTGGGCAAAAACACATTCTCCTGCCCCAAAGCCCCTGTTTTTCCCCAAAGCTGCCTCACTTTTTCCCTTCCTCCACCTCCAGAACAATGCCTTTGAGCCTGCTGGCATTTGAGAACGTGCCAAATGGCATTTGAGAATGGGCGGGCGGCATCGGGGGCATGTGGCCTTGTTATTTTGCATGGAGCTCCTAGTGGGATGCACCAGCCGCTGGCCAGGTCCTGGAAATAATTAAGCTGAGCATATTGATCTGGGGGGATTGCAGGGCCTTGGGCATGCTCCAACCTCCAACACCCGCTGTCATGCTCCTTCTGCAGTGACCCTCTCGTGCTCTAGGCACACCTGTTAGATGGAACATGGGACTTTCAAGGTTGTCGCTGCCAGGGCTGGCATGATGTGCTTGCACCCCTGCTCCCTTGTAGACCGGGGAGCTGGGAAGGTGCGTTGGGTTCCAAGAGAAGCAGGAACTGATTTGGTCTTGTAGTGAAAATAGACCTGGCTCTGGTCTGGTAAGTGAGTGACCTCAGACTTAGTTTCCCTAGAAGCAGAAATAGGATAACAATAAGTCTTCCCACTTTAAGGAATATTGTAAGGATCAAGTGAGAGAATGTGAAGTTCTCAGGAACGCTGCGAGGGAGCCTACCTGTTAAACACAGAGGCCACGGGACACAGAGGAAGGAGTAAGGGCTCTGGAGCTGGGCAGGCCAAGCCTGGGTGTGAATTCCAGTGTTTCTCTTCAGGCTGTGCTGCCTGGGGAGGAAATGTACTTACCTGTTCTGAGCTTTTCTTTGCTCTTCTGTAAACCAAGGGAAAATGAAGCTACACTGACTGGTTACTCATAATGATAACAGGAGTATCTATTATTTATTAAATGTTTATTTTGAGCCAGGGCCTTCGTTCCTTTTCTTTTTAAAACCTCCCTAAAAGTAGCCGGATTTGTAATCACACATTACTTCACATGGACTTTGGATGGTTTGTGTAGTGTCTCCGTGAGAGCAGGGGTTCTGGGGGCTTTGCCCAGTGCTGTATTTCCAAAGCCCAACACATGCCTGGCCCACGGTGGGTGCTTAAGAAATGTTTATGCAGTCAAGGGAGTGCAGCTGCCTGGCAAGGAGAACCCGGGAAGTTCATTTACCCTTCTTATTATTCAGTTCCTTCACCTGAATTCTCTTAGGCTGGAGCTGAGCTTTGGGTTCATAATATATAATTATTATCCCCATTTAAAAATGAGTAAAATGAGGTCAGGAGAGGTTAAGTGCTGTGCCCTAGATCACTCAACTAGGAACTAGGGAACTAAGTCTTGTTGTGCAGTACTTGTTAGAGCCTCCTTGGAAGCTTGGAAAAAGGATGTGGGCAGGACCGGGCAGGGAGGAAACAGCTGGGCACCTACCGGATTCATGGTCTGCCCCAATGAGGATACATGGAATCCTCCCTGTCATCACGGCCCCCAGCAATGCTCATTTTACAGATGAGAAAATGAGGCTGAGAGGGAGAAAGAACCCGAAGCTCCGCTCCAGCCGGAGAGAGTTCAGGTGGAAGAACTGAATAAGAAGAAGGGCAAATGAATTTCCAGAGTTCTCTCATCCCAGAGGAGGATCCTCAGCCTTGCCAGGCAGCCGCACTCAGCCTCCCACCCTCTCTGAGCAGGGGGGTTGGAATGTGTCTGCGGAGGGCAGCGAGGAGGGAGCCTGCTGGAATTCCTTCCGTGTGGCACATCTGGGAGGGGTATTCCCCCTGGTGATACTTGGGAAATCTTGCTGGCCGGCCTCACCAGTCCTTTTTTCCACTGTTCTTTTGGTCTCGGAGCACCCGCCAAACATCTGACACTGTTCAGGATCGATTGCACGTCAAATGAAGAATGGGTATTTAAAAAACAGGTTTTTTGTGTGTGTTTTTTCCCCCTGTTGTCATCTAAGAAGCAGGTTTTTAGGTTCTTTGATTCTCTCCCAGAATAACAACCATATGGGGCCTCCACTTACACCGAGCAGCCTGTGCCTTGTGCCAGGGACCGGTTTGTTTCCATTGTCAGCAAACCTTGACTGGCTCCAAACATTTTCAATCAGGTGGTTTCTGAAAGAGGGAGAGACTGAGGGGAAAGTGATGATGTGGTCCCTCTGAAGAGGGTTTAGCTTTCAGAGGTATGGCAGGGGTGGGGCGGACAGCCAGAGAGATGTGACTTTGAGAAGCCAACTCACCGGCAGGACCCAGCGAGATCCAGGCTCGGCGGCTGGAACAAAGAACATTTTGAACCACACGGGGCTCTGGCATGTTTGTTGATCGACTTATCCAAGGACTGGGCCCGCTGCTTTTGTTCCAGAAGATTTCATGGATTAACTCCCTGGGCTTTGGAAAATTGTTTCTTTTTTAAGAAAGGGAAGTTTTGAAAAGCAAATGCTCCTGGGCAGTCTGGGGGTGTGGGGAGTGTTGGCTGGAGTGGGAGGTCACATTCGCCCCATGGTGGGATGGCCAAGGGCTCCCAGCGAGGGAACAGTTGGACCTGTGGTGTCCTGGGTGGAGGGTGCCTCTGAGGGCCCCTAATGGACAGAGGAGTGTGGACACCTGAGCCTGGGAGCATCGTGGGCATTTAGACCAAACCACGGGAAGGACTCCCCAATGCTGAAGGTTGCTAGGCACTGGGGGAGGTTCCCAGGGAGACTGTGGCTAGAAACACCATCTGCCAAAGATGATTTAGTACCGGAAGAGACAAGGGATAGAACGAGATGGTCCTTTCTGTCCCAGTTAATCTTGGTGCTGTTCATTCGGGGCTGAGCATCCCCTCCCTGAAGTGGAAGAGAAGACAGACTTGGCCTTGGGCGGACTCTGAGCATCTTGTAAAAGGGAGTCCTGCCTCCTTGGCTTTGTCCCCACCCCCTGACCAGGGTCGGATGTCTTGGGACCTTGCCGGCTCTCTGCCCACTGTCCTGCCCTGTCAGCAGGTACCAGCAAGCCTGTGTGCCATGTGGGGTACAGGGAGTCACGGGCATATGATTAAATACTCATGCTTTGTCAAAACACTGACAGTTAACAAAATGCCTCCGCCTCTACTCAGGGAAGGGTGAGCAATGAGGAAAATGACTTCAATATGCAAAAGACATTCCAAGGAGTTCAGGAGGGAATGCTAATTCTAGAGCCAGGAGGGAGTAATGGGAATTAGTTCTTGATTTATAGACTGACTGAAAGAAATCAGCTAGGTTAAACGTGCCTAAATTCTGCTATCTGAGTATGTGCTTAAGGAGATGGGCTCAATGAACTTTGAAAGGCTGTCTCTTCTCTAGTGATGGGAGTGACAGTGAAGTTCCTGATGAAGGAAGGTTTAGGGTGGAAGAATTCTGAGCCCCTGGGTTCTGGATTCAAAATCACACACAGCCCTCTAGACAACACAGAGGTACAGTCTTTGTGGGTAATTTGAAAAACGAGAATGGTGATTGTCTATTTAGGACAGGTTTGCGTACAGCCACTCAGGGAAGCCAGGAACCAGCTTCTAACTGTGGAAGCTTTGTGTTTTCTGTATAAACTGTCCTTGACTGTGGACAAAGAATGGGTGGGTACCCAGTGTTCAGTTGGCATCACAATAGGGAACAGAATTCTACACAGATGGTTCAACGGAACAGAGTTTTCTGAGGGGCATATTCACAGAGGGGTAAGGAGACCAGCAACGGATATCGAGGCACTCAGGGCTAAACGTAGAGGGAAGCTGTTACCGCCTTAAGGCCTGAGGAGGAAGGGGAGAAAATACTGTTTGGGGGGCCTGGTGGCAGCTGGAGCAGGGAGGAGGACCATGAGGGTGAAACCATAGTCATGGAAGGATGTTGTCACTGCCAGGACCAAGGCACCAAGGTAGGGGGACATGGCAAGAAAATACTCTGCCTTCCCTGCCTCCCGTCTCCAGTTTCCTATTGACACTGCTCATTGGCGAAACCAATCTGAAGCTGGAGAACCAGGGAGCCGGGCACCTCGAGCAGTCCCCAGGCGCCAGGCTTCCAGGGCACGGGTCAGGGAACAGAGGGTGGAAGGAGTCTAGGGGAGCCAGCAGGGAGCCAGAGCTCATTTGTAATATTTGCCTTGTTTAGCCAACTCGAGAAGGCTCGTCCTGAGAAGGCGAGCTTCAAAAGCTCTTACCGACTCTCAAATTATTCCGTCGTCAAGACTAGTGTGTTTACCTTGCAAGCTACCTTGAGCCAGCTGTAATGAAATTCTGAAATGTCTCCCATATATCTTCCTTCTCTGTGAAATGTCAGCTTTTTGAGGGCAGGGCCTGATTCTTTTATGAACAGTTGTCTTGATCACTTCAACGCCTCCGCACGTGGAGTGCCTTACACTTTCCAGAGTGCCGTACTCAGTGACCCCTCAAGTCAATGTTTTGAGGCTTTTGAATCGGTCAAGGTGATCATCTTGCTGAGTGGCCTGAGTTCTCCAGCGAGAGAAAACGAGTAGTCTCCTTGAGTGAGGGCCACAGCACACCAGACATGATGGTGGACCCCTTTATGGTGAGAGCCCACAGCCATGCCACCAGCCAGACAGGAACCCAGGAGGCCAGGATGGAGGAAGCAGGCGTGGAAAGTCATTGGATTCCCTTTCCGGGTTAAGCTTGGCCATGCAGTGTCTTAAGTAGGGCTCGTGGTCCTAAATGTCACCTCCATCCTGATGCCACAGTGTCGATGTTACCACTATTCCATTTCTACTTTTGGGTGAAGACTTACTCCCCCTGAGGGGAGAGCACACAAAATCATTAGCAAGTGCTGGCACAGACGGCTATTCCCCGCCCTGGCCAGGCTGGAGGGGCTGGGTGGTGGTGGGGGGTGTGGGTGAAGTGAGCGTGAAAGGAGAGGTGAAGGGTGTCTAGACACTCCCTTTGCCGAGGGCTGGTGGCCTGTGGCTTGCTCTCTAGGACAACGCGGATCTGTTTGGGGTAATGGCAGGCACTGTTCTTTCTCATCCAGCTGTCTCCTCCTCTTCTGAGTCCCACAGGGTCCTGGGGCCAGTAGGCTCTGTCACCCCCAGCCTGTATTGGGTAGCCACCTGTCACTGCTCAGGCCGGGTTGGAAGGGCCTGTGAGGGGCGGGGTGTGGGATCCAGTTCATGGCTTCCAGGGCCAATTTGGGTGAAATGCAGATGCTCCTCCACTCCTGTGTTCCTACTTCCCAGTTTCATTCTAAATGGAAAATATTTCTGTAGGTTTAAGTCCAAGGTGCAGTCCCAGAGCGGGTATTTGCCCTTTTGACATAAAACAAAGTGGAGGCTGCCCTGAGCCTTGGGAAAAATACTCAGAGAGAATCTTCCCCATGAGGCAGCGTAGCTTGATGAATTAGGTATTCTGAGTACCTGTAAAGCCTGTTCGTTCTTTCCATTCCAGCCCGACTGCCTGAGTTCAAGTCCTGGTGTTGCCACTTACTAGCTGGGTATAAGTTATTTAACATTTTAGTTCCTCGATACCCTATTCTATAAGCTGGGGATGAAAATAGTGTCTATGGTAGGGAATTGGTATGAAGATTAAACAATTTAAATTGTGTCAAGGCCAGGCATGGTGGCTCACTCCTATAAAGCCAGCACTTAGGGAGGCCGAGGCAGGAGGATTGCTTGAGCCCAGGAGTTCGACACCAGTCTGGGAAACATAGTGAACCCCATCTCTACAAAAAAAAAAAAAAAAAAAAAATTAGCAGAGCATGGTGGTGCATGCCTGTAGTCCCAGCTACTTGAGAGGCTAAGGCAGGAGGATTGCCTGGGCCCAGGAGTTTGAGGCTGCAGTGAGCTATGATCACATCACTGCACTCCAGCCTGGGTGAGAGAGTGAGACTGTGTCTAAAAACATTTTGTTAAAGTGTGTCAAGTGCAGAAAACAGTGCTTAATGCATGCCATGTGCCATGCAAATGTTTGCTCTTATTTATTTCAAGAAGCATATACTCTTCTGGGCAGAGCATCCTCCTGGGACTCTGGAGAGCTAGAACATCTGCAAGGCCACCGACGGAACCAGTATCTCCCAGTGTCCCCCAAGCATCTCTTCCATCGAGCTATTGCCTTGCTCACAAACCCTCAGTGAGTTGCTTGTCTGGAGATACAGGCCAAATCAAGCCTGTCTACAATCTGCTGTCTGGCTGTGTCCATTCCTGGCCACAAATCCTCTGCTTCACCAGGAAAACCTGTTTATGGGCCCCATTCTCCTACTTGTTTTCACCTCTGCCTTACCCTGCCTGAAACGCTCTCCTGCCTCACGTTTCCCTCCAAAGCCTATCCATTCTTCGATGCCAGCTCCAGTTCTGCCCTGAAGGCTTGCCCATGCCTGTGGATCACCGTCCTCCGCCTCCTGCCTCCTCCTGCTTCCCCGGCTGGTGTCTGTCTGGTATCATCAGTCATCTCCTCCCAAGCAGCCTATTACTTTCTCTACTGACAGTGCCTTGAGCCGGAAGCCAGACAGCAGATATTCCAAAACTGAAAACCTACAGATTTGCCTGTGTATTTGCCGTATTTCTTAAGAACATAAGAGAGGCTGAACTTCCTAGAAGTTATTCCTAGGGCCAGCATCATGGGAGTTTGCAGGTTGGCTGTGTAGAGCCGTCACTCCAAGTCAGTTGATTTGCTTTCTTGTTCCTCTCACCACATCAGTATCATAACGTGGAGCTTCCTCTGTGTTGTGCTGTGAGGTGACAGTAAAAGGGCTGTCGCCACTGCCTGGGACTTGATCTTTCCCTGAAACAGGGACAATTTCTATGACTAGTGCTACATCACATTTATCCGTTCTATTGGACACACGTTCATAGGCCCAGGATCAGAATAAAGTAAGTCCACAGCTAGAAGAAATCAGTTTATAGGCAAACAAGACTCTGATGTTGGCCCTTAAAAAGAAACTGCTTGTATTACATATTACGGTTTAATTCTGTCCCCATTAGGTGGTCCCAGTGATATCTTTGCTTCCTGACCACAGTCTAGTTTTTAAAGGTTATTTGCACAGGTGACTTTTTTTATCCTTTCCAATCTAAATACAGTTGTCCCTTGGTATCCACAGGTGATTGGTTCCAGGACTCCCCAACCCCTTGGATACCAAAATCCTTGGGTGCTCAAGGCCCTTACATAAAATGCATAGTGTTTTCATATAACCTTTGCACATCCTCTTGTGTACCTTAAATCATCTCCAGGTTACTTATACTACCTAATACGGTGTAAGTGCTATAAAAATAGTTCTTATGATGTATTGTTTTCATTGACTTGTATGATTTTATTGTCATATTATTTTTATTAATTTTTTTTTTCAAATATTTTCTATCTGTGGTTGGTTGAATCACCAAGAGTGCAAAGGGCCAACTGTATCAACAGCTCAGAGTGGAGAGCCCAGGGCCCAGGCACGGATCATCAGGGGAAGAATAAGCCTGGTGGAGAAGAAACGGGACCCCCAGAACTGGTTCTTTCTGTGGGCTGGGAGCTCCTCCAGGATGCTGGGTTAGGACCAGCAGGGCGGCCAGCACCATGGAGACATGCTGCTGCTTTTGGAGATGGGGAGAGGGATATGACCTTTTCTGGGAATCAAATCAGAGTGAAACCAGAAAAAGAAGCTAGACTTCTTGGGGTAACTTGGCAAACAAAGCTCAGACAGATGGAGGGGTGTTCAAGGAACTTTGCACGATTTCCTGTGGGCTAAGAGAAGACATTTGTAAATCTGAAAGGGCAACATAGGGAGAGCTCCTGCAGGGAAGGGAGAGGGTCACCCCCGCTCTCCCTGACCCCGGGCTTGGTTAGGGGACAGAGAATGGGACGGGGTCAAGGAGGCTGTCTGTTTCCCTCAGTGCAAATGCCTGGACAGCACGTGTGAGCAGGCTGTGTGCCTGACCAACGAGCCCCTGATGGGCGACTGTTGACTGACGGTCCATGCAAGGGGTATGGGCTGTGCTTGGCAGTCCCCAGCAGGCAGGGCTTGTTCACCCGCGTCCTGTCCAGGAGCTATCCTGGCCTTAGTGTTGAAAGACGGCCCTGAGTTGAAGGAGTGGCGGAAGGTCCCACTTGGGTGCTTGATGATGATCTAGAGCCTTGTGCCCTTCTCTTCATGGCCTCCTCCTTTATGGCAGCAAGCCATCGTCCTATGGGGCCCGTTTCTGAGCTGGACGCCCAGCAGTTACCTCAGAAAGTGTTGTGGGGCCCAGGTGTCCTCTCAGAGGATATGCGCACGCCTGAGTCGTTCTCACTGCGTGTGTTCATTTCACTCACTGCATGCTTTGTTCGTTCAGCTCCAAGTACCTGCTGCTGTTTCTGAGCTAGGAGGGCTTCCTTCAGGTAATAGGGGAAGCATGATCTGGAAAAGGGAACGTTTCTTTTTGCCCCATGGAAAGACATCCTGAGACACTTCATCAACCAGGAAGGCTCCTAAGCAGCCACTGGGTTGCAGTGAAAGTGTTCAGCTGCTGGTGACTGCTGTGGTGAGACTTGTGAGAGAGAACAGTGGTGGTGAGCATAGCAGCCCCTCAGAAAGCAAACCAGGGAGTGGGTGCCTGACATGCATGATTCCTAATTCACATGGTCCCTGCATAAGCTAGGCATTCCTGTATCCTGTTTTCACATGAGGAAACTGAGGCCCCTGGAACTCACGTCTTTTGCCCAAGGCCATCTAACTAGGAGGCTGTAATTAGTGAAGCCGGGATTCATACCTAGGGCTGTCTGATTCCAAAGCTGGGCTCTTTCCACGGTATGGCCTGAGGGTGCAGTCTAGAGCAGGAACTGATGGGGTTTGAAAGAACATGAGATGGTGGAGTGCCAGGCTGGCTGGTGTGGGGCCCCGGCTGGGATGAGACAGTGTCTTCAAGTGTCAGGGATGGACACATGTCCCTGTCAGTAGATGTTGGTCCCTGGCAGCCAGGCATGGTGGCAGCACTCCCAGCCTGGCCTGCCCTGCACAAGCCTTCAGGCACACGGGCTTCTTGACAGAGTGACAGCTGGGGTTCCATGCCTGCCCCAGTGGCAGGAGAGATGCAGGTGAAACAAGGGGGAAAGGACTGTAATTACCTCTTAACAGGTTCCACATTTCTCTGCTGTCAGAATGGTTTTGTTTTCTGATTTATTTTGATCTGCTGGAAAATTAGTTGCGGCAGTGTGTTTGGCGTGTTATCATTGTCCTGCTAGCTAGCAGTCATCATCAGCAATGTTAGCCCGGCAAACGTGATCTTTCTTTCCTTTGCCCAATTCATGTCAGGCTCTGTGCGGCAACGGCGAGGGAGAGGCATGACTGTGTGTCTCTGCCTGTCTGTGGACCCCGACTCCTCACCACCACCCGACAGGGGACAGTCCTGCTGGCTGTGTCTTCCCGGAAGGCTCATGCCCCCACAGATTGTCTGGCGAGCCTGCCAGCTGTACTGCATCGCTCTGTGCATGTGACCTAGCTCTCTCCCAGCCCCCTGCTCCATCCCACATGCAGCCTCTGTCCACTGTCCCCCAGCTCGCAACCCCCACGCAGCCCCACCTTTGACCCACCACCTCCATCTGCACCTGCTTATGGAGGTTGTGTCATGGAGGAGAGGCAGCCTGACCACTCTCAGCCCACAACACGACTGGATCTTTCCCCTCTCTCTGTGGGAAGACAGCCGGTCTCAGACTGGATTTGACCTTTTCTCTTGTGGTCGGGCCAGGATGAGCAGGAAACCATTGTTAAGGCACAGAAGCCTAGGTGGGAGAAGAGAGCCAGCACTGTAGAGTGGGGAGGGCTCAGTGCTTCCAGGGGTGGATGTTCGGCAGCAGGCCCCCTCTGGTCTCTAGTGAAGGTTGCCTGCAACAAGCACTCAAAAAACATGAGTTTTAGAGCCAGACGGAAAGTCACTGAGCCCAGTTACAGTCATCCCTTGGTATCTGTGGGGAGACTGATTCCCGGACCCCTCTCAGATACAAAACCCAAGGATGCCAATGTCCTTATATGTATGTAGGTTATATGCACATACTACACCATCTTATGTATTTTACATATGGTATGTTTTATTTTTTAATTTGTATTATTTTTTAATGAATTTTTTTTCCTGATATTTTTGACCCAAAGCTGGTCGAATCTGTGGGTACAGAGGGCCAACTGTATTTCATTAGTCGGAGTAGAAAACTGAGACTTAACACAGAGGCAAGGATGTGCTTAAGAACTACTTTGGTTGGCACCAGGCCTGGGATATGAACCTGAATCTCTGTGGCAGTCTGTCCAAAAGTGGGCTGAGCTGGTTTCAGGATTGGAGCAGACAGCTGCCCCGGTGCTGGAATTTGAGGGATCTGCCATTTCCTCCCTAGAATTTCTACCTTTAGCATTACCTTTGGAGTAAGTCAGGGATCACCAAACATCTCATTACCAAAGAACTCTTTCTTCCCCTATGACCCAGCACAGAACAGAAAAGAGCAGAGATGCTTTGGTTCAAGTGCATGGGAAAGAGCGGATGACTCAGAGCTGGCCTGTTCAGCTTCTCCTGATTCTCCAACGAGGTCCCTTATGCATCTTGCCAGCACCTTTAGAGCCCCGTGGAGTATAGTGAGAAATGTTTATGGCCTCTGTTACCAGGGCAGATGAATCGGTGCAGACGTTAACAGCTTCTACACCTTAATTAGCATGGGTGTGTTTAGCAGAATAATTGAGAGCAGAGACTAGGTTGATAAAAGAATAGGGGTCCCAACAGGATAGTTTTTGATTAAGAAAGTATTTGGAGCGCTGTGGAAATGCTTGGAACATAGGAAGGGCAAGTTCAGCTGGGGTGCCTTGGGATGATGGAGGGTGGGGTAGCGGGGTAGGGTGAGAATCGGGGCAGCCTGGAAGCTGGGGCCTGAATCACTGGGGCAGGGACCAGAGAGACCAGAGAAGGTCTCAGACATAAACTCTAGCTACTCCATAAAACTGACTAGAGCATGAAAATCCCAGCGCCTCTGCCACAGCCCTGCACGTCACAGGGGTTGCAAAGTCACAAAAAAGATTATGGCATCGAGCTTTCCTAACAGGAACTATGTCCTCAACTAATATTAATAGCTGACATTTGCATAGCAGTTCACGGTTAATATAACACTCTCATATGTTAGGTGCTTCTCTTAATACCCCTTGAGGTAGCTATTATTATTGTTATTATTATTATCCCTGTTTTAAAGGTGTGGAAGCACAGGGTCAGGACCCAGCGAGCCATTACTTGGAAACACTCTCATTAACAATTACTTCTTATAGTCGTTTCTAGCAACTCATGTCCTGGAAATGTCTGGTTTAATTCATCTCTCTCTCTTTCTAGTAGACAGACAGACACACATACACTCTGAGGACTGATAGGGAAGAGGACTTCACTTCTTGCTTCTCCATAGTCATTTCCCAATTGTTGCTCTCTAACAAAAAACCCCCTTCAAAAGCCTCAGCCCTGCTCAGAAATCTAAGGCGGCTTCAGGCAGCAACAGTAGGGTCCACCCCACCCTGAAGGGCTGCTGCAAAGATCTCCAAGAGGAGGCCCCCAATACCATTCCTTCTGAAGGCCCCAGTTCAATGTGGCTTGAGTCCTTCACCTCTGAGTCTCAGCCAGGCAACACCCCAAGGAGCTGAGGAAGCCTCCTCTCTCCTGCCTCCTCTCCCTCACAAGAGATGGCTCCTGTCCTCCCCATCTCCCTCCCACCCTAACCGCTCACCAAAAATGGACTTGTTTTCTCTGGTGCTGCTTTAATGCATCTTAACACTTCATTACTGGACTTGATTCTGTTATACTTGCATAAAGCAAGCAGACCAGAGGGCCCTGAGCATGCGGCATTAGATGGAGAAACTGCCTGCAGTCTCATCACGCTGAGATGCCTTGCACAACACACCACTCTTAGCACAGACTGAGGCTGGCTGGGCCACCCATGCTGGGTGCTGACAGGCCTCAAGCCTGCAGTGAGGGCCAACCTCAGTCCTCATGGTCTGTACTGGGGACAGAAGTCATCTGATTTTAAATTCCATAGGAATAGACCAGTGGGTGGAGTCACCAAACATCCAGATGTTTTCTCCCAGCTTTCCTATCTGCCATTTATTTTTAAAGATGTGTTTATGGACGAGGTATAATTTTCATACAGAAGGTAAGATTCACCCATTCAGTCTACTGTTCTATGAATTTTTAAAAACAGCTTATCTGAGGTGTAATTGGCATATAACAAACTGCACATAGTTCAAGTGTATACTTTGGAAAGTTTCAACATTGACCATCAGTGCAATCAGGAGGGTGAGCATATTTATCACCCCCCCAAAGTTTCCTTTTGCCCCTTTGTAATCCCAGTAGCTCAGCCCTCCCCACCCCGGTTATTTCTTTTCTGTCATCATAGATTAGTTTATATTTTTTGTTGTTTTATATCAGTGAAATCATACAGCATGGACTGTCTTGACTGCCTTCTTTCATCCAGCATAATTATTTTGAGGTTATGCATGTCTCTGGATGTACTTATTCCTTTTTATTGCTTAGTTGTGTTCCATTGTCTGGATATAGCACAGTTTATTTATCCATTCACCTGTTGAGTTATTTCCAATTTTGAGCTATTTAAATAAAGGAGCTATGAACATTTGTATATAAGGCTTTGTATGGATGTATGCTTTCCTTTTCTCTTGGGTAAATACCTGGGAGTGGAATGGTTACCTCATGTGGTAGTGTATGTTTAGCATTTTAAGAAGTTGCCAAAGTCTTTTGCAAAGTGGTTGTGCCATTTTGTGCTGCCATCAGCAGTGTATGAGAGTTTTGGTCCTTCTACATCCTCACCAACACCTGCTGTGGTCAGTATTTTTAATTTTAATTTTAGTCATTATAATGTGTATGCAGTGGTATCTCATTGTGTTTTCAATTTCCATTTCCCTGAAGACTAACAATATTGAACATCTTTCCTGTGGTTATTGGCCATTCATATATCTTTTTTGGTGAATTATCTGTTCATATATTTTGCACACATGATACTTGGGTCATTTTCATATTATTGCATTATGAGGTTTCTTTATTCTGGCTGGCTATACTTTTTTTTTTTTTAAATCAGATATGTGCTTTGCAAATGTTTTATCTCAGTCTGTGTCATCTTTTCTCTCTCATCTTTGTAGGAAGTCATTTTCCATATATGTGGCGGTCTATTTCTAGACCATCTGTTCAGTTCCATTGATCCATTTGTCTATTTTTACACCAATACCACACTGCTTTGATTACTATAGCTTTATAATAATAAGTCTTGAAATCAGATAGTGCTAGTTACCCCTTCGGCTTTGTTCTTTTTCATGGTGGTTTGGTTATTCTAGACCTTCTGCATTTCCGTATGAATTTTAAAATCAGTTGGCCTATTTCTCCAAAGAAAAGTGTTTGCTTCATGTGTTTATTTTGAAGCTCTGTTAATAGGTGCCTGAACATGTAAGATTGTTATGTGCCCTTGAAGACTTGACCCCTTTGTTGTTTTGAAAAGCCCTTTTTAATCCCTAGTGATAACCTTTGCACTGACATTTACTTTGCCTGATATTAATATAGACACTCCAGTGTCCTCTTGATTGTGTTAGCATCGCATAGTTGGCCCTTTGTATTCTCGGGTTCTGCACGTGCAGGTTGGAAACACTGGAAAATAAAAATAAAAAAATAACAAAAATAATGCAAATAAAAAATACAGTATCACAATTATTTACATAGCATTTACATTGTATCGTTTTTTGTTTTTGTTTTTTTTTTTTTTTTTTTTGAGACGGAGTCTCACTCTGTTGCCCAGGCTGGAGTGCAATGGCGCGATCTCGGCTCACTGCAAGCTCCGCCTCCCGGGTTCATGCCATTCTCCTGCCTCAGCCTCCCGTACATTGTATTGGTTTTTATAAGTAGTCTAGAGATGGTTTAAAGTATGTGGAGGGATGTGCATAGGTGATATGTAAATATCATAGCATTTTATAGAAGGGATGTGTGCATCTGAGGATTTGGGTATCTGTGGGGCAGGAGGAGGTGTGTCCTAGAATCAGTCCCCTACAGTTACGGAGGGACAGCTACATATCTTTTTCCATTCCTTTACTTTTAACCTATTTGTGTCTTTATATTTAAAGTGGATTTCTCGTAAGCAGCAGATAGTTGGGTCCTGCTCTTTTATTCAGCCTGATTTAATTGGCATATTCAACCGATTTGCTGTTGATCACTGGCTATGCTTATGTTTAACCTCTTGCTGTTGTTTTCTATTAGTCCCATGTAGCCTTTGTTCCCTTTTCTCTCTTTTTCTGCCTCCTTTTGGATTAACTGAATATTTTTAAGGATTCAGTTTCATCTCTTCTGTTGACTTATTAGCTAAAAATCCATTGTTTTGTTATTTTAACAGTTGCTGTAGGGCTCATAGCATACATTCTTAATCATCACAGTTTGTCTTCAGTTTACTAAACCGCTTCACATATAGCACAGGAACTTCAAAATAGCACACTTAGATGGCTCCCTTCCTGGCCTTTATGCCATTGCGGCCATACATGCTAATTGTGCATTTGTTCTAAACCTCACAATACACTGTTACTATTTTTGTTTAGGCAGTTAGTGATCTTGTAAATGAAAATCATATACACTTCACCATGTAAGTACCATTTCTGGTGCCCTTCATTCCTCTATGTAGACCCACACTTCCATCTCATATTCTTTTCCTTTTGCCTGAAGGACTTCCTTTAACGTGTCTTGTAGTGCAAGTCTGCTAGGATTAAAATCTTTTAGCTTTTCTGTGTCTGAAGAGAAGTCTTCATTTTTCAGTTTTATTTTCGAAGGATATTTTTACTTAGTATGGAATTCTCAGGTGATAGTTTTTTCTTTCATGACGGTAAAGCTATGATTCCACCGTCTTCTTGCTTGTGTTGTTTCTAATAAGAAACCTGCTGTCACTCTTGTCTGTTCCACTGTACCTAAATGTGTCTTTATGCCCTGGCTACTTCTAGCATTTTCTTTTGATCACTGCTTTGAGGAATTTGATTATGATGTGCCTTGGTATAATTCTTTTTTTTTTTTTCCATGTTTCTGGTGTTTGGCATTCCTTGAGCTTCTGGAACCTGTGGATTTATATTTTTAAAATTAAAATTGGTAAATTTCTGGCGATTATTTATAAAAAACGTTTTTGGTTTTCCCCCCATTCCTGTGAGAATTCTAATTACACATGTATTAGGCTGCTTGACATTGTCAAACAGATCACCGGCACTTTCATTTTATTTAATTCTTTCTTTTTCTCTGTCTTTCATTTTGCATAGTTCCTATACTATGTGTTTATGAATCTTCTCTTTTTTTGCCATACATAATTTGCCTGCCTTCTTCCCTCCCTCATTCCTTCTCTTCCTTCCTTTAGAAGAACCTAGGGGGATTTATCTAATTTTATAATGATTATTATTTCAAAACCAATCCAGAGCTTCCATTCCCAAAACCAGACTACCAGTTGGAAATTCTGGAGGCGGGGAATACAAGGGGTGACATTCCTGGAATTTGGGAAACTTTGCAGGACTTGACACTTTAGAGGTTGGATTAGGATACATCCAATTTCTCCTGCTTCCTCCCCCTTCTTCTTTCCTATCCACAAAGTAAGGAGAGTCCTGTGAGCCCAAAGGCACCAGACACAGCCCCAGCACACTCTTAGCAGGCAGGGCTGAGTGCCTGCATTTCCCTCTCAGTAGGGAAGCCTTAGGGAGCCTCTCACAGGAGTGAGACAGGAACAGCAGCTTTATGGAAACTGAGTTCCAAATAAACACCCGGAAGAAAACTCAGGCTCCCCTGTAGGCCTGGAAAGCTTTGTCTGAGGTGATGACCTTAGGAAGAGGTCACCAAAACCACTTCTTCACTCACAGCTCACGAGATGAGAGCCAGCTGTGCCTGCTGAATGAGTGGTCAGGTACAGCGCACCTACCTCCTGCCAGAGAAAAGGAGACCTGCAGTCTGGCTGTGGCAGGTCTCAGCAGAATCTTTAGCTTTCTTCAGGCTTGATCAGCTGCCTCAAGACCTGTGCTCATGTAAAGAACAAAGAGTACATGTAGGTTAGGAATGTTCTCCACTTCGAGTAACAGGATACTTAAGGACTTTGAATTGGTTCAGCAGCTCAAGATGCCACTGAGAACCAAGGCTCTTTCTCTCTTTCCACTTCCTTATACCGAGCCTGTTGGCTTTTCATATTCAAGCTGATTTCCTTATGGTTGCAAGATGGTCGTCAGTGGGGCTCCAGGCATCATGCCCCCATTCAAGGCAGGTGGAACCAGGAAGGAGTGGAGCCAGTAACACTCTGGCCCTTTTTTTTTACATAAAACAGGGTCTTTCCCAGAAGTCCCTAGCATAGTACTTCTTGAATTTAATCTACACAAGGATCCCCTGGGGATCTCATTAAAATACAGGTTTGGATGTAGTAGATCTTAGGTAGAGCCTGAAATTCCGCGTTTTGATCAAGCTGCCAGAGTATGTCAGTGTGGCTGGAAACTGCATTTTGAGTAGCAAGGTGCAAGGCTACTTCTCCTTACTCTTCGTGACACAGTCCAGTTAACTGGTTCCAACTGGCTGCAAGGGAGGTTGACAAAGTGTCTTACCTTTTTCAGGGGAGAGTTTGGGTAGCAAACCAGTATCAGCCACAGAATTGTACTGAAAATGCAGGGTAGGACGCATCTGAAGTCACAGGGTCAGGCTGGGACAAGTTAGAGCCTTCACCTCCATGAGGGACGACCATGGACCCCTTACCGTGTGTCCACACTCAACCTGCAGGGACAGGGCATTATTGCCATGAGCCAGTCTGTCCTGTATACTCACGGGAGTAGGGATTCCACTTTCAGAATTTTATCACCTCAGCACC